>NW_027176395.1:388001-573704 GCF_023349555.1 Cebidichthys violaceus | reverse complement strand
TCTCTCTCTCTCTCTCTCTCTCTCTCTCTCTGCCTATCCGTTACAGCGTCTCTCTGTTGTTTCGGCTCTGCCACCCGCCGGAGGCTCGGCCGGTTGATTGACGGTGGGAAGAAAAGAGAGAGTGTTTATTTTGATTCTTCGCCCGTCTTATCATGATGAGACGGCCAATTATCCCCTTCAAGAGGGGGAGGTTAGTGGAAGGAAATGGCTTCTGCACAGCTTGAAGTGACAGTGTGTGTGTGTGTGTGTGTGTGTGTGTGTGTGTGTGTGTGTGTGTGTGTGTGTGTGTGTGTGTGTTGTGTGTTCACACATAATGTGTAATCATGTTTAAGTGTGTGTGCAAACACATTTCTCACAGTGACAGTCTTCATATCCTGCTGCCACAACAAGGTAGTTTGAAAAAAGACATGAACACGGTGGACACACACACACACACACACACACACACACACACACACACACACACACACAGAGTTCAGCTTCTGATTAACACAAACTGGGAACTGGTTCCCTGATTCTCCAGAACCATTTGCAACAAGATAAATAATTTAAGTCATTATTAGGTAATTAAAAGCGTGCCAGTCAGACCTCAAATGACCTTAAATGTGATGACAGTTTGTTTGTTTGGTGAACGTGTCTTTCATTCAACAAGAGCACTTTCCTCTAGTCTCCTCTTTAGATGACGACTAGAAGATGTTTTCTGCTCAATCGACCTCTCAAATAACTCCGTCTGCCTCTGAGAAGCAGCGCCAAAAGTCCTGCGATGACTCTGTTCAAAGTCTCGAGGAGGAAGTCGGGGTCAAAGGTTGGACACACAAAGTCAGCGATGGTTTCTTCCACCCATGCATGTGATCTTTAGTCCTGACCGAGTCTTTTTAGTTTCCTGAAGGTAACCGCACGTTAACCGTGGAGCTGGCAGATCCAAACACATCATCGTATGAGTCATTCTGTCCTCGAGCTCCTGACAACATGTCGCACAAAGCAGCGTTCAGAACGAGCTGTTCGTCCTCTCTGAGCTCCCTCAGACAGCAGCAGACTCTCTCTGTGTGTGTGTGTGTGTGTGTGTGTGTGTGTGTGTGTGTGTGTGTGTGTGTGTGTGTGTGTGTGTGTGTGTGTGTGTGTGTGTGTGAATGAGGAAGTCCAACAGGTGACACTGAACCACCGGGACAGACGACGTGTGTGTGTCCATGTGTGAAGACAAGCGGGTGAAAATATTACGTGTCTGTGACTGAAGTGTGTGTGTGTGTGTGTGTGTGTGTGTGTGTGTGTGTGTGTGTGTGTGTGTGTGTGTGTGTGTGCGCTCTCTAAATGTCTGCATGCATGTTCCAGGAAAAGCATTCAGCGCATGTGTGTGTGTGTTTTTAGTCTGACTGATGACTTGACAGCCGTCTGACGGACAGCACAGACTCCTGGGAGTGAGGAGGAGGAGGAGCAAGAGGAGCAGGAGGAGTATGGAGAGGAGGAGCAGGAGGAGGAGGGAGAGGAGGGAGAGGAGGACGAGGAGGAGGAGGAGGAGGAGGAGGAGCAGATGCCTCTGAAAGTGGATCTCATTGTCTCATCTTCAGTCTGCTTTACTGCATATTCAGTTGTTGTATAGGGGGGGGGGGGGTCACAGTTGCTCCTCTTCTCCTGGTGACCGCCCACCTCGCCGTCAGCCTGGGGTCAGAGGTCAGGGGGTTTCCAGCTCTGGCTTTAAAAACTGCTACCGAAGCTGGACTTCGACGGTCAAGTTCAGGATTAAACCTGCGTGATGATCTGGAATGAGACTAATCGACTCGGTCAAAAGGTCAAAAGGTCAAAAGGTGTTCTGCTGTCGGGGGTTTTAAAGTGGGCCAGGAGTCAGTCGGGTTCACTCCAACATGTAGCGGGTTCTCCTTTGGCACACGACACAACAAATCCTTCCCTTTTAAGAGAGAATATACCTTTTCATATGCACATCTTTCTATGTTGAGGAAATGCACATTAACTAAGTGATTTGCAGCTCGATTGAAGTTCCAGCTGCTCGTTAAACCTCGTGTCCTTTCTCTCCTCTTCCTCCTTCCCTGTTAAATCTCTCTGCTTTGATACCGACACCAGACGGGTGTCGCACGCGGTGACCGAATGTGTCTGAAATGCAGCTCAACCGCTCCGCTTTATTACGCTAAACTGCCTTTTAAAAAAAAAAATTGCAATTTTCACAAATAAGCCGACCACATCTCGTGTGTTTAAGAGCCGGCGCTCGTTCCGGCTTGGATTTATTGATCGGGGGGGCCGTCTCTTTTTGATTCGTCTGTGAGGGTTATTACCCTCATGTGGTTATCGTTCCGTGTCCCTCCAGAGTGTGTTTTTAATCTGCGTGCCAAGACATGATGTAGTCAGTCAGAGAGAGGAGGGGGACGAGACGCAGAGACAACATGGAGACGCTCTCAGGCCGGTCCAGTCTGCTTTTTCCATCCTCCTCCTCCTCCTCCTCCTCCTCCTCCTCCTCCTCCGCCGCTCTTCATAAAGTCAGTGGAGTTGTCGTTGGTGTCAGTCAGACCTCTCGTGCTTTCTCTGCTTGGCAGCGTCGTGACTTTTGAGCCGTAAGAGAGCGATTCTTTTGAAATTCGAGGACCCCGGGGGGAGTTTGACATGCACAGCTTTCTCAAAAATAGACGCACTCTGGAGTCATTTCCCTGCCGTGAATCGCACCACTTCACCAGTTTCTCCACGTCCTCGTAAACATTAAACGAGGTGACAGCATCCCACCAGACATGATTGCTATTTCAAATGAAGGAAATGCACAAGAAACTCTCTTCCACGTTCTTTAAGAAGGTCTCTCTCTCTGGATGAAGTGTCGGGGTTCTTTATTCACTGTTGTGTTGCCTGAACCGGGAAAGAGGAACTGTCATTTTGTGTCGATTGTGTTGGTTGTTGTGGTCGTCTCTCTGAGCACCAGAGTCCCTTCAGAAAACCTCTCATTCTACTGCAGCAGGGTCTGACAGTCTGACCCTCTCAGTCCTGGTTCTGGTTCTCCTGTGCCTCCAGCGGGTCCGGCAATACGTCCTGGTTCTCCAGCAGCGTGTGTTGGCTCCCAGAGAGGTGAAGCTCTGCTCCTGGAGGAGGAGGAGGAGGAGGAGGAGGAGGAGGAGGAGGAGGATCTGGGTCTGTCCCTCTCGGTCTCTGCTGGAGGCTGAGCTGAAGGAGTTTCTGGTGAACCTGCATGATTTCATCTGATTTCACCAGAATACACACACACACACACACACACACACACACACACACACACACACACACACACACTGTCTCCTGTGCTGTGTCACTTTAACAGCTGAAACGGTGCGAGCTGTGTTTGACCCGCCGTGACCTCACAGACCTCTCTGGCCCTCCGCCCGCTCTGTTTCCACGACAGCATCGTAGCCCCGCCCCCCTCGCCCCCCCCTTCACCAGCTGAGCGGCGGCCATAATGACGCCCCGCTTCAGCTTCAGCGAGGTCACAGAGGCGTGCGCGTACAGCGCTCGGTGGGGCTCGCCATAACAGGCTAATCGCCGTAAAACAAACACGCTGACTTACCCGCAACCCTCCTCCCCCACAGGAGGCAGTGGTGTACGGTGGAGGCAAACCCCCCCCCCCCCCCCCGGTGGCATTACATTTGAAGAGGACATGCGTCCTCTGAGCAGTGACAGCAGCGTTTAGACTCGACTCTCTGCACACACTCTCAGGGTTTCACTTCCAGCGATCGTGAGCGTCTGCTCTTTTATTCTGGCGGGGCGTTTACATCAGTGAAGTTCCACAAAGTGCTCATAAAAAAAAAAAAAGCAGCTAATTGTTCACTTGCTTTGCAGCTGCAGTTGATCTCATGAGCTTTAAATATCCTCTGCGAGATTTTCTGCACACTATTGCACTGTTCAGTTATTAAAACGGTCTCGTTTATAATCACACCCGACCTCTCCCGGCCTGCTGACCTCCGGTTGTTCTATGAGGTGAGCGTCTGTCCACCAAACCAGAGCTGCCGTAGAGCCCTAGAGACCCTTTTCCATCCACTTGTGCCGGCTTGCTTCTGTTTGACTCGGCGCTTCAACCCGGCACGACATCACCATTACCGCAAGGTCTCTGGAGACGGACCGGTTCAGCTCTCTAAACAGGAAACACAAACACAAACCAGCGCTCCACGGTTTGACTCGACAGAACGTGATGAACTTACAGAAGACAGAAGATCCAGGACCATATGATTCAAGGATCACGTATTGTCACTAAACAACGCCGTCGTAGCACAAGAAAAACACGACGAACGAGTACGACACACAAACAGCTGTGCACAACCTGAAACTTGAAATACGTCGGACGTGATTGCGAGGAGAAACCAGACCTCTGTTCATGCTGGGTGATTTTGAATAGCTGTTGGCCCCGAACCAAACCTGAGACGACATCAGGTCCTGTTTCAGCATTAAAAGCGGTTTTTGAGTGTATTTGTGCGCACGGTTTCACCATGCACAGTGCTTTCCTAACTCCTGACCGGTCCACTTTCCAAACAGTTGTGACTGAAAGTGAAAACACAGCCTGCGTGTGTGTGTGTGTGTGTGTGTGTGTGTGTGTGTGTGTGTGTGTGTGTGTGTGTGTGTGTGTGTGTGTGTGTGTGTTCATGTTCTATCGAGGTCAGTTGCAGCAGTGTGCTTCTGCAATATGTTATTACGGCTGTGTGGAAGCATTTGGAGGAGCCCATGACACCAACAAATAACATAGCAGAGCTCATTGTGTAATCCTACCGCTGTCACATGCATGTCCCTCTGTGTAATTGAAGTGGCTGAAAAGAGAGCCCCCCCCCCCCCCCCACACACACACACACACACACACACACACACACACACACACACGTTTCCATGCCCCCCCTGCCATGGCAACACAACATGGACAATGTGAAAACAATGTGTGCGTGAGCAGCTTCAGCCGCCACAATGAGCCACGCAATTAGTCATTTCCACTGGGGGGGGGGGCACTTATTGGATTTGAGAGGGCTGAATTGTGAGGGGGGGGGGGGGGGGGGGCGCACTCAAGGGAGGCCGGTTGATAGCTGCAGCAGGAGCTGGTCCAGGATCTGGGTGCGGGTATAAAGTGCCACCGCCTCCCAGTTCCAGAGCTCCATTAGCCTAATGGAGCTCTCAGCTGGTTTGTGGGGTGTCGCCTCTCCACACGACCGGCTCCCGTTATAGATATCTGCCGAGTCCATTGACCTTAAAACTGTGGCTGACGGTTTGAGAACAAAGAGGCGGTTTACATTTTTGAAAAAACAAACTCTATAATATCTCATGGCTGTGATGTGGTGAGCGGCACGGCTTGTTGTTACTGCAGTAACAACAAGCGGAGTAACAACAAGTGGATTTTGTTAAAACCATGGTTTTAACAAAATCCACCCAGAGGTAGATCAGATCTGATGACATCACTTTAATCTGGACTTTAATCAATGTTATTGCAGATATAAGGAGACACAAATCAAACAGCAGGAAAGAGGCCAGGTTCACACAGGAGCCTCAGGACCTCAGATTCCAGTCTGTCTCCTCCACCTCCTGCCAGAGGAGGAGGAGGAGGACATGATGTCAGAGATAAACTGCATTGTGAAAGTGCACATGTGTCACATCAGCATGTTGGGCGTGTTGCAGCGCCTCCGGTCCCCATGGTGCTTTGCAGCAGACGCTCGGCGTGATGTCGTAACAGCTCCTCTGCAGAGGACCACATGTGGTGAAAGTCCTCGAGGACTCTGGTACGGTCCTGAGCGTCATGTTGCTCACTGATTCTTCATAGGCTTTTTGTTTCCTCTTCGTCCTCGCCGTGTGCTCACAGCTGCAGCATCGGCGTTGCACCGGTTCACATTGATGAGGAAACGTAGCGGCAACACTGTGAAGGCCTCTGAAGGTCTTCTGGTGGAGTCCAACAAGTCCTCAGATCTACACAGCAGTGCTCTCCGGTTCCTTTGTCAGTTTGACAAAAATGTTCCCAAAAAAAAAGATAGTACTAGTAGCAGTCAGAGACAAACTATATAATTAGATTTAATCTAATTCAATGACTTTATTAATAGCTATTTCAGAAAGTATGCAGACCAAACACACGTTAATAAAAGCGTGTGGAGCTCGTCGGTGAAGGGATCAGTGTAACGAGCCTGTTTCTGCTGACAGACCGTCACCGTCAGGCCCGTTAACACAGAGATCATCTGCAGGTCCAGCAGGTGTCCGTCTGTGTTTACGATCGCTGATCCTCAGAAGGTCCAGAGGTCCAGAGGTCCAGAGGTCCAGAGGTCCACCTGAAGCCTGCAGACGGAACAGATGACATGTGTGAGCAAACACTGCCCTCTGGTGCTGTGTTCCGGTTACTGCACGTGTCTTTCTTGCGCTCGTCTGGGATTAGAAGTCAATTAGATGCTTTCTACAGATGCAGTCCAGTTGCATTATGGGACATTTTTGCAGCTTGATCCACACAAGAGACTAAAATTCAGGTTTTCTCTGCTTTTGCTGCTGCAACACTTAACCATAGAGGCCACCTTTAATACTTTAAATCGAGTTGTTGTCTTGTTTAAACAGACCTGTTAATCAACCAGAACACAGATTCTGCCTTAAATGTAGTAAAACACATGCAGGACACCAAACTGCTGGTTAATCACGTTTTATAATGTAGTTCATGTATGTTATGTACAATGATAGTTATGTCACATGGGTTGCAGAATGGTATAAACATCTGCTTGATGTTCATTAGAAAGACTAAACCTAAAGTTGAGTCCCTCCATTCAACACTAAGTACCGTATTGGTAAAAGTGTTGCATAAATCAAATGTCATACTTCATATTTATGAAGTTACATCTATGATTTAAGGTACAACGTTCTGGTGGACGTGTAATGAGTTTTCTCCAGAGAACCTTGGCTCCTTTAAATAAAGTTTGAATTCTCCTGCAACATTATTAAAGAAGTTTATAAAAAAAAAAAAAAAAGAGCCAAAGTTCAAATAAGAACTAGATTAATGTTTGGTTTGATTTGATTGCGTAGAATGATTAAAAGCTTCAGTTTGCTGCAGGTCAAAATATTCTGACGTGTGAAATTGGATCTGTGGAGTGTTTGTTTGGCTCCGACTGATCTTTAAAGAAACATCTCGGTAAAAATCCCCCAAAAACAGCTGCTCACCCTGGTTTTTATCAGGCACACTGGGGCGTTCGTCGGGGACTATTTTTAGCTGCGGATTAATAAACAAAATATAAGTAGTGAGGCGCTTTGCAAAGTGCATTATATTTGACAAGATGGGTTTCAAATTGTCTGAGCTGTGTCACCAAATTACCACTTATACTCTTCATGTTACACCTCTACAGATCGACAGACATGAAGTGACATTTTTGAAGACCTCACCCATCTTCATGTGCTGCTGTAATGAAAATCCACTCTGTATTAACTCCCGGTAATTAATGAAAGCTAAATATGCCAAACATTTTGTAATATCTGACCCTAATAACAATTAGTTGATCACTTTTTTTAGAATTTAAAATGTATTAGTTGAATCTTTTCTTAATTTATGTATTTTAACTGTTTTATTTGTTATTTTTATGATTTATTCTGCTTATTTTTTTTAAATAATATTTGTTTGTGTTGTCTGTGTAAATGTTTTATGTCTAATATGGTTTCTGCAAAGTTTAGTGGATGATATATTACATTTAAATATTGAATATATCATCTCGTTGTAGTTCTTTTGTGTCTCTTTGTAGTTGTTTTGCATCTCTTTGTAGTTCTTTTGTGTCTCTTTGCAGCTGTAATGCATCTCTTTGTAGTTCTTTTGTGTCTCTTTGCAGCTGTAATGTATCTCTTTGTAGTTATTTTGTGTCTCTTTGCAGCTGTTTTGCATCTCTTTGTAGTTATTTTATGTCTCTTTGCAGCTGTAATGCATCTCTTTGTAGTTCTTTTATGTCTCTTTGCAGCTGTAATGCATCTCTTTGTAGTTCTTTTGTGTCTCTTTGCAGCTGTTTTGCATCTCTTTGTAGTTCTTTTATGTCTCTTTGCAGCTGTTTTGCATCTCTTTGTAGTTCTTTTATGTCTCTTTGCAGCTGTAATGCATCTATTTGTAGTTCTTTTATGTCTCTTTGCAGTCATTTTATGATTATTCGTGATCATGTTTAGTGTTTTATGACGATGCCCGTGTCTGTAAATAACTCGGAGCAAAGCAGCTTGCATCAGCCAGGTGAATATTTATGGGATACTAATAATGCTCCAGAGAGATTCTGGGGAGCACTGAGAGCAGATTCCTAGAAAGCAGCCGAGTTCATCCAGAGCCTCTGCTCTCTGGAGGGAAGGAAGGACGAGCAGGACTCAGAGAGGATGCTGCAGGTGTGTGTGTGTGTGTGTGTGTGTGTGTGTGTGTGTGTGTGTGTGTGTGTGTGTGTGTGTGTGTGTGTGTGTGTGTCATCTGAGGAGAGAGGGAAGACATCTCACCACTCCATGTTCATCGTTTACTGCCTCTGAAAAACACAGGATCGATTCCGGAGACGTTATCATTCTGTCAAGCTTTGAGTTAAGTTACCCTCCATCCGTCCACATTCACTATCATTTGATTCAATTCAGCGCAATCAGTCATCTTCTCAAGTGTGGTTGTCACTTCACATGGAATGGACTTTCATTCTATGAGCTTCTCACGCGCAAAACAGTAAAATCTAAGAAATATCCAATGATTCTTTTTTGGTACCCGTTCATATGATTCTGACAGGAAAGATTATAACTTTTCCTGCTCATGGACAGTTTAAGAATATGATTAAAATACAATACCACACTGTCAACACCAGCAATCTAAAGCTACAGTCCCTATAGTCAAATGTAAACTCTGTTCATTTTAGTCATTTGGTAAAAATTAACAGTTTAAAAGAACCACCTCGCTCCAAAGATTCTGCTCAAAACTAAATATTGTTTAACGATGAAGAAGAAGAGTTTGGCTGCTGCTTTACTCTTCATCGGTGTCTGTAACTCAAATAACAGCTGACAGGTCGACTTTGTCTCGATTGAGGCTGTCGTTCAAAATCGACAAGCTGAGATCTGATGATGATTTAAAAAATGAATTATTTTCAACAGATGGCGCCATCAAGCCTCCTCTCATCCACCCTTCTCTCCCACCGGGCTCCACCCGAGCACACATTGATTTCAGAGCGCAGCTGTGACGAGAAGGGTGAGATTCAGTCTGATTATCACGTCTTCTGGGTGGCAGACACACACACACACACACACACACACACACACTCTACAACTATACGCGTTTCCCCTAACCCTTAGGTTGAGCACGTGAGAACCAGAAGGATCTGATTAAAGTGAGTTTTACTTCCACTTGCACGAAGGCTGTGTGATTATTTAGTTATTATTTAGTTATTATTTAGTAATTATTTAGTTATTACTTAGTAATTATTTAGTTATTACTTGGGGCCAGTAGAACAAACTGTAACACACAACGCTGACATATCACCACCTTGTTAAGTTGTTGTGTCAGTAAAACAGCTTCATATAAGAGGAGGTTATAAGAGTCCAATAGTTTTGAATTTTCAGTTAATATTTGTAAATTCTGCTCTTTGTAGTTGTTTTGCCTCTTTTCATAATTGTTATGAGTCTCATTGTGTCTCTTTGCAGCTGTTTTGCATCTCTAGTTCTTTTGTGTCTCTTTGCAGCTGTTTTGCATCTCTAGTTCTTTTGTGTCTCTTTGTAGCTGTTTTGCATCTCTTTGTAGTTCTTTTGTGTCTCTTTGCAGCTGTTTTGCATCTCTTTGTAGTTCTTTTGTGTCTCTTTGCAGCTGTTTTGCATCTCTTTGTATTTCTTTTGTGTCTCTTTGCAGCTGTAATGCATCTCTTTGTAGTTCTTTTGTGTCTCTTTGTAGCTGTTTTGCATCTTTGCAGCTGTTTTGCATCTCTTTGTAGTTCTTTTGTGTCTCTTTGCAGCTGTAATGCATCTTTGTAGTTCTTTTGTGTCTCTTTGCAGCTGTTTTGCATCTCTTTGTAGTTCTTTTGTGTCTCTTTGCAGCTGTAATGCATCTCTTTGTAGTTCTTTTGTGTCTCTTTGCAGCTGTAATGCATCTTTGTAGTTCTTTTTTGTCTCTTTGTTTCATTTTCATTTTCAATTTTTAAATTGTTCAGTTTATATTTATAAATATTCATACAAAAGCTCAGTGAAAGCGTATTTGGCACCGTGAGAATGAGCTGCACCAGTCTATGCACGGATGTGCAGTTTTGTTTTGCACGCGATGTTTTCATATCCATACGTGAGACCGGTAGATCGCCCGGTGTCGTCTCTCTCCCGTCTGAAGCAGAGAGAAGGACCGGGACTCTCCCCCTGATTGAACGGCCTCCTCCTTTTGTTGTCGCACACTATTCCCTGATTTTACTCTGGATTTCAATTTCCATCACACCTGAAAACCCTGAAAGGCCCTTTTGTGCAACGAGAGAACAATGACGAGACAACAACAAAAAAAAAAGGATAGCGAGTGAAGAAGAGGAGTTCGAACCTTTTTTCCCGAATATACTTTTCCTACCGCCAAACTTGTATTAACCTCCCCCTGTTCCATTGTCAGAGATAGTGCCGTGCCAACAGAGGAGAGAAAGGTCAGAGCTGAGCAGTGTCACTGCTCTGGTGAGGAGAGGAGACGCCTGCGCCGGTGCATTAAAGTGTCTGTCGGTTCACTTATTTGGGAAGGAATAAGAAAGAGAAACGTCTAATAAAAAGCCTGATGGATTTAAAAAAACATGAAGCTCTACCTTTCTGACAGCAGGTTCAGCAGCAAAGCCTCAGTCAAATGAAGGGAATTAGAGCTCCGCCTGATCTGCTTGCATGAGTATTCACCCGTCACCTCTCCGTTCCTCCTATAAAGCCCTCTGGGTTTTTTTTTTTAAGAGAGCGTTTATTAAAAGTGAGCAAACATTCCTCTCCGGTTACAGCTCGGCGCTGTAATAAACTGTGTTTACTGTATCAGCCCCAGAGTTAATGAGACTAAATGGTTGACGTTGGAGTTTATATGCGGAGATGAAGCGGATAAGCTGTTCGGAAAAAAAAAAGTTTGGTGACTGTAGATCAGTGAAATAAGAAAAGTTACGGCGCTAGGAGTTGAACGTCTCGCCCGAGGATCGAACCGCCGACCGTCTGGACGAAGGACAAGCCTCAATCTACCTGACCTGTAGAAGTGTAATGTAAGGAACCTGAGACGAATCGAAGTCCAGGTTTCATTTGACGTGCCAGAGGCGGCTGAAGTGTGGCGTTAACGATAGTTAAAGAGTTTAACGGCTGACAGCTGTTGACGTGGAATCCAAGTGTCCTCTGAGGACGCGTTCGTTGATGTGTTGATGCTGAACACAGTTGAACAAAAGCAGATCCCGTGCATGACTGTGTTCTCCGTACAACGGGATTGATCCGTTTTTAGTCCTGCACCTTATTGTCAAAACACCGGAGAACACGACTCTGAGAAATCATTCCCCAAACGAATCATAAGAGACACTGTGTCCACCATGACACATGATGGACATGACTTCAGACCCCAGACAGTGCCGCTCTGCGGTGTGCAAAAAGCCATTTGAGATACCGGACCCTCCCCCTTCATATGTACATAAATACACTGAGATATTGAGAACAGCGGGAATTCTGCTTCACTTGGAGTAAAAGAAGTCTCAGCGTTGTTCTGTTGACATCGACAGATCTGAGTCCGTCACCCTGTTGTGAGCGTTCGTACAGACTGGGTCTCAGTTCGGTGGAAGAAGGACTTTGTTTTTGAGGAGCAGCACGTCGAGACGGATTAGCCGCACCGAGAGTTGCTCGAGTGCAGGAGGGGTTCCTTTGATAAACTGGCACCATTTACACAGCATGCCCTCTCTCCAGCGGGGCGTCATGTACCCTCTCGTGTGTTTATAGAAAGGGCTTCTCATCATTTCATTCAGCAGCAGAGAAACCACCTCCAGCTTCCCCTCCTCTGTTGTGTATTTTTAAATTTGCGTTGCATAGTAACCAGGATGATACTGAAGCTTGTTGACCTCTTGCTCTTTGTGTTCTGGTGACACACACACACACACACACACACACACACACACACACACACACAGGGCGCTTCAACGCTCCTGATCTTGAGAATGAGCCGTTGGTATCTGCATACGGAGTGGGTCGTCTTCACAGAGTTGGCTGCCTTTGTTCCTACAGAAGCCCGTAACGGACAAACCAAACACTGGTTCTGGATTGGGTCCTTTTCGGGTTTTCACAATTTGTTGCGTCGGCCACCGTGGTTCTCCTACATGCTTGGCGCGCAGGAGACGTTTCAGTTGGGCACAATCTGCAGCCTCACCACTAGATGGAGAACACTCACCTACCATTAACGACACATTTTCTTCAAGCTGCATTCTCTCTAGTGTCCAGCAGGGGGCGACTCCTCTGGTTGTATAGAAGTCTAGTCTAAAATGACTCTACTTCTCTCTTGATTTATTCCCTCAGTAAACATTGTAAACATGAGTTTATGGTCTCAATCTCTAGTTTACAGTCTTCTTCAATACAGCATGATGTTCATTTAGTACATTATGCTCCATTTAGAGTCAAACATACCATAAAGAGGGGATGCTTTAGGGGCGGGGCTACACGCTGATTGACAGGTCTCAACCAGAGACGTATATGGCGTCTCTACGTCACTCCTCCTCAGTCCAGATATGGTCACTTCCTGTTCACTGGTTGTGAAAAAACAAAATGGCGACAGCCGTAATCCAAGATGGCGACAGGGAAACTGATGCAGGTAGATTATAGGCCATCAAATGCTTACGTTAGAGAACGTTGTTTTTGTTTGGGAAAGACAAACTCTTTGGACGTTTAGTTTAGTCCCAACTAAACTTAGTCCCACAGTAAAGTTTATTAAACTATTTTAAACTCAGGTCACACCAAAGGAGAACCAGAGTAACCTCCTCAATACACAAAGCACATGGAGGTAGAATCCCTGAGGGTGTTCCGAGTGAAGTGAAGTCTGTTGCACTAATCCAAACACTCTCTGGATCACAACCTTAACGTGACTTTTTATTTTTCCATTTGGCGAAAACAGGAAGCTTAGGAGAGACAACTGGTGGATCATGTCGTGTTTAGAGATTTTAAAACGGTGTTCATGCAGTGGAAAAACACAAGTTGAGTCTTTTCTTTCCTCCATGCCTGAGGCCCCGGGTGGGTAAACAACCTCCACGTCTCCATGGCAGCAGAGAGCAGGGCAGCAGTGCTGCAACAAACACCCTCAGCTTTACTCCTTTACTCCTTTACTCCTTTACTCCTTTACTCCGGCTCTGTTCCTGGATGAGCATACCGGAGGACACATCTGTTGACTACGGATGAATGGAGGCTTCGGTCTTTTGTGATCTCTGGACTCGACGCTGTTAACAGCCAAACTGCTCGGCTGCAACAACGGACTGTGACTCTCCTGTTGTCAGATGTCATGAGGAATTCAGACCAGAGAGTGGCTCCTTGTTTTAGATCCGCTTGATCTCCAGAACTCACTTCAGTGAAGCGTTTTAGTGCTCTAGTCTTGTGTCACCGGGCTGACAATGTGCCGTCTGTTATACTATATAGGTTATACTACGTTAGTATAGTATAAATAGGCTCATCTCAAAGCACGTTTCATTCAGATTTTTCCTCTCTGTTGCTGGTCTTTATGCTAAGCTAGGCTAACCAGCTGTTGACTATTTCCCGAAAAGACCATTTCTTTTCTCTTCATTTGTGTTTGTTTTATTTCTAAATGTGGCACATCCATCGGTACGGTATTAGAGATGCTTGTGTTTGCTTTATTTGCATGTAGAACAATGCCGTTAGCTGCTCCTCACGTCTCAAACTGATCGGTAGGATTTCACTCAGGTTAGGCTGTCTTCGGAGAGTAAAACGCTCGTCTTCGTCCTCTTGACAGCATCTCTCTTTAAATCTCACTCCAAAGTTTTTACCACAGAAACCGACAAACGCTGCTGCTGCTGAACTGACTAAACGGCAGAAAGCTCCTCCGAATGTGTGCTGAGATAACTCGGCTGATTAAAAAAAAGATAAAGAGCGATGGCTCACTTTTCACCTGTTCCCCAAAAACCACACCGTGACAGCAGGCCTAACGCTGCCGCCTTCGCTCCCCTCACCTCATTTGAGTCTCATTTGAGTTGTTCCCGTCCTCCGTGGGTTAGTCAGTGCTTGCAGCGTGGGCGAGCGCTGAAAATCCCATGGCAACGAGCAGGTAGTGCACAGATGCCGGTAAACAACATCGATGGACGGTAAACTGGACCGGCCAGCTTCTGAGTCGCTGTGTGTGTGTGTGTGTGTGTGTGTGTGTGTGTGTGTGTCTGAATAATTCTTCATTATGACTTCCTCTCATGCTCTGCAGCAGCTAGTCAACACATCTCCATCGCTTTTCATTCATTTTGTGTGAGGTTGGTCTCATTTATAAACGTTATCGAAGCTTATTTATGGAGATGAAAGTCAAGTAATCTCCACAGATCTCTACTGTACCTGTTTTCAGCGGATGATGCATCCAGGATGTGTTAAATAATAAGCCTGGACTTATTGTATATTTTGCTCACGGTTTCCTAAAATAACGGGGCGCTGTAGTATTTTGTATTTCTTCCAAACAGGAACTAGTTTCAGCGGCGAATTAATCCACATGTTGAGTCAAAATAAACTGCATTATGAGGCTTTTTATGCATTGATTGTTAGTCTCTGATTCGTCATGAAATTGTTCGTACGATCCAGAGTATTTGATCGACTGTAATGCGGGAAGTTTATCGTCGTTTATTCTGGTGTTTCTTCTCCTCTGAACTAGAACAGATCCGCTCACTGCCTGACGTGTACAGCGTTGTTGTTTCTCTCACGGAGCTGCTCGTCTGAACAGGGAGTGTCTTATGAAAAACTGCCGTCGGGGGTTTTGTGTCTTGTGGTCAAGGACCAAAAGCAGCCCGTGTCCTGCCAGAGAATTTAGAAAAAGCCCTAAATTTCCCAGACGGGAGAAGGATTTCCACCAGACTGAAGGGACAAGAGTTCAAGGTAACCTCTCCTGCCACTCCTCCTCACTCCCACACCGCTCTGCTCCGCGGATCCAGATCACAATTAAAAAGGCGGCAAAAGCTCAAAGACGCTTTGTTAGGAAACGGTTGAGAGGGAAGGAGGTGATGTAATTCGGGATTGTTTTACAGTGTGAGTGATACAAGACATGAAACAACAGTAATGATCACTTCGGAAGTAGCTGAGAGATATATTAAAATGACTTCATGAATTAAAGGTTGTAATATATATTTTGTTTCATATGGAAAGCCGTCCTTAAACGGAACTTCTCAGTATGCAGGATGTGGCGATTCTGATTTTGTTGTCTCCTTGTAGTCCAGTGCAAATAAAGTTAAAGCTCAATATGTTTTAAATCCGTTAAAAGTTGTTTAATGTTTGATAAAGTTTTAAAGCTGCACTGATCGATTGCTTCTCATTTGAGAGCCGAGGAACTGAACAACGAGCCAATCGGTTGTGATTAAAAACAACAACACGGCGACGGCCGTAATCCAAGATGGCGACGGCGAAATCGTCAAACTCGAGGCTTCATAACAGCAGTCCACAAAATAATGGGTGACGTCACGACGACTACGTCACGACGACTACGTCCACTTCTTATATACACAGTCTGTGGTTCACACCAAATCAGCCCATACATTCCACTTCAATGAAATTAAGGAATTCCAATTAAATGAAACACTTTGATTTACTTTAATCCAAATTATTTCTTTTTTTGCTAAATAAATCTAGAATTCAGAATTTAATGAGGAACCAGGAGAGATTTACAGTTCGGGTCTGACTCCTCCGCCCCGATGAGATGATGCATTTGGTTTTTCCTCGATGCCCGCGCTCTCAGAAGATATACAGCTCTTTATCGATGCTAATAATCCCGATTTAACCTGCGGTTCACCTCGGAGTGCGCGCAGCAAAAGTATTCGGTCTATTACCGAAAGCGCCGGGAGTCCGGCCCCCTCCTCCCCCCTCCTCCCCCCTCCTCTCCCGTCCGTCATTACAGCCATGGGCAGCTGAGAGCACAGAGGGCCGGCGAAGCTAATTCAGATATGATTCAGGAGAAAAAGGAAATGTGGGCAAAGGATGAATCAGCTCGCATTTAGGAAGAATTTGGACTCCACATCGGTGCAGATACCCACTACCCGGTCCGAACACATGACACACACACACACACACACACACACACACACACACACACACACACACACACACACTGAGATTCACAGCCCTCCCACACACACACACACACATTTCCCAGTCTGAGGGGGAGGGCCCATTTATATCTCTCTCTCTCTCTCTCTCTCTCTCTCTCTCTCTCTCTCTCTCTCTCTCTCTCTCTCTCTCTCTGTGCTACTGGAGCAAAGGCTAAAGGAGAGGGGAGGACACAAGAGGGAACACACAGTTCTTCCCTTCTCAGGACTTTTTTTTTTTTTTTTTTTTCAGAAAGGAAACGGTCCGCTGGTGCTTCCTCATGTTCTACAACATCATATGCTGCAGTGTGTGTCAGCAGCTATAGCATTATCAGAAGATAATTGAAGTGGGGCAGAGAAAGAGTCCATGGATCAGAACAAGTATTCTGTAGAGGACTGGATGAATGCATCATTCGTGAGGGCGGAAAACAAAGATGGATTCTATCAGAACTCCATTTGTTCCCGTTTTGCTGCGGCCTTTTTTTTCCCTCTGCTTTATGTTTCTGCCGATGTTCAATACGTCACGTTTAAAGTATTCAAACACTCCTCAAAGCAAACGTGCAGCTGCTGCAAGATCTGGTGTTTATTTAACTCGGATCTCTTTTTTAATTCATTAATTCTTTGCACTTTATCCTTTATTATTATGAACATAAACTTAGTTTAGATCAACACTTGCTATTGATTCTTAATGTATAAGATCTTACAAGCAAGACGTCAAAGACAAGTCCTTAAATGTAATCTTGATTTAGACATTGGGACACTTATCACCTTCCACATTTCAGTGGCTGAGCCGGCAGCTCGCAGCTAACGGTGCTAACAGCGCGAACAGCGCCAAATGAATCCCAACAGCGTTGACGGAGCTAACAGCGCTGGGACGACGGCGTGGGTCGGGACGGCGTTATCAGCCGTAAGCCGCCGAGTGAGAGCAGTGCAGAGCGGCGCCGATTGGCTAGTGGGGACTCAACAGCGTGGGCGGGTCATGAGACAGTGGGCCCCATGGGGACAGACATGCACAAGGCCCAATCACCTCTCCTACCTACCATCTAGACACACACTTTATAGTTGTTGCCTTTTTTTGTAGCTGTTTTGTGACTGTTTGTGGTCATTCGGTGTCTCTTTGTAGTTGTTTTGTGTCTGTTTGTGGTCATTCGGTGTCTCTTTGTAGCTGTTTTGTGACTGTTTGTGGTCATTCGGTGTCTCTTTGTAGTTGTTTTGTGACTGTTTGCAGTCATTTGGTGTCTCTCTGTAGTTGTTTAGTGTCTCTTTGTGTTTTTTGTCCCTTTTCATAATTGTAGTGTAGTGTCTTTTTGCAGCTGTTTTGCATTAGTAGTCTCTTTGAGGTTGTTTTATGTTTCTTTGTGGTCATTTTGAGTTATTCCTGAATCTCTTCCTGGTCTCTTTGAGTGACATTTTGTAGGTGAAGGCCAGCGGGGGGCCCCTGACAGTTTGGGCCCCTGGGCCTGTGCCTGGTAGACCTGTTCAGCGATCCATCCAGAAACTCACATGCTACCACACTGCTTGCTATCTTGGCACTAAACACTGATATTGCACGGATGTAATTCCTCGAGGTCATCGCATTGACAGGACTCGACGAAAGATGGTTTTCAGTTAGAAATAACATGCACCTGTTTTTAAAAAGCAAATACATTTCACTGTTCCATCTCCTGGGCTAAAAGGGCACAAAAGGAGGAGGCTAGGACAAACATTACAAATATTCTGCACCTCTATTATACTCTCACAGGGCAGCACTGACAGTAGACTTTCAGCAAAAGTGCAAAAATCAGTCCCACTCACCCTTTTGTCACTTTATCGTGGCCTCAGAAACTATTTAGAAAATGTCAAGCGAGCTTCGCAATTCAGCTCGGTGAAATGATCACATTTCAGCTGAAACAACCCTGAACCTCCTGACAACCCCGGCTGCATGTAGATTATGGCTGAAATAAAACAGGGTGACCTTATAGCGCCGAGAGGAGTTTAGAAAATATAAATCAACGGTGGAGCTCTAATCAAAAGGGCCATCTAGGCGCTGTAAATCCACCCAGACACTGTCGTTAGAGCCCCGTCGCAGTAAAGTCACACCGAGCAGACTTCAACCTCTCACTGAAAAAGGTTTATTCTAATCACAAGAAATGAGAATAATGATGCTACTTTTAATTGGTTTGCTGGTCAAATAAACTTTCGAGGGGAGTTGTGATTTTGATCATTCGTAAACAGTTAAATCTGCTTTACAGGCACTATTGTACACTGGCTACTCCAAGTGGTAACTGTTAAAAACCGTTAAAACACTTTGAATCATCAGGCTGTTTGAGTCAAATGTACTTGCAGTGACGTAAACTGCTGACTCATTTAAGAAACGAATACATGTATCATTATCTAAGCGCCTGTTTGGTCCTTCATGCTGAAGTTTGTCTACTCGTCTATCAGGTTTTTGAGCTGAAGTCGCTCCCGAGGCTCTCTGACAATAAGATTGTAATTTAAATTGTTGTCAGTCACCGTGGCGACCACGTCCTCTGTTATCAACGTCTCTGGCTGTGAGTACCTGTAAAAGCAGGAATTGTACAGATAAACATGCCCACATGGTCTACCTGTGACACCGGTGCACGAAGCAACAGGAACTTCATGATACGGTCAGAACAAGAATATAAATGAAGAATATTCAAACATCGAATCGAGCAGTAGGGGCCCTACATCGTTTTTACAACCTTGTAGAAGGGCCCCAAGTCAAAAATCAGTTCTATTATATTCATACCTTTGCACGGTCTACACAACGACTATAACCAAACAATAATAAACAGCTGAGGATCCACATCGTACATGGTGACATCAACGGCTGCTTCATCTGAAGGCTTGGTACAGATGATGTCACCTCAAACCAAAGCTGCAGCAGCAGCAGGAAGCACGTTGTCTCTCTTCTCTTTGTCTTAAATTGAACACATGTCCTCGGTGGACACAGATCCGGCTTTCGGGCCCTTTGGCCCCAACTTGTTTTGATTGTGTTCCATCTCTTTTAATCATTAACTCCGAGCAGATGAAGGGCGCAGGGGAGTCACAGAGAGACCAGGTTCTGATCTATCAGTGATTATTAAATGACTACATATTGTTATATGTGACACACGTCTAATGAGGGAACATGAACACACAGCATTTTTGTTCTCGGGGTGTTAAACATCATATTTCAGTACAAGGTTCTGATCCTCCTCTCGTGCGCAGCGCTGCTGGGCACCTCTCCAAAAAAGGCGTGGCTAGTGACGTCTCCAAAATCGGCCAAACCTTAAACCTGGCGCTCGGAGAACCGGGAGAGGGGCACGAGGGAACGTATTAATGGCACGCCGGGAATGGAGACGCTCTTGTGAGGAATAACGCGGAGGAATACTCGCGATGTCCGTTTGTAGTTTCACTTTTACGCGTCGCGGTTCTTGTTGTTCCTGCAGCGGCGGAGACGCTGAAAACCGACGCAAGTCCCCAAACTGACAGCTGATCTGTTCATCACCGCCTGCAGCCGAGACACAGGTTAGTGACCCGAGAGTCTGCTTTTCATTGATCACTTCTCCGTTTACAGTGACCAGGGTTTCCACTGCGACAGGTGCTCTGCTCCTGTGATCCAGCCTTCAGAGTTCACTATTACTCTGGTGAACAATGTTGGTTAACTTACTGTAGAACGTGCAAAAAGGTTAAATGTGTGTAGAAACAGATGTTTTCATATAACTGCAGGTGTGTAAATGCATCAACCAGGAATAAAGCTATCTTCATAAACCTAATCCATAACTTTTATGATTTTTATAGTTTATTCCAGCACTAATAGGGACATATTAATATGATAATGTTGTTTTTTTTGTGTGATAAAATTCGCCATAATCCTCTACAGAGAGACCAGAGATGGTGACGGAACGATCTCACCAAAAACATCCACTTAGTTCTGGATCAGATGAGGTTAAATTGTCCTTATTTATGAGCGCCTCTCTTCCATGTTACCTTAAAACACAGAGTAGTATTTGTACATATTACTGTGAGTAAAAATGAGATCAGATATTAGACTCATTCCGTTTTTATATGGCTGCATCTTCCTCAGAGAAAAAGAAAGTCAGGCCCTGAAGTGGAGTCCAGACACCACCGGTCCACCAGCAAAATGGAAAAATGCTTTTTATTATAATTTGTGTTGCCCTCTAGAGACCGTAGCCCAGTGACAACATGCTTCTTTGAAAGATTCGGGACAATCCAGGGTTGTAGATGCTGATGTTTTGTTCAGTATCTTAAATCCACAAGTTGAGTGTTTTCTGACAGAATCGTACTCGTAAAGGATTTAAAAGAGTGTGTGTGTGAACGCTAGAATTGTTTTTAAGTAGGATGGTTTCATGTAAGAAGAACTAGATGTAATATATAAGAACATGTCAAAATACATCCCATTTCTGTCGCGTCTAATATCACAGTGCAGCCAAATAAGGATGAGAGTTTCATCCAAGATGTCTCTGCCTCTACTTCAGTGCTCTACTCTGCAGCTGATGTTCATCTAAGATGAGACAACACGGTTAAATTGAGCCACTCGGATCGCTCACTTCAGAAGTTCACATTCCCGTTAGATTCCTTCCCTGAACTTCATAAAGAGACTTTTGGTGTGTTTTTCTTTATTTTAGGTTTTTATCCAAAAACCCTGCACCCTCTCACAGTAACTTCCTTCACATTGCTGTCTTTTTTTTTTTTTTTTAAAGGGATATTTGGTTTGCGCTGTAATCTTTTGACGCCGCTGGTGATTATTTTATCTCGTCAACAAAGGGGTTCCTATCTGCTTCTGCCCCTCAGGCTCTGCACACCAGCGAGGATGTGAGCCCGTCGCCCTCCTCTCCACAGCCTTGACACTGCTTACGGTGTCATCACAATCTGGCTGTTGCTGTAAATACCAGATTTTTTTTTTTTTCTTTCCACTTGTGAATAACTGAGCTGAGGGGGAGTCAAAAAAGTATATGCGTGTGCGTAGAGGGGAGGGTGGAGGGAAGTCTAAAGTCTAAAGCACATCCCCTTCCGTTCTCCGGGTTTCACCCCCCGTTGAAAAGCATTCCAACCGGCCGGCGCCCGAAAAAAAAAAAAAAAAACGTGTCAAGGTCACGCTGCTCGACGATTCCAGATCCCTCCTCCGCTCCATCCCCAGGCCGTCCATCACCCGGAAGACACCCGAGTACGGAGTGTAACGAAAACACGTTTTGTTTCCCCGCCGCGGTCACCCTCGTTTGGTGTTTCCAGGCAGGTTGGAGGAGGGTGTCGTGCCTCAGTGGCAGTGCAGTGACTGTGAGTGGCATCGGGGTGCGATCGCACTAAACACACGCTCTCTGCAGGCGTTCAGGTTGGGTTGCAGCAGTGAAAACGTGCACCTGAAAATCCTGAAGAAAAAGGGCGTGAGACTCTCTGCAGAAAACGGAGACTTTCTGTTTTGCGGCAGATTTCAGAGACGTTGCACACGAAGCTCCGTTGGTCACCGTGAACTTGATGGAAACCGTGGGACGGTCAGTGACGCTCACAGCTGCTTCCTGCCGTGATCTCAAAGCGCTGATTCCACCCGCTCTGCATGCATAGCCTTGACTTCTTGATGTTTAACACGCTGCAGTATAGAGCTGAAACAATGCCAGAAAGACTAACCGGCAACTACTGCGAGCAGAGGAAACCTTCTCTAACTCCTGCTTCACGGTGACATCTTAGCTCTGACTCAAAGAGACGGCCTTTCAACCGTTCATTTGTAAGTTTGATGCACTTTTCTGCAGACTGCAAAAAAAGGGGGGGGGACGGCCGTGACGGTGGGCGACAATGCAGAGAAGAAAGCCGATTCAAGAAATTCAGGTCTCCAAGTATTTCTAAAAAGCTTTACAAATGTTTGAGACGGGAAATCCAGTCGGCATATTTTCTGAACCCTTAAGGAAGCACATGGTGTTCAACGAGAAACTAATTCATGTCAACAAAACTGTATGTGTGGTATGAAAACTCCATGGTATAGCTTCATACCTACGGGTGTCTTGATTCAATTTCAAGCTCACGATTTGATTTTCGCGATTTTTAAACTTCTTTTTTTTCTCTTCTTAAAAACAAGATGTTGCCATGACGGATATTTCTTTGGGAATGTACCACCCTAAGTCCACATAGTCCAATTGAAATAATTAATTTTACTTTACTACTACCAGTCAGTTAAAAACAAAACTGTTGAACATGAAGAAGAAGGTCCACGACAGCAGATGGCAGAAGGGTTCTTCACAACGACGGGTTGAGATTCTCAGAGTCTACGAGGCGACAGTAACACCCCTACCTTTACCCGCCTCTAACCTAATATCTACACATGACCTGTTGTGTCTATAATTGGACCCAACATGTATATTGAATGGATGTCTGGATGGCTGTAGTCCATTGTGCTTCTGACGGTGTGATCGTCAGCCTGCTGCAGAGGTTCAAGGCTGTGATTTCTGGCCTAGTGTGGGTTGATGTTAGTTCTCTATTAAGGTCCAGTGTAGCTGCCTGAGTGTTGGAGGTGAAGCTCAGTGACGCTGTAGGCGGAGCTTTATATTCCAACTGTTGTGACCCAAAGAACTTCTAACACCTGGCGACGCAGCTCGCTGACGTAAACGAAGGCAAAGCCTACGTCACTGTCATCGTTGGCGTGTTTTGACCGTCAGCTGCTGCAGATGGTTCTGACCTGTGTCACTGCAGCTGGAGTTGCTTTATGGGTGAAGAGCTTTTGGATGAAATCGGTGCGTAACTTCTTGACGTATACATTTCAAAGATCTTTTAATATTGGTACATGAATGTTTATATATTAAATCTGCATATCGGTCTGCTTTCTAGTTTCTCATTAACGTTCAGGGTGGAAATTGAATAAAATGTATCTTGTGTTAAAAGTATGGAGTTAGTAATGCTGAATGTTGATACCGTCTTGTGTCTGATTCCCATTGATAGATGAAGAAATATAAATATGACCCTTTATTGATTGCTGTTGGGAGCAGGCTGCTGTTTGTCTGTGAATTAATGCAACACAGACGGCGTTGTTACGATATTATATTGGTTCTTTGGACAATGATGTGATTTTGGCTGTCATCACAGTCTGCTGCAGTACGATTTTGATTTAATTTATGGGCAAGCGATCGATAAGAGACCGCCTTTTTTCATATCAACTCACTAAAAACTACAAAAATATGATTTGACACCTTTATTACTGGCCTCTTCCAGACATGTAATGTGTTCTTTTTAATAAAAATAATGAAAAATGGACCTATTGTTGTTGTTGAAAGTCTGGTTGCTGGTCGATGCTGATGAGCTTATCCACCTTAAAGGTCAGTCCACCTTAAGTGAGCCTGAGCTGAAGTAGCTTTAACGAGCAGGCGACTGACCAAGACCTTTAGGAAGGAGGTGCACTTGGAAGGAAATGGTGAATACCATGGGAATTTCAAAATAAAAGGCTTGACTAAACGATATGTATTGGCGTTACTGTCTTTGTGTTGTTGCTGACGGATGGTTAAACCCCCGATATGTTCACGGAAAAGCACATTTTCACAGCCTGATGCTGGATTTACCGGCGTAAATGATCCATCGGCAATAAAGACATTTGAATACAAACAGATAAAATAAGTTTTTAACGAGGATGTTTTAAAATTGGAGCTTAGGCAGATGCTCTCTGATGGCAAATACCTAACGAACTAATAACCGAATATTCACGTCCAGCCCTAAAAATGTGATGCGCTATATATGCAGGGTGTGCAGTTCGTGACAGTGTGGGCTCCTGACAGGTTAATGGGGTATCAGTGGGGGGGCGGGGCTTAACAAAGAGCCTCCAATATTTCTTACTTTTTAGAAGTGAGTGAGCTATCAGTTAGTTTTGACTACACTTTTTAACATCTTTTAATATAATAACTTAATCTCTGACGTTTTTTACCTTTTTTCAAGAACAGTGAGTCTCTCAAGAGAAGATGACTTGCTGAGGACGTGGTGCATATTTTGGAGTACAGTAGAGGAGACAGACCCGTCTGGCAGGTAGACGGTGCGGCGGCACAATTACTCCAAATCTCGACACCGTAATCAGCCCGTCGACGCCGCTGAAGCCTCTCGCTGCCGGGCTCCTCCCGCTCCCTCGTAATCTGTCCACCTCTTCAATTCAACACAGCTCTGCTCCTCCAGCGGCAGCAGCTCCTTGTTGGCTTTGTGAGGCTGAGAGAATGGAGGACTCGGGGGCCCGGCTAATGGGTTTTTCTCTGGGGGGTCTTTGTGTTTCCGGTATGCGCCGCTGGCTCGGAGCCCCGTTCTTAGGAGAACAGGGCTCCATTCTCCTTTTGCACACAAGAAATAAACAGGTTTTTTTTTTTTTTTTAATATACTGGCCTGAAAAACCGGGTGGAACGTATTGTATTGTCATTCATGTTCCTGTCATGTTCCATGCAACTCACTCGTGAGGTTTCACGTTGCTTTGTTGAAGCCCTCTGGAACTTTTCATGGGTTACAACTGATCCAAAGGAAGATGTTTGTATTTGGTGAAGACGGACAGACTCTGACCTGATCTTCTATCTTCCAAAGGGAGCAGACCTGAGCTACTTTTGTGGTCAGAGACGGCATCAACAGATCCTATTTCTTTATGTGATATCCCATTATTACCAGATGGAGAAAAAAAAAAAGAGTCTCTCTGCAGGGTGTTCCAGGTTGTTCATTCATGAAACACAATGGAGTTTGTGCCAACATATTTGGACTTTGAAATGCATGTACCAAAATGTACAAATAACACATCCAGCATTTATATTTGTTACACAGAGCATTTAGTAGAAAAAGTTAAAATACTACCGAGTTTATAAGCAGCCAGGAAGGAAGGAACCAGGAAGGTCAGTATTTGCATCTTCCCATTGGAGAAGCTGGAAGCAGAGAACGTTTGACATTTGAGCTTGTGAAGTGAAAGCTTAAATAATAAGTCAAGTTGACCCTATTCAGCGAAAAGCCTCTACGAAGGGTTACGTGACGAGATAACAAGTACATTTTTCAATACTGCCATTTCCCGATTTTGGATTTGTACCTTTTTTGTTCTGAAAAGAAACCCTAACATAGATAAGAAGAAGTTCAAAAATTGAAATTGGGTAAATACTTAGACCAGTCCTCCTTCTGCCTCTTTAAACCAGTGAATTGAAGTCATCTCAACGGGAGCTTTAAATGAAAGACAAGATGATGTTATAGATATTTAATCAAACAGTAATCGGGGCCTTTCAAGAGACGACGCCTAACTGAGGATTAGGATTTAAACGGGACAGAACACTCCCACACGCTGTGGTTTACTGCTGGTACATTCATGTACATGATAGTACTCAGGTCTATAAATAAGTACCAGCAGTACATTGTACAGTATACATAGATGTTCTGTCTGGACGATTGTCTTCATGTTTTTAATCGATACATCTGAATATATCTTTTGGAGACAAAGCATCAGCTGTTCGTTTAAAGACCAGATTAGTTAATAGCAATATGCAGAAGAACAGACAGAGAGAGAGAGAGAGAGAGAGAGAGAGAGAGAGAGAGACGCATTAAGACAGCGACCTTTGACCCTCGCCTGCCTGGTGGTTTGTGATGGAAGGCTGCCATGAGCACCAGTCTGTCCAAAGTCTCAAACTTCGGCTAAACGTTCTGACAAAACAGTTTGTTTTAACACAGTCGATCGGTAAAAGCCCAACGCTGCCCGCAGAAGTAAGTTCAGTCTTTTTCATGTCTTTTCATTCATTGTGCATTTTTTTTTTTTTTTGTTTCAGGCTTTTTAAGCAACCTATTAATCACTGAAAATGTAATTATCTGCACTGAGTGTTTAAATGTGAGAAGGTATTAAGCTTAGTTTAACTATAATTATTTCTATTATTGGGCGTTTTGTTATTCTCAAACCAGTCTGTAGAATCCGCCCCTCGCCCCACTTTAGTTTAGTTTTATAAACCTCGATTATGTAAGTTCAGCTCTTAAAGTTCAATTTTCATGGTCACAATAACATTTTCATTTAGCTTATCGGTGGGTTTATAGACACCGTTATCCCCGGTCACTCCCAACCACTGCAGCATGGTGACGAACAGACACGAAATAAACTCCATCTGCCTCGTGGATAGAGTCTAGTATCTCATTGAAGATTCTTAATTAGTAGTAATTGATTTTAACCGCTTGTAGCCAGCCAGTTGTGCTTCTTTCATAGTGGTTCTAGTGACCTTTAAAATGTGGTTATTGGAGGACTATCGGCTTGGAAGTTGGACGAAGTCCATTCTAGTCATTGTCACTTGTTGATGTTGGCTTTTTGCCCCTTTAGTGGTCAACATATTTGTACTGATTTTGTACTGTAGGTGTTCCAGTATTTCCCACAGGGTTTTTTTGCGAGACTGTGGTGGGCGGACATCGGACCCTCTGAGGACCTACTTATTTTTATAAATTTCAAACCATTGCTACCAAATTGACGACGAGCCTTAACGATTAATCGTGAGAGGAGCGGATTTGTGTAAATGAACGCTCCCGAGCATTTAAAAAGTTTAACCAGCCATACGATATGCGTTAGATCAATCACAACGTGTTCATGTGTTATTGAAAACGTAAACGCATGTTGAATACTTTTGAAATGAGACCAAAATGAATGCATTCAGGCTAGGGTTAGGGTTGCATCAATGTGGGGTTGAGAGCAAAACTCAGAGGCTGGATCTATCAGGAACTCATAGGTTTTCATAGATGTAAATGGTGACAACAGCGGAAAAATGCACACTCACAAAGAATTGTGGCGGGCTGCCACAGTCTGGGTAGTTAACGGGCAACACTGGTGGTCGGTCTCAGTCCGTGTCTCCCAGACTTATCCGAGGGGAAGACCTCGAACCTTAAACTTCAACCGCACAGCCTCAGGGAAAAGGAAACTAATGGTGCGAGTCACTTGGAAGTTGCTCTAAAAACAGAAACTGGGAAATGTCCCATGAGACCAGAGTTTACAGTACAAGCTGTGATGTTTACTATCAACACATGACGGACGACTGACAAACCCTGTGATTACTGACGTGTTTGGACTGGCCATGTGGCCGGCTTGAGGGACACTGCAAGGGACACGTGACTTGTTGGGGGGGGGGGGGGGCTGTTACGACATTTTCAATCGAGCCCCTAAATTAGTCAAATTCCGTAGCATGCATTCAGAGTGAACAGGTAAATCAGTGCATTATTTAGTTGAAGACCACTTTGACCTGACATGTGTGATGCACATGTTGACTAGTGATGTGATTGACCCTGCGACTGTTTGGCATGGTGTCTCCTGTCCACTCTGCAGTCACTTCACAGATATTCAAAGCTTTAGAACAACGTCGTCTGAGCTTTCAAACTCCCCTCACTACTGCTAGTGGTGATCAGTAATCACTATGAGAGAATGACTCTAATTCAATCTCTAGTTTACAGTCTTCTTCAATACAGCATGATGTTCATTTAGTACATTATGCTCCATTTAGAGTCAAACAGACCATAAAGCAGGGGATGATTTAGGGGCGGGGCTACACGCTGATTGACAGGTCTCTTACCAGAGACGTATACGGCGTCTCTACGTCACTCCTCCTCAGTCCAGATGTGGTCACTTCCTGTTCACTGGTTGCAAAAAAAAAACAAGATGGCGATGGCCGTAATCCAAGATGGCGACAGCCGTAATCCAAGATGGCGACGGCCAAAACGTTGAAATTGAGGCTTCAAAGTCGCCGCCCACAAACGACGACTACGTCCACTTCTTATATACAGTCTGTTCATTAGGAACACAGGTTTTACTAGCTTCTGGTGGCTATCGTCACTAAGCTTTAAATAGATATAGCTTCCGGCTTCTTTGATTGATTACCGGTTTTGACTGATTGAACAGCTGATGGCTTCTCTGGCACAGTTTTGTGGAGCTGCGTGAGGTCACACCGCTATTCGTATTGTTAGTGTGGAACAAGTGTTCATAGTTTGAATACACCGTTGATGAACACAGAGCTGTTCTCGTCACCTTTGACACAGTAACTAAACTGTTGCGTCATGGAACCTGGCTCATCAAAGAGAGTGCACCAGCTTCATAAAATCACTGTGGGAACATCTGACCCTTTCTGGACTTCACCTGTGCACAGATTCATGATTTCAATTACTAACGAGCCCCAGGAACTAAACTCTTGACGGATTTTTACAAAAAACAAGATCTTTTCATAGAAGACACAAAGTCAATGGTACTTGTGAAAGGACACCTTTTGTGTTTCTCTTAAGTTTTCCCTGTGAGGCTTTTTTCGTACGAGAGGTCTAAGTTGGTTTTATTATACCTTTTGTAAATGCACACACTTGTAATAAATTGCTCATTTCAGCTTTGAGAATGCCCCCCATTAATGATATATCGGGAGGTCAAGGAGAAATGGTAGTCACCAATTTGTGAATTTTGTTTTTGCTTATTAAAGGGAAAATTGTAAATATGAGAAATTGTGACTGTAATTCATTTTCATAAGCGAGTCATACGCTGAAGAACAAATCTACTCTTATAATCTAGTGACTGCTGAGTGTTTCCTGGTTACGTTTTGTTTAATATGTAACTGCATTGAAACGATCATCAAGTGAAGTTAGGTTTAGTTTGACATTTCAACCAACAACAACAATCGGTGCTCACTGAACGTTGTAGATAGTTAGTCTCATGGCAGCCAAAGTACCATCTCCAGCTGTTTGTGGGGCAAAAGCTACAAACCTGTAATTAAATTTAAATGTGGCCCCTGGTTCTTTCGGTTTAAATGCAGGTGATGTCCTTGAGTTCCCAGAAAGGTTCCTGGAATAGTTCCTTCGGTGGCAACAAATGTGTCTTGTTAAAGCTCCTTTTTTATCAGATCTTGTCCACGAGCGCTTCAGCAGGATCTCATTTGACCCTCTGACTGCGATGCACTCAGCAAAGACAACGTACCATTATCTGGTGTTTTCATGCGGACACTCGAGGGTCCTCGCACAATGGCAACACCGCAGCCTGGTCCGCTGTTAACTCCCAATGAACCGAGCTCACAGCTGAGCTCACAGCAGGTCAATATTGGTTGAACGCTTGACGCAGTTTAGGCGAAATTAACCGTGAAAAAGGGATTTGCCTCGTTACGTCTCGTCTTTTTCATTTCCAAGAAACGGTGCCTTCAATAACGGCAGAAATCATTCCCTCATCATCTTCATAACATACCTGAGTGTTGTTGTCAACAATGTCTGCCTCCACTCAACTCAAGTGTTCAATTTGATGCTTCAAATGTCCTATACGTCTGCAATTGTGTCTTTCTCAAAAAAAAAAAACGTCTACAGCAATGCTAGCGGCCCTGTGAGGTTAATGGACTTTATGTTAGTAATATTCCTGCGTTTTATGTATGTCACGATTCCTAAAATTAGGTATGGTCTAGCTGAGATCGGCAGCTACGTCACCCCCACAATGTCCCCAGGAAACAGGATGCCCTTTGTGTATAGGCGGCTGGATCAGCGTGTCCGGCGTATCTCTGGTTTCTGTGACACACATGTGACTGTGTTGTCCAAGCCAGACGTTTGGCAGAACCATTAAGGAAGACGGTGTGGGGGAGGACTGAGACAAAGCCGGGGACAGATCGAAGCTAAATCCAAACAGCCCACAGGCCCATACATAGTAGATGTAGTCCTGTTGAGAGTTAGTCTGACGACGAACAGGGACCAGTAGGATCCTCTGACAGGTGTCGCTCCTGATACTGATTAATGAGTAGACCAACAGTACATCTCATGTGCCCAGATGTCCAAAAATGCCCCCAGGGAACCGGATCTGAAAATCGTCATGAATAGGGGGACGAGGTTTTAAAGTAAGGTACGGTTCTTTGTTGTAGAGGGTTGAATCCGGACAACTCGGTTTGCTTGTACTCTGATACAAATGAACCTGCGTGAACTGAAGAAACTTCAATCTCTCCTGTGTTCTGTGGGTGTCCGTTACGGAGTCCCTGGTTGGTGAGAATCTGGTGGTATCTCATCACGAGTCAGATAGCAAACAAGTATAAAGCCAGCTTTTAGATATTGAGGTTAAATCAACTTTAAAGTCCAAGCTATTGATCATCGACATAGAAAAAAATGACAACACCAACTTGGTTTAGTGTGTTAGCATGCTACCATATGCTAATTAGCACAAAACTTAAACTCATTTCACTGGGATTTTCACACATAGTTAGGACCTGCTTTACATTGAAATGTGCTAAAAATCGGACTTTTCAACCAAATTTAACCCAGTTTTAATTTACATGTTTGTCTTTTTTTACCTGCAAATGCCCTAACCAGTGCTTAGTGGGACCTGGTGGGTTGACTGTGTGTGTGTGTTTGTCATGCAGCCTTTGTTGTTTAAATCTGGATTTCATATTTTAACCACAGTATTTCTCCCCCTCTACCCCAGGACTCGTCTTCACTACAACATGCAATAGAGGAACCAGCTGCCCCATCATATTCGTCATCACTGTGAAGCGTGACATGGCCTCCTCCCCCAGGCTGGATGCTGACCCGTTACCGCTGCTTCAGCTACAGGAGGTGGACTCCAGCAAGTCCTCGGAGAGGCCGACCTCCCGCGGACTCCCGCCCGCCGTGTACAGCTCTCCTCTGGGCATGGACAGCCAAACGGTCTGCATCCCGTCCCCGTACACGGACAGTAGCCACGAGTACAACCACGGCCACGGACCTCTGACCTTCTACAGCCCGTCTGTGCTGAGCTATGCCAGGCCGCCCATCACTGACAGCCCGTCATCTCTGTGCTCCCCCCTTAGCCCGTCGGCCTTCTGGCCCTCCAATAGCCACCCCGGCATGCCCCCTGTGACTCTGCGCTGCCCTCAGCCTCTCGTCTACAATGAACCCAGCCCACATGCACCCTGGCTGGAAGCCAAAACCCACAGCCTGGCCAGCAGGTAGGTTTACTGTCACTGATCCATGGATGGACAAAGTACAGCAATAACTATAAATGATAATAAATAGTTTGGTGAGTGCCAGTTGGTGAGTGTGAGGGGAAAATGGTCAGAAATTGAAAACCTTCTGCCATTACTTTTTCTCTAAATGGACCTCTAGAAGCCAAGAAGCTTTGTCCCCCCGGCTGTCATAAAACGCATTTTGAGGCATAAAAAAAAAAAGTGGCTTTGTGTTTGAATTGGAGTAGCCTACTTTTGAACTGTGTGGTCCAATCTGAGTATGTGTCCTGGCTTGGCTGCAATCTTCACTGAATTCTGCTGGTGTGTGCTTTTCATGTGCGACTAGTTCATTGCAAGACTTCCATAGTATCTTTTAAAGGAGCTGTATTTGACACTATGTAAAGATATAGTGGGGTAATGTCAACGTGAGCGGAGAATGAAGTCTCTATTCAAAGCTTCTCCTTGCTTTTTTGACATAGCCGGGCCGGCACAGCATGCGTTTAGGGCATGTGAGCATGTGCCGCTATGAAGCCTGGAGTTCGGCGTCGCCATCTTGGAATGCGGCCGTCTCCCATCTTGGCTCGTTTGCAACCGATGAACGGGAATTACCATATTTGTAGCGGGATTTATCTCTTGCTCCGTAGTTGTACTGTATGTTTAGTCGTGATCTGTGCTACTGTACCAGTTGGTAATCATAATGCCACTGGCCATGGAGGACGGATATTTAAACACCCATTATTTTGCAGTGATGGAAGCTGTGCAGTTGACTGCTATGCGGTTGTGAAGACATTTTCAGAAAAGAGTAAACCTGTTGGAAGACTAATGACGGCTGGATGACAGGCTAACATTCCAAAATGTCAAGTTGTCCTTTTTTTTTTTTTTCCCCCACATAAGTCTGTGTTTCTTCCTGCAGCTCCATCATCAGCTGTAACAAGCCGCTGGGGAAGAGATCCGGAGAAGGACCGGAAGGCGTGAACTCCTCCTTGTGTTCATCTGCAGCGGGGAAAGCCGACATGCACTTCTGCGCCGTGTGCCACGACTACGCCTCGGGGTACCACTACGGCGTGTGGTCCTGCGAGGGCTGCAAGGCTTTTTTCAAGAGGAGCATCCAAGGTTTCGAGTCTTTCTGTCCGCGATTGTTCCCCGTCTATTCTCGCTCTGCTCCTCAAGTAATCCTGCCAGTGCCTCTTTTTCCTTTCCCCTCTTAGGACACAATGACTACATCTGCCCCGCCACAAACCAATGCACTATCGACAAGAACCGGCGTAAAAGCTGCCAGGCCTGCCGCCTCCGTAAATGCTACGAAGTGGGCATGATGAAGTGCGGTAGGTGCTCCCCTGTTTAATTGGGGTCCTTGATGTTTTGTCGTCTTGCGGCTCTGAAACGACTTCAAGCGCCGAAAGTGAAAATGTGAAGAGTGTTTCCTGTGTGCTCATTATGGCATGTGAACTTTGAGACTTCTGAAAACTCACAGGATGGGAAACACTTAAATACCAATGTCTGATCATTTCTCAGGATGGATGTAGAGATACAGTATACTGACTACTTCTACGATTGAATAGTAGTACACATTTTAGCTAGTATTTCTACAGGGAAAGCAAGCTGAAAGTCAGGCTCTTCTTCCATTAGTCGTGAAGGGAAAGTTGCGATGAGAAGATGAATACCACCCTCATGTCCGTTAAGTATCAGGCTACAGTCAGCCACAGATTAGCGTAGCTTAGCATGAAGACTGAAAACGGGGGGAAAGCTGCATCTCAGCCTCTGTTCAGATGTTCTCAAAGTCCACCTACCCACATCTGTAAAGCCCACTAGTTAACATGTTATATCAAAAAGAACAACAACGTGAAGATCCTCTTGCAGACGACCACTTTCACAGATTTCCACCACAGGAGGAAAACCTCTTCAGTTGGCGCTCTGCTCCTTGAGGGTCATGGCTTTATACTAATATCTTAAAGTGGAAATGATCCGTAGATAAAGCTTTCAGTTTCCAGGAGATCGTACCCGGTGGAGACGGACTACATGGGGAAAGCGAGGCTCATAGGGAACAGATTTAAACACTTATTCTACCGCCATTAAAATTGTGCAAAGTTAAAACAAAAAAAATGGTCTATTGCCATTTTAAAAGTAACTCGCAACAGAAACAATAAAACAAAACATTTTGCGTCCGCAATTATCTTCTAGTCTAGAGTGCTGACGTCCAGAGTTTGCGAATTTTAAAAATCCTCAAATTCCCTCGCTCCTCGTAGATTTGTCTCGCTGATTCCAGACGGTTGCACTCTGCCCTTGAACGCAGCAACTTTTGGCTGCGCAGATGTCCAGGAAATTTTGACTATCGCTATTTGTGAGAAGTAGTCTCTGCCCTTGAGATCTGTGTTAAGTATGTCATATTTTATGTCACAACACATTGAGTTGTGTTGATTACTCGGTGAATCTGGTCCGACCTTCTGCTGCTGGGAAAGCAGGCCTGTTCGCACACGTCTAAAGAGAGAAGTATTGATTTGTGTTTAGAGATGCCTTTGCTCGACTGAAGGAACCCAAACCAGCTACCAGAAGACCTCTCAGTGGTCCAGTATCCAATGCATCTACGTGGTTTCATCACATGTTTATTTCTCTTGCTGTCTTCATGCACCAGGTGTAAGGCGTGAACGCTGCAGCTATCGGGGAGCCCGGCAGCGCCGCGGTGGACTCCAGCCTCGGGATCACTCAGGCAGGGGTCTGGTCCGGATGGGGCTGGGTTCTCGGGCCCAGCGGCACCTCCACCTGGAGGCTCCTCTCGCCCCGCTCGCCCCGCTCCCTCAGGCGAACCATGCGCACCACTCGGCCATGAGCCCGGAGGAGTTCATCTCCCGCATCATGGAGGCGGAGCCTCCGGAGATCTACCTCATGGAGGACCTGAAGAAGCCCTTCACCCAGGCCAGCATGATGATGTCCCTCACCAACCTGGCAGACAAAGAACTGGTGCTCATGATCAGCTGGGCTAAAAAGATCCCGGGTAAGATCCAAATCCCGGCTTGATATGAATCCTTATTGCAGGACTGAGCCTCTTCCAACAAATCTAACCTCTGGCCTCGATCACAGCGAGACCTGTAGCAACACAGCTGATGAGCTTGTGTGTGTGTGTGTGTGTGTGTGTGTGTGTGTGTGTGTGTGTGTGTGTGTGTGTGTTCATTGGAATGTTTCGTGGAGTTTTTTGTTCAGTTTTCAACATAAATTAAAAAAAAAAACGTTGAGCTTTTTAATTGTTTCTACTTGACAAGACATGTTTTCCTTCTTTGTCTCCGGACAGAAAACACGATGCAGTCTGCATCTCTGTTTAGAAATATTGCTCTGTGTATTATGTTGATCAAGGTCTTAGTTGCTGTTGAGACTGGAGGCCTTTCTGAGTGAAAGGTTAAAGGTCAGGGTAAACACTATGGTTCGTTGGTTCGATGGCGATGATTCTCGGTCAGTGGAGGCGGTTTCACTCTGTCACCATCGTTCATGTCGGTGTGTCAGACGTTGCGTGTGATGGTTGAATAAACAGACAAATGGGATAAACGGATATAATCATCATTTACACTTTGCTAAATGTGTTACTTTGCTCTAAATTTGTAGCCTAAAACTAGTGCATTTCTTTCTTTCTTTCTGACTGATTCTGCTTCTCTTTCTCCACTATCCTTTTTATTGTCTCCTCTCCTCCTCTCAGCCAGTGTTCAGTGTTGATGTGGAGGGATCACAAAGACTCTTTTGTTTGTTTTTTTGGGAATACAGACCATATTCCCTTTTTTTCCTCTTTATGGAGACAGCAGTGATAATAAGTGTGCATTGTCCGCTTTCAAGAGATCTTAGACGGGTCAGACAGGTCAGCGCGGCGCCGTCGAGCTAAATACAAAGTTGCTGCTCAATGATGTCATTACCTTTCAAAACTCTTTAAATGTATGGCTGATGAGCTCCTTTTTAAAGAACTGATTAACGGGATGCAGTCTCAACAAATACACCTCTCATTGCTTCCAAAATAGTTTGATGTGTAGTTGCTTGTTGGCTAGCAAGCTATACGACAATATATTTAAGAGTAAGCTGGGTTCTGATCAGAGTTAGGATCTTATGCACAGCCAGGAAACTGTGGATGAAGACAGGACTCCTGAGAAACTACAGCTGCCATTTTGTCTCGCGTTTACTTGTCGCAAAGCACGAGACAATTTGGGAATTGTTTTGTTATTTAGAAGAAAATGAAATGCTGTATGTGGACATTTACAGTCTTCATGTTCATTGTGTTGATGCCCTCATTGCTGGTCATTGTCTGGATCCATGACTTCACTTAAGGTAGCCTTCGTTCAGCTCCGAGGTGAATTTTGCCTCCTGAACATCCAGGATGTGGACATGAAGCTTGCGTTTAATCCTCTCTGCGGGGGTTTGTCTTCAGGCTTTGTAGAGCTGAGTCTAGCTGACCAGATCCACCTGCTGAAGTGCTGCTGGCTGGAGATCCTGATGTTGGGCCTGATCTGGAGGTCGGTGGATCATCCCGGGAAACTCATCTTCTCCCCGGACTTCAAACTCAACAGGTGAGCAGGCTTCTACACCGCCGTCACCAGCTACAACATCAGGGTGTTCCGTTGTAGTGCAGCACTTTGAGAAGAACCCCTCTGCTCCACTTTAAGCTCTTCACTTTTCATACAGTTTAACATTATGTTCTTATTGAAAGGAGTTTAATACTCTCTCACACGACTGTGTTGGACGTCAGACGTAAACATCTGTCTCTAATAACATCTGCCTCATAAAGAAGCCCGTTTCTCTCGTCACGCGACATGAATTAACGGCTGCAGCCTCTATTTGAGATTTTATGGGACTTGAACTGCTTTTTCTGAATGTTTGCCATCACAGTGCCGGTGGTTACGCTGTAATCCTAAACCCACACTGCGGTGAGTTGACGCGGTTCACTGAGACCTTGAAATGGTACAGATATCAGCGACACTTGCTGCGGAGTATATCTCCGATTCTTCTGGACCGTTCTGCTCATTTTCTTGCCAAAACTCTTTTTTTTTATCGCTCTCTGTTCCCTTCCACAGTGACCCTCGACTTTAGCCAGACAACGAGTGACTCGCTCTGGCTCTTCGGTTCTACCCTTTTGTATTCACGGTAAACACGCCATAATCACGGCCGCCGGCTTCACCGGCGGTTTGGATTTCCTCATGAACCCGAGTGCACTTAATCCTGTAATTTGTCAGCGGGAGCGGCAGTCATGAGACATTAAAGTGTTCTCTCTGGCGTTCAAAGTGCAGCGGAGCGACGGTTGTCGTCTGTAGCTGTTGTTGGTTCATTTTGCAGAGAGGTGTGCAGCCGTGTGCGTGACCATATCAAACCGACACAAACAGGTGACGGTTGTGTGGTTGCATCTACTGTGAAGGTTTTATATGCATGAATACACATTTGTGTTTTTTAAGTACATTTTTTTTGGGCCGGCTGTTTATTCTACAGTTTTACTTATTTCCAACAAATCCAACAGAAAGCCCAAATACTTCATGACTTCCTGTCGCTGCCTCCTCTCAGCTCCAAGCCCATTGGTTCCTACTGAACATGTGACCCTTTACACTGTCGACAGTATGTTGTTTCTTTTTTTTTTTATTTCTTACAACAGCTGGACAGTTTGGTCGTTTTCTGCTAACATACCTCAAACAGGATGAACAAAAAAAAAAAAAAGTGCATTTGTTGGGGACTATTTTCAGCGGCGGATTAATCCACATGTGAGTCAGAATATTTCCTAGTGTGTGTGTGTGTGTGTGTGTGTGTGTGTGTGTGTGTGTGTGTGTGTGTGTGTGTGTGAGAAGTGGTCCTGATGGGGGGAAACAGAAGTGAGATAATTAGAGTCCATGTATTTGAGGACAATAGAAAGTCTTTCTTTCGTGTTTGACCTTTCTTTCTCCACTGCCACGGAGACCGTCACTACAGGCTTAGGTCAGCCTTGACGTGTTCTCATAACACAGCCTCGGTCTTCTCTGTTGGGAAGTCCCCGCCAGCCTGTGGACGGCTCAGGAAAACATCCTGGATGCTAATCCGTCCACTGACTCAACAAGAGACCGAAAGCAGAAAGTCGCCTCTTTTTTTTCCCCTCATGTTCTTCCTCTAATCAGATCTTCTCTCTCCGTCACACATTCTTTCTCCTTCGCTTAATTGGCCGCGTGTGTTTTTCAGAGTGTTTCAGAGAAAGATGTCGCAGTGTGAATTACCTGCTGGTGTCTCTGTCAAGTCAGAGGTGCAAAGATTTGAGAGATAACGGGACCGTAGCTACTGTCGTTGTAGACAATCAACACTTAGGATATTGCTTTTGGGAACAGATTTGATGACTCTTGAAGTCTCCAGACTCCAGTTCACCACATTAGCATCACAGTTTGTAACGCCCGTGGTTCGATCCAGATCCTCCCAGTTTATTTAGCATCTTTTGATATTGTAGAAGTTTAGAGTAGCGGCAAGTATGTGGTTTTTTTAATTTTTTATTTATGCAACCCATGAATGGAAGTGACCATATTTGGAATGCAGAGGAGGGACGTAGAGATGCCGCATACGACCTGTCAATCACTGTGTAGCCCCGCCCCTAAAGCATCCCCTACTTTATGGTCTGTGTGACTCTAAATGGAGCATAATGTACTAAATGAACATCATGCTGTATTGAAGAAGACTGTAAACTAGAGATTGAGACCATAAACTCATGTTTACAATGTTTACTGAGGGAATAAATCAAGAGAGAAGTAGAGTCATTTTAGACTAGACTTCTATACAACCAGAGGAGTCGCCCCCTGGTGGACACTAGAGAGAATGCAGCTTTAACACATGAAGCTTTGACTTCAGTCAGCAGATCCGAAGGTTGCCGTTTGTTTCCGTGCCGTTGTCTTCCCCTCTGTGTTGTTGTTGTTGTTGTTGTTGTTGTTGTTGTTGTTCATCCTTTCACCGTCTCTCTCTCTGTGTGTGTCTGTAGGGAGGAGGGACAGTGTGTGGAGGGCATCATGGAGATTTTCGACATGCTGCTGGCCGCCACCTCCCGGTTTCGTGAGCTGAAGCTTCAGAGGGAGGAGTACGTCTGTCTGAAGGCCATGATCCTCCTCAACTCCAGTGAGTTTTGCTGACGCAGACGAACCGCAGTTTTCACTTTATGTTCTCTGCGACGGATGAGCTGCTTTACAGCGAGCGACTAATCCTGTTCGATCGGTCCATTTGGTTCTTACATAACCCAGATACGTTTGTGAACCCTGCTTGTCTGTGGTTGCTTTTTTTTTACCAGTTCTACCTCTTTTTGACATCCCATTCACTGTCAAATCTGAACCCTAGTAAGTATTTGATCTGCTTATTGGATCTGAATCCTCCTGTCAGATCTGATTACATTTCAATAATGACACCATCGGCGTTTAGATTACGGGTGTGATGTGTCTGAAAGTAGCTAGCATTAGCTCCAAAAGTTACCCGATGATGTCTTGTGCTCATTAGCATATTCATTTGCATAAAGCGTAGTGGTTGTGTCGGTGTCAGCGAGGGAGAGACCACCGGAAGAGCCGGTCAGTGCGGTTACTCTGAGCAGCATGGGGGATAAAGTACAATATGATACAGTTGAATATATTTCTTGCTTCTTAACTGATTGTCTCAATAAGTTGCAAATGTTGTCGCTCATGCAACCTCTGCAGTCCTCCAGAGGTTGCATGGTATTTTGCCAATATGTCGTTACAGCAACTTACTGATTTTGAATGACAGAGTTGACTGACAGCGTTCATATTCCCAGGATTAAGTACTATCAATAACATCGGTAAGAATATCTATCATAGTGATTATTCTGATACAAAAAAATAAATAAATGACCCATTTAGCAGCGATGTTCACTCAGTCATTGAGTCACAACATACTGTGCTCCAGGGTTACACTGCGCTGCTCTTTGGATGCTGTTTCTTTAGAAGTGCAGATGATCCTCCCACAGAAGTTGCAGAACTGTCGGCTTGTTTGAAGAACATTTTGGATGAAATGACCTCTGGAGATGGACTTTATTGCTCTCCGGCTGTCCTTTTTTTTTTCTTCAAGCCTTTCATGTGTTCCCCGCGGTCACAGTGTCCTCACCCAGTCAACCCCTCACCCAGCAGCAGCAGCAGCAGCAGCAGCAGCAGCAGTCACCGTGCAGGTTTCATGGAGGTGACCGACCTCTCTGCATGTTAAACAACGTTCCTCCCTAACAGTTGTTCCTCCGCTCTCTCTGTTGACTCTGCTCCGCTGCAGCTGGCCTTAAAAAAAAAAAAAAGCAAAAGAAAAGAACAAATTGCGAAAGAAGTGAAATTGAGTCTGAACCCGTCAAAGAGAACAGGGGAGGGATTTTAAGATTTATTTATTTGGATAGATGGAAGTTGTGGCTCAACTGCTCAGTGTGTCCTCGGTCCCGGAGGGTGCAGCGGGTGATCTATAGCTTCCCCGTCCTTCTCATCTGGATTGTCCATCATGGCTTCATTTGTGCTCTTCGATGAGCCAGATGTTTACAAGGAGGTGGTCACCGTTTGATCAAAGACACTCAAATGTAAGCTTGTGTTTTAGTTTTTCATTTGTGTAAATGTCACAACTCGTTTTGAAGCGTGGATTGCGTTGCGGTGCCACGTGAAATCTTTTTGGTTTTCATCGTTGTTACAGCCCGACTCAAAGGATGCAACATTTAAATGGGAGAACAGACGTAATAAATAACCACGTGTATACAACAGATAACAGTAAATTGCACAAAACAACCGTGGAAAGTCAATAATCGGTGATGTCGGCAAAGATCAGGTGGAGAGACTTCAGAGCTGGAACCAGGTTCAGGTCATCAGCTGACGATCAACATCCTGAAAGACAGAAAAGAGCCAGCAGACCGGACCCGGACCCCTGATGGTGCTTGTTTTCGCCGCTGACTGGCTCACATTGTGATACTGTTACTCTTATCGATACTGCTTATCGGTTATATTGTGAGAATAAAAACAATGCAAGAAGTTCCAAAATCTTGCAGCTAAACAATCGGCTAAGTTATGAGCTTTCATTTATTTGCCTGTTCTTATTGGCACATTTTCTCCAGCGGACGATTGCTGAATAGTTTCTTGGCCTTTGCTCGAGCTCCACCATCGGGCCAACGCTCTTCCCTTTGAGCACTTTGGCATCGCAAAAACGAATGACTGGAGTTTATGTTCTCATAATTCAAAATGGCAATTGTTATAAATATACGGAGCACGTTCATGCTTGCCAGAGGGGATTTTAATGAGCAGCATTGGCATTTTGAACTCTAATCGTGTCTTTAAGAACAGATTCATCTTTCATAATCTTTTCTCTTACTTTGGTACAGAAGAGCCTTAGTGGCATACACATAACTGATGATCTACAAAGATTAATTCAAGGTCAATACCGGCCCGATACTTGTGTTCGTCTACCTCTGGAGTCAAAATGATAAATCTGCGTTGCAGATCTGTGCACGAGCTCCCCTCAGACGGCCGAGGAGCTGGAGAGCAGGAGCAAGCTGCTGCGTCTGCTGGACTCGGTGATCGACGCTCTGGTCTGGGCCATTTCCAAACTGGGCCTGTCGACCCAGCAGCAGACGCTTCGCCTGGGACACCTCACCATGCTGCTCTCCCACATCCGCCACGTCAGGTACAGCCAGGGACGGCAGGAAGCCGTGAAACCGCAGCCGAGTCCAGAGGAGGGAATCGAAAAAGCACACGGAGAACCTTTTAAACACTATCCAACTTTATGTCTTTGTGATCAGTGCACTCCCACAAACACAGTCGTGCATTAATGCTCTTACCAGTAATGAAGTGCTCATACAAGGAATACTTGAATTCAAAAGTTCTTGAATGATGAAAAGATCTTTTAAGTAAAGATGTTTCAAGAAACCAATAAAAGCTTCCTTGTTTGACAGTGATGATGAAGAACATTTTTATAAAGAACGTTTTATACAAGAAAGTAAGACAAACCACCTAATGATACTAAAATACAACCAGACCTTTGTCATGACTTGTGAGACTTTTTTCGTCTAACATGAGATTCACTCTTTGTGCTCCCTCAGCTTCACTGTCGTCTCCTCTTCCTCTTTAGTAACAAAGGCATGGACCACCTGTCCACCATGAAGAGGAAGAATGTGGTGCTGGTGTACGACCTCCTCCTGGAGATGCTGGACGCCAACACCACCAGCAGCGGCGGCAGTCAACCGTCGTCCTCGCCGAGCTCCGACACTTACTCTGACCAGAACCAGTACGCCCAACCCCCGTCTCACCAGCAGCCGGACGCCGACGGTCCACACGGACCTCTTGAGGACCCGGTCCTGGACGGACACCTGCAGGCTCTGCCCCTCCAGTCCTCGCCTCCGTTTCAGAGTTCAGGGGTGTCTCACATGGACAGCAATGAGTAAGTTACAGTGGTGGAGGCAAAACTCTGATCCTGTAGTTTAGTTCAGAAGTAGTACCTCCAGGGGACTAGTGCTACCAGTTCAAGGTGCTGGATTCAGAAATGTTGTTGATGTAAAAGTTATTCTACTACCTTTTTAAAAGTGTCGTCCGTCGTGGTTACACTTTTCAATGTGTGTCCTGAAGCTGCATTCTCTCTAATGTCCACCAGGGGGCGACTCCTCTGGTTGTATAGAAGTCTAGTCTAAAATGACTCTACTTCTCTCTTGATTTATTCCCTCAGTAAACATTGTAAACATGAGTTTATGGTCTCAATCTCTAGTTTACAGTCTTCTTCAACACAGCATGATGTTCATTTAGTCCATTATGCTCCATTTAGAGTCAATCGCATTGAAAAGACAAGTGTAACCACAGCCTTTGTGTGAGGTAAAAACTCATGTTAGGAGTTTTCATGCTTTCGGATCAGTCGACGAAGGAAGGAAAAGAAAGGAGAGGGTTAAGAAAGGACGGAGGACAGAATGAAGGAAATAAGGACAATTGTATGGCAGGAAAAAAAGAGGCAATGAAGGAAATAAGAAGGGAACGTGGGAAGAGAAGGAAAGAAACAATGACGGAAAAAGGAGAAAGTTAGGAAGGAAATATATTAGGACAGATGAAAGGGGGTGAGAATCAAGTGATAAAGGAAGGGAAGATTATGGAGTGATGGAGAAAGGACATGAAATAAGGAGGTAGGAAGTATAAGAAAAAAATAAGGTTGGAAGGAAAATAAAATGAAGGAAAGAAAATATTCCGTATGTCAAACTGGTTCCTAATGAATCGTAACTGTGACGACTTCCCTCACAGCTACATCCATCCCGAGCCGTGGTCACTGCAGGCAGGAGACGACTGTCCACCGGTGGAACCGACAGATTACATCATCGCCAATCGAGGTGTCATGGAAACGGCCTTAGAGGGGTGACGGGACTGAAAGAGACGAACTGAGACTGAACCTTTTTTTAAAGGCTTTCCAAAGATCGAGAGAAGGAAACGACAAAAAAAAAAGGATTCAAAAAAACAAACAGAGCTGTTCTGAGGTATTTTTTTTTCCTCTACTGTTAAGATGTTTTTAGTCTTTTGAAGAAAAAAAAATGTTTTTCATCGAATGTATATTTTGCGTGCGTAAATATTTCTTGTGAATGTGCACTACCGCCGGTGTTCACGGGAACATCGCTGAACCTCTGCCAGTCAGTTTGAGCTCTTTTTTGATATACAGTATTTGTATCTTTTTTTTTTTTTTTTTTTTTTTTTCACCTCGGTGTAACATCCAGAACAAGCCGTCTACAATCTGCAGTGACTTACAGAAAGGTGCATGTGGTCAACACAGTTCACACACATTTCCATAACGGTTGTTAGTCGTATAGCTAAAAAAAAAGAAAAGAAAAAGGGCAGTGCTTTCCCTCACTGGTGTTCTTCTCCTTCACTTCTACTGTGCTCTTCCGTATGTTAATCGGCGCCTGTTCATGCAGGTTTTTTTTCTACTCTCTTTGTACAAAAACAACGAGTTTCAGTGGAGTCAAGAAGCAGCAGTTTGTGGCCTTTTAAGATGACTGTTAACGCGAGCTTTCTTCTCGGTTCTTCTGGTTAAACTAAGGCTGTATTTACACAGTGCGATGCGTGGCACGGACCTGTTCCCAAAACCTGACCACCAAAAAAAACAACCTAATTTAACTCGATGCAGTTGAGTTACGAACGGCCTAAACTCTTCAAAGGTTAATAAAAGTTATGTAAATATATAAAATTGCTAACATGCTAAACATTACTTTCTAATTGTATAGAAAGGCCAAGTCCCTCCCCTTCCAGTAGGACCGTATTTTAGAAAGGATATGTACGGTGTTCAGAGGTAATCACTTCTTTCATCGCGTTTGTCAATTTAAAAGATGATTGTGCAAAGTCAAAAAAGTTGCAGTAAGCTATTCGCTTTATGAATACATTTGAAGATTATTGAAACTTCAAAGGTTTACATTGGAGTACATGTTTGTCTTTGGAGTGTGTTCCAGCTCAGAAAAACTTCTTCACTTCAAGACTTAAGCTAACGTACCAAATATTAGCATATTACCATTCCAACTGTATGCATTTAAAGATGCTAATATGCTAAACGTTAGTATGTTAACAGTGCTAACATGCTAAAAGTACAACAGTCTAGCTACACTGGTAAAAGAAACATAGTCCTGTTTAAACTGCTGCACATTTGTCTGTACATCAGATTTGTATTAATTCATGACTTAATACTTGTGACACTAAAGACTGAATTCTTCTTAGCTTTAGCTGTACTGCAAGGGCAATGCTAATGCATGTTGATATGCTAGCAGCAGTCTACAGCTGAAACGAGCTAACCTGACAATTTACTTTTTTGAGTTTATGAGATTCTATGAACTATTTGTTTTGCTGCAAAGAAAAGAGAATGGAAAACGTATTCACGATTAACTCAACGCGTACATTTTGTGTTTTTAGAGAAAAAAATAGTTTTGCAAAAATTTGTAGGACATTAAAAAACAACAACAACAGGATTCTCTGTATGAATCAACATTTTATAAAAGTACTGACTGCGCACAAAGTTCCCTTTGCATACTATATTTAAGTATAGTAGATCATACATCAATGAAGCTCATTATTGGCAATTATTTAGCTCATTCCCGCAGTGACCAATTTAAACTTCACGTCTCCTTTAGGTTTCCACTTATTCATACGACACCTTCAGCTAATGACCACTGCACATTATTACATATATTCAATTCAAAGTAAGTAGAGATAAATACAGTAGAGTGATATTTAGTAAATGTTCCCTTTTTGTTACACGGGTGGTTTACTGATGAAAGCAAATTCTGCTGCTGCTCTAACTGTAAAACATATTTTTTTAAATTTGGCTTGTGTTAGCGCAGTTTTGTAAAGTCGCCTTATGAAAGCGAGTAACTACACATGATGGAATCCTCAGTGTTAGTTGCTGTAATTTATGCACCGTCCCAAATGAATAACACATGAAGAAAACCGTGAGCTGGCTTGTTTAGTTGTTCTTGGCTCTCCAGACACGAGCAACTGTTTGCTTTGAGTCCTTGAACTTTTTGTCTCCCTGCACGTTTAGAGCCTCGTGTTTCAGGCTTGTTTGCTGTGGTGCTTTTTAAACCACACCGCCGTTCTCTGCACTTGTTTGGTGCCATCCGAGTTCAAATCCGGTTTGTTTTGATCCAGGCCAAATAAAGTGAGAGAGTGAATCCTTCAGAATATTGGATTTATAACCTGAACGCATCATTTAGGTCCTTTTTGGACGTCTGGTCGAAGCCGTGCCATTTTGCTGCCAATGCAAATCCAGCCTTAGTGCCAGATTATCCTACCACTGCTAATAGACAGATACATGTCCACTTTCCTTTCTTTCCTGATGTCTGTAGCTTGCGCATGCATGCACACACACACACACACACACACACACACACACACACACACACACACACACACACACACACACACTTATATGAGATCTTTTGCCTGTCAAACCTGTCAGCTCTGGTCTTTCTCTAACCCTGTCGATACGGTAAACATGCAGCCGCAAATCATGACAAACGCAGTTTATTGTCAATCAAAAATGACAATCTATACATCCCATAAATAAGAGATCACAAAATAAATCCAACTTTACACACTTTTTGTTGTTTGTTTCTGTTCTGCTGAGCATGAGTCTGAGATTATGTACAGATCAGGATTTTTGTCGAAAAAAAGAAGTTTTTCAGCGTTTCTGGTAAATCATTCATGTTTATTAGAGCATGAACCACAAACTTCTTAAAGATGACACAGCGTGTTGTGTATTCGGTTGTTATTTAGCTTCATGGCAGAGTGATGTGTGTTTGCTGCTGTTAATGTCTTGACACAGGACTCCCTGCCTTAGCTAATATTGCTGCATCAATATTAAACGTACCATGTTGGTTTAAAGCACATGATTCGGTATTGTTATATCAAGGGTGTGCCTCTTTCTGCCCCCTAGTGGTCAAACGTCATCTGCTAAAGAACACTGGCTGCAAAGTTATCAAAATATAGTCCACAAGAAGGACTTTGTCAGACATTTTGAATAAAAACAGCATAAAGATGTCGGGTGTAGGGGAAATGCAGCTCGTAGTAGCCGGTAACGTCTGTCCACCCTGAATAAGGACAGATGTTATAGAGGGTGACAGTTCATTGTTGAATTGCAGCTGTAGTTTAAAAGGGGAAAAAAACACTTTTGAGTAGAGCCGAAATCGTGAATCAACGCGGGACGAAAGTAACAGATTTTCTCCGAACCAATACGAGTCTGATGGGCCTTATTACGTCGGCACACAACGCAAGCCAGAACCACAAAAAAACAATCCCATGGATACGTCACACTGTCACATTCTACCTGGAAAGCTGTTTTGGATCACAGGCAAGTGCTTAACTCAAGTCGTATTTTTTATTTTTTTCCTCTGTCCTAGTCATCATCATTTGACAGATTTAGTACTTAAACACATCCAAAAGTATCCCATAATGTATGACTTTTTTCAACATGCTATACTGTGACATTTTTTGACGTGCTTTACTATGTCTTTTTCGACATGTTATACTATGACTTTTTTCGACATGCTATACTAGGACTGTTTTTTTCACTTTTTGACATGCTATACTATGACTGTTTTTTCCTTTATTCGACAGGCTATACTACGACTGTTTTCGACATGTTATATTATGACTGTTTTTTCCTTTTTTCAACATGCTATACTATGACTGTTTTTTCCTTTTTTTGACATTCTATACTATGACTGTTTTTTTATTTTTTCGACATGCTATACTATGACTATTTTCAACATGCTATACTATGACTGTTTTTTTTCACTTAAAAATCATTTTTTTAAGTGAAAAACAGTCATATTATACCATGTCTAAAAAAGTAAAAAAACAGTCATAGTATAGCATGTCGAAAACAGTCATAGTATAACATGTCGAAAACATTCATAATATAGCCGGTTGAAAACAGTCATCGTATAGCCTGTCGAAAAAAGTGAAAAACGGTCATAGTATAGCATGTCAAAAAAGAGAAAAACGGTCATAGTATAGCATGTCAAAAAAAAAGTAAAAGGGTCATAATATAGCATGTCGAAAAAAGTCAAAAAACAATCATAGTATATTATGTCGAAAACAATCACAGTATAGCCTGTCGATAACAGTCATAGTATAGCCTGTTGAAAAACGGTCATAGTATAGCGTGTCAAAAAAATTGAAAAACGGTCATAGTATAGCATGTCGAAAAAAGTAAAAAAATAATCATAGTATATTTTGTCGAAAACATTAATAGTATAGCTTGTCGATAAAAGTCATAGTATAGCCTGTCGAAAAAAGTGAAAAATGGTCATAGTATAGCATGTCGAAAAAAGTGAAAAACGGTCATAGTATAGCATGTCGAAAAAAGTAAAAAAATAATCATAGTATATCGTGTCGAAAACATTAATAGTATAGCCTGTCGATAACAAGTCATAGTATCGAAAAAAGTGAAAAATAGTCATAGTATAGCATGTCGAAAAAAGTGAAAAATGGTCATAGTATATTATGTCAAAAACAGTCATAGAATAGCCTGTCGGTAACAGTCATAGTATAGTCTGTCAAAAAAAGTGAAAAACGGTCATAGTATAGCGTGTCGAAAAATCTGAAAAACGGTCATAGTCGAAAAAAGTCAAAAAACAATCATAGTATATTATGTCGAAAACAATCATAGATTAACTTGTTGATAACAGTCATAGTATAGCATGTCGAAAAAATTGAAAAACGATCATAGTATAGCATGTCAAAAAAAGTCAAAAACATCGATGTGAGACTAGCAGATCAGGAGCCGGGGATTGAACCAACGACCCTCTGATTGATAGGGAGCCCTGCTCTCCACTTAGCCACGGACACCAGTTGAGAAACACTGGCATAGTAAGTCGATAAAAAGTCTTAGTTTAGCATGTCGAAAAATCTAAAAAACGGTCATTGTATAGCATGTCGAAAAAAGTCAAAAAAAAATCATGGTATGTTATGTCGAAAACAGTCATAGAATAGCCTGTCGATAACAGTAATAGTATAGTCTGTCGAAAAAAGTGAAAAACGGTCATAGTATAGCATGTCGAAAAAAGTAAAAAAATAATCATAGTATATTGTGTCGAAAACATTAATAGTATAGCCTGTCAATAACAGTCATAGTATAGACTGTCAAAAAAAGTGAAAAACGGTCATAGTATAGCATGTCGAAAAAATTTAAAAACGGTCATAGTGTAGCATGTCGAAAAAAGTCAAAAAACAATCAGAATATATTATGTCGAAAACAGTCATAGAATAGCCTGTCGCTAACAATCATAGTATAGTCTGTCGAAAAAAGTGAAAAAACGGTCATAGTATAGCATGTTGAAAAAAGTAAAAAAATAATCATAGTATATTTTGTCGAAAACATTAATAGTATAGCTTGTCGATAAAAGTCATAGTATAGCCTGTCGAAAAAAGTGAAAAACGGTCATAGTATAGCATGTCGAAAAGTGAAAAAAACAATCATAGCATAGTATGTCTAAAAATGGCATAGTAATAGTATTTTAGGGTTAAGTGTCTTTCTGAAGGACACATTGACATGAGACTAGCTGATCAGGAGCCGGGGATTAAACCGACGACTCTCTGATTGAAAGGCAGCCCTACTCTCCACTTAGCCACGGACACCAGTTGAGAACTACTGGCATAGTATGTCTATAAACAATCATAGTATAGCATGTCGAAAAGTGTAAAAAACAGTCATAGTATAGTATGTCTAAAAAAGTCATAGTAATAGTATTTTGGGGTTTTGTGTCTTGCTGAAGGACATATCGACGTGAGACTAGCAGATCAGGAGCCGGGGATTGAACCAACGACCCTCTGATTGATAGGCAGCCCTGCTCTCCACTTAGCCACGGACACCAGTTGAGAAACACTGGCATAGTAAGTCTATAAAAAGTCTTAGTTTAGCATGTCGAAAAATCTAAAAAACGGTCATAGTATAGCATGTCGAAAAAAGTTAAAAACGGTCATAGTATAGCATGTCGAAAAAAGTAAAAAAAAAATCATAGTATATTATGTCGAAAACAGTCATAGATTAGCCTGTCGATAACAGTCATAGTATAGCATGTCGAAAAAATTGAAAAACGATCATAGTATAGCATGTCGAAAAAAGTCGAAAACATCGATGTGAGACTAGCAGATCAGGAGCCGGGGATTGAACCAACGACCCTCTGATTGATAGGCAGCCCAGCTCTCCACTTAGCCACGGACACCAGTTGAGAACCGCTGGCATCGTATGTCCATAAAAAGGCTTAGTTTAGCCTGTCGAAAAATCTGAAAAACGGTCATAGTATAGCATGTCGAAAAAAGTGAAAAACGGTCATAGTATATTATGTCGAAAACAGTCATAGAATAGCCTGTCGATAACTGTCATAGTATAGTCTGTCGAAAAAAGTGAAAAACGGTCATAGTATAGCATGTCGAAAAAATTGAAAAACGGTCATAGTACAGCATGTCGAAAAAAGTCAAAAAACAATCATAGTATATTATGTCGAAAACAGTCATAGAATAGCCTGTCGATAACAGTCATAGTATAGTCTGCCAAAAAAAGTGAAAAACGGTCATTGTATAGCATGTCCAAAAAAGTCAAAAATGGTCATAGTATAGCATGTCGAAAAAATTGAAAAACGGTCATAGTATAGCATGTCGAAAAAAGTCAAAAAACAATCATGGTATATTATGTCGAAAACATTAATAGTATAGCCTGTCGATAACAGTCACAGTATAGCCTGTCGAAAAAAGTGAAAAATGGTCACAGTATAGCCTGTCGAAAAAAGTGAAAAACGGTCATAGTATAGCATGTTGAAAAAAGTGAAAAACGGTCATAGTATAGCGTGTCGAAAAAAGTGAAAAATGGTCATAGTATAGCATGTTGAAAAAAGTGAAAAACGGTCATAGTATAGCATGTCGAAAAAAGTGAAAAACGGTCATAGTATAGCATGTCGAAAAAAGTGAAAAACGGTCATAGTATAGCATGTCGAAAAAAGTCAAAAAACAATCATAGTATATTATGTCGAAAACAGTCATAGAATAGCCTGTCAATAACAGTCATAGTATAGCATGTCGAAAAAAGTGAAAAACTGTCATAGTATAGCATGTCGAAAAAAGTGAAAAACGCTCATAGTATATTATGTCAAAAACAGTCATAGAATAGTCTGTCGGTAACAGTCATAGTATAGCCTGTCGAAAAAAGTGAAAAACGGTCATAGTATAGCATGTCGAAAAAAGTGAAAAATGGTCATAGTATAGCATGTTGAAAAAGTGAAAAACGGTCGTAGTATAGCATGTCGAAAACAGTGAAAAACTGTCATAGTATAGCATGTCGAAAAAAGTCAAAAAAAAATCATAGTATATTATGTCGAAAACAGTCATAGAATAGCCTGTCGATAACAGTCATAGTATAGCATGTCGAAAAAATTGAAAAACGATCATAGTATAGCATGTCGAAAAAAGTCAAAAACATCGATGTGAGACTAGCAGATCAGGAGCCGGGGAATGAACCAACGACCCTCTGACTGCTAGGGAGCCCTGCTCTCCACTTAGCCACAGACACCAGTTGAAAACCACTGGCATAGTATGTCTATAAAAAGTCTTAGTTTAGCATGTCGAAAAAAGGAAAAAACGGTCATAGTATAGTCTGTCGAAAAATCTGAAAAACGGTCATAGTATAGCATGTCGAAAAAAGTCAAAAAACAATCATAGTATATTATGTCGAAAACAGTCATAGAATAGCCTGTCGATAACAGTCATAGTATAGTCTGTCAAAAGAAGTGAAAAACGGTCATAGTAAAGCATGTCGAAAAAATTGAAAAACGGTCATAGTATAGCATGTCGAAAAAAGTCAAAGAACAATCATAGTATATTATGTCGAAAACAGTCATAGAATAGCCTGTCAATAACAGTCATAGTATAGTCTGTCAAAAAAACTGAAAACGGTCATTGTATAGCATGTCAAAAAAAGTAAAAAAATAATCATAGTATATTGTGTCGAAAACATTAATAGTATAGCCTGTCGATAACAGTCACAGTATAGCCTGTCGAAAAAAGTGAAAAACGGTCATAGTATAGCATGTCGAAAAAAGTCAAAAAACAATCATAGTATATTATGTCGAAAACAGTCATAGAATAGCCTGTCAATAACAGTCATAGTATAGCATGTCGAAAAAAGTGAAAAACTGTCATAGTATAGCATGTCGAAAAAAGTGAAAAACGGTCATAGTATATTATGTCAAAAACAGTCATAGAATAGTCTGTCGGTAACAGTCATAGTATAGCCTGTCGAAAAAAGTGAAAAACGGTCATAGTATAGCATGTCGAAAAAGTGAAAAATGGTCATAGTATAGCATGTTGAAAAAAGTGAAAAACGGTCATAGTATAGCATGTCGAAAAAAGTGAAAAACTGTTATAGTATAGCATGTCGAAAAAAGTCAAAAAACAATCATAGTATATTATGTCAAAAACAGTCATAGAATAGCCTGTCGATAACAGTCATAGTATAGCATGTCGAAAAAATTGAAAAACGATCATAGTATAGCATGTCGAAAAAAGTCCAAAACATCGATGTGAGACTAGCAGATCAGGAGCCGGGGATTGAACCAACGACCCTCTGACTGCTAGGGAGCCCTGCTCTCCACTTAGCCATGGACACCAGTTGAAAACCACTGGCATAGTATGTCTATAAAAAGTCTTAGTTTAGCATGTCGGAAAAAGGAAAAAACGGTCATAGTATAGTCTGTCGAAAAATCTGAAAAACGGTCATAGTATAGCATGTCGAAAAAAGTCAAAAAACAATCATAGTATATTATGTCGAAAACAGTCATAGAATAGCCTGTCGATAACAGTCATAGTATAGTCTGTCAAAAGAAGTGAAAAACGGTCATAGTAAAGCATGTCGAAAAAATTGAAAAACGGTCATAGTATAGCATGTCGAAAAAAGTCAAAAAACAATCATAGTATATTATGTCGAAAACAGTCATAGAATAGCCTGTCAATAACAGTCATAGTATAGTCTGTCAAAAAAAGTGAAAAACGGTCATTGTATAGCATGTCGAAAAAGGCAAAAAACAATCATAGTATATTATGTCGAAAACAGTCATAGAATAGCCTGTCAATAACAGTCATAGTATAGTCTGTCAAAAAAAGTGAAAAACGGTCATTGTATAGCATGTCGAAAAAGGCAAAAAACAATCATAGTATATTATGTCGAAAACAGTCATAGAATAGCCTGTCAATAACAGTCATAGTATAGCAAGTTGAAAAAATCTGAAAAAAGGTCATAGTATAGCATGTCAAAAAAACTCAAAAAACAATTGTAGTATATTATGTCGAAAACAGTCATAGAATAGCCTGTCGATAACAGTCATAGTATAGTCTGTCGAAAAAAGTGAAAAACGGTCATAGTATAGCATGTCGAAAAAAGTGAAAAATGGTCATAGTATAGCATGTTGAAAAAAGTGAAAAACGGTCATAGTATAGCATGTCGAAAAAAGTGAAAAACGGTCATAGTATAGCATGTCGAAAAAAGTGAAAAACGGTCATAGTATAGCATGTCGAAAAAAGTCAAAAACAATCATAGTATATTATGTCGAAAACAGTCATAGAATAGCCTGTCAATAACAGTCATAGTATAGCATGTCGAAAAAAGTGAAAAACTGTCATAGTATAGCATGTCGAAAAAAGTGAAAAACAATCATAGTATATTATGTCGAAAACAGTCATAGAATAGCCTGTCAATAACAGTCATAGTATAGCATGTTGAAAAAAGTGAAAAACGGTCATAGTATATTATGTCGAAAACAGTCATAGAATAGCCTGTCGATAACAGTCATAGTATAGTCTGTCAAAAGAAGTGAAAAACGGTCATAGTAAAGCATGTCGAAAAAATTGAAAAACGGTCATAGTATAGCATGTCGAAAAAAGTCAAAAAACAATCATAGTATATTATGTCGAAAACAGTCATAGAATAGCCTGTCAATAACAGTCATAGTATAGTCTGTCAAAAAAAGTGAAAAACGGTCATTGTATAGCATGTCGAAAAAGGCAAAAAACAATCATAGTATATTATGTCGAAAACAGTCATAGAATAGCCTGTCGATAACAGTCATAGTATAGTCTGTCAAAAAAAGTGAAAAACGGTCATGGTATAGCAAGTTGAAAAAATCTGAAAAAAGGTCATAGTATAGCATGTCGAAAAAACTCAAAAAACAATTGTAGTATATTATGTCGAAAACAGTCATAGAATAGCCTGTCGATAACAGTCATAGTATAGTCTGTCGAAAAAAGTGAAAAACGGTCATAGTATAGCATGTCAAAAAAAGTAAAAAAATAATCATAGTATATTGTGTCGAAAACATTAATAGTATAGCCTGTCGATAACAGTCACAGTATAGCCTGTCGAAAAAAGTGAAAAACGGTCATAGTATAGCATGTTGAAAAAAGTGAAAAACGGTCATAGTATAGCATGTCGAAAAAAGTGAAAAACGGTCATAGTATAGCATGTTGAAAAAAGTGAAAAACGGTCATAGTATAGCATGTCGAAAAAAGTGAAAAACGGTCATAGTATAGCATGTCGAAAAAAGTGAAAAACGGTCATAGTATAGCATGTCGAAAAAAGTCAAAAAACAATCATAGTATATTATGTCGAAAACAGTCATAGAATAGCCTGTCAATAACAGTCATAGTATAGCATGTCGAAAAAATTGAAAAACGATCATAGTATAGCATGTCGAAAAAAGTCAAAAACATCGATGTGAGACTAGCAGATCAGGAGCCGGGGATTGAACCAACGACCCTCTGACTGCTAGGGAGCCCTGCTCTCCACTTAGCCACGGACACCAGTTGAAAACCACTGGCATAGTATGTCTATAAAAAGTCTTAGTTTACCATGTCGAAAAAAGGAAAAAAAGGTCATAGTATAGTCTGTCGAAAAATCTGAAAAACGGTGATAGTATAGCATGTCGAAAAAAGTCAAAAAACAATCATAGTATATTATGTCGAAAACAGTCATAGAATAGCCTGTCAATAACAGTCATAGTATAGCATGTCGAAAAAAGTGAAAAACTGTCATAGTATAGCATGTCGAAAAAAGTGAAAAACGGTCATAGTATATTATGTCAAAAACAGTCATAGAATAGCCTGTCGGTAACAGTCATAGTATAGCCTGTCGAAAAAAGTGAAAAACGGTCATTGTATAGCATGTCGAAAAAAGTGAAAAATGGTCATAGTATAGCATGTTGAAAAAAGTGAAAAACGGTCATAGTATAGCATGTCGAAAAAAGTCAAAAAACAATCATAGTATATTATGTCGAAAACAGTCATAGAATAGCCTGTCAATAACAGTCATAGTATAGTCTGTCAAAAAAAGTGAAAAACGGTCATTGTATAGCATGTCGAAAAAGGCAAAAAACAATCAAAGTATATTATGTCGAAAACAGTCATAGAATAGCCTGTCGATAACAGTCATAGTATAGTCTGTCAAAAAAAGTGAAAAACGGTCATGGTATAGCAAGTTGAAAAAATCTGAAAAAAGGTCATAGTATAGCATGTCGAAAAAACTCAAAAAACAATTGTAGTATATTATGTCGAAAACAGTCATAGAATAGCCTGTCGATAACAGTCATAGTATAGTCTGTCGAAAAAAGTGAAAAACGGTCATAGTATAGCATGTCAAAAAAAGTAAAAAAATAATCATAGTATATTGTGTCGAAAACATTAATAGTATAGCCTGTCGATAACAGTCACAGTATAGCCTGTCGAAAAAAGTGAAAAACGGTCATAGTATAGCATGTTGAAAAAAGTGAAAAACGGTCATAGTATAGCATGTCGAAAAAAGTGAAAAATGGTCATAGTATAGCATGTTGAAAAAAGTGAAAAACGGTCATAGTATAGCATGTCGAAAAAAGTGAAAAACGGTCATAGTATAGCATGTCGAAAAAAGTGAAAAACGGTCATAGTATAGCATGTCGAAAAAAGTCAAAAAACAATCATAGTATATTATGTCGAAAACAGTCATAAAATAGCCTGTCAATAACAGTCATAGTATAGCATGTCGAAAAAAGTGAAAAACTGTCATAGTATAGCATGTCGAAAAAAGTGAAAAACGGTCATAGTATATTATGTCAAAAACAGTCATAGAATAGTCTGTCGGTAACAGTCATAGTATAGCCTGTCGAAAAAAGTGAAAAACGGTCATAGTATAGCATGTCGAAAAAAGTGAAAAATGGTCATAGTATAGCATGTCGAAAAAAGTGAAAAAACAATCATAGTATATTATGTCAAAAACAGTCATAGAATAGCCTGTCGATAACAGTCATAGTATAGCATGTCGAAAAAATTGAAAAACGATCATAGTATAGCATGTTGAAAAAAGTCAAAAACATCGATGTGAGACTAGCAGATCAGGAGCCGGGGATTGAACCAACGACCCTCTGACTGCTAGGGAGCCCTGCTCTCCACTTAGCCACGGACACCAGTTGAAAACCACTGGCATAGTATGTCTATAAAAAGTCTTAGTTTAGCATGTCGAAAAAAGGAAAAAACGGTCATAGTATAGTCTGTCGAAAAATCTGAAAAACGGTCATAGTATAGCATGTCGAAAAAAGTCAAAAAACAATCATAGTATATTATGTCGAAAACAGTCATAGAATAGCCTGTCTATAACAGTCATAGTATAGTCTGTCAAAAGAAGTGAAAAACGGTCATAGTAAAGCATGTCGAAAAAATTGAAAAACGGTCATAGTATAGCATGTCGAAAAAAGTCAAAAACAATCATAGTATATTATGTCGAAAACAGTCATAGAATAGCCTGTCAATAACAGTCATAGTATAGTCTGTCAAAAAAAGTGAAAAACGGTCATTGTATAGCATGTCGAAAAAGGCAAAAAACAATCATAGTATATTATGTCGAAAACAGTCATAGAATAGCCTGTCGATAACAGTCATAGTATAGTCTGTCAAAAAAAGTGAAAAACGGTCATGGTATAGCAAGTTGAAAAAAGTAAAAAAATAATCATAGTATATTGTGTCGAAAACATTAATAGTATAGCCTGTCGATAACAGTCACAGTATAGCCTGTCGAAAAAAGTGAAAAACGGTCATAGTATAGCATGTCGAAAAAAGTGAAAAATGGTCATAGTATAGCATGTTGAAAAAAGTGAAAAACGGTCATAGTATAGCATGTCGAAAAAAGTGAAAAACGGTCATAGTATAGCATGTCGAAAAAAGTGAAAAACGGTCATAGTATAGCATGTCGAAAAAAGTCAAAAAACAATCATAGTATATTATGTCGAAAACAGTCATAGAATAGCCTGTCAATAACAGTCATAGTATAGTATGTCGAAAAAAGTGAAAAACAGTCATAGTATATTATGTCAAAAACAGTCATAGAATAGCCTGTCGGTAACAGTCATAGTATAGCCTGTCGAAAAAAGTGAAAAACGGTCATAGTATAGCAGGTCGAAGAAATTGAAAAACGGTCATAGTATAGCATGTCGAAAAAAGTCAAAAAACAATCATAGTATATTATGTCAAAAACAATCATAGAATAGCCTGTCGATAACAGTCATAGTATAGTCTGTCAAAAAAAGTGAAAAACGGTCATAGTCGAAAAAAGTCAAAAAACAATCATAGTATATTATGTCGAAAACAATCATAGATTAACTTGTCGATAACAGTCATAGTATAGCATGTCGAAAAAATTGAAAAACGGTCATAGTATAGCATGTCGAAAAAAGTCAAAAACAATCATAGTATATTATGTCGAAAACAGTCATAGAATAGCCTGTCAATAACAGTCATAGTATAGTCTGTCAAAAAAAGTGAAAAACGGTCATTGTATAGCATGTCGAAAAAGGCAAAAAACAATCATAGTATATTATGTCGAAAACAGTCATAGAATAGCCTGTCGATAACAGTCATAGTATAGTCTGTCAAAAAAAGTGAAAAACGGTCATGGTATAGCAAGTTGAAAAAAGTAAAAAAATAATCATAGTATATTGTGTCGAAAACATTAATAGTATAGCCTGTCGATAACAGTCACAGTATAGCCTGTCGAAAAAAGTGAAAAACGGTCATAGTATAGCATGTCGAAAAAAGTGAAAAATGGTCATAGTATAGCATGTTGAAAAAAGTGAAAAACGGTCATAGTATAGCATGTCGAAAAAAGTGAAAAACGGTCATAGTATAGCATGTCGAAAAAAGTGAAAAACGGTCATAGTATAGCATGTCGAAAAAGTCAAAAAACAATCATAGTATATTATGTCGAAAACAGTCATAGAATAGCCTGTCAATAACAGTCATAGTATAGTATGTCGAAAAAAGTGAAAAACAGTCATAGTATATTATGTCAAAAACAGTCATAGAATAGCCTGTCGGTAACAGTCATAGTATAGCCTGTCGAAAAAAGTGAAAAACGGTCATAGTATAGCAGGTCGAAGAAATTGAAAAACGGTCATAGTATAGCATGTCGAAAAAAGTCAAAAAACAATCATAGTATATTATGTCAAAAACAATCATAGAATAGCCTGTCGATAACAGTCATAGTATAGTCTGTCAAAAAAAGTGAAAAACGGTCATAGTCGAAAAAAGTCAAAAAACAATCATAGTATATTATGTCGAAAACAATCATAGATTAACTTGTCGATAACAGTCATAGTATAGCATGTCGAAAAAATTGAAAAACGATCATAGTATAGCATGTCGAAAAAAGTCAAAAAGGTCGATGTGAGACTAGCAGATCAGGAGCCGGGGATTGAACCAACGACCCTCTGATTGATAGGGAGCCCTGCTCTCCACTTAGCCACGGACACCAGTTGAAAACCGCTGCCATAGTATGTCTATAAAAAGTCTTAATTTAGCATGTCGAAAAAAGGAAAAAACGGTCATAGTATAGCATGTCGAAAAATGGCATAGTAATAGTATTTTGGGGTTAAGTGTCTTTCTGAAGGATACATTGACATGAGACTAGCTGATTAGGAGCCGGGTATTGAACCGATGACTCTCTGATTGAAAGGCAGCCCTACTCTCCACTTAGCCACGGACACCAGTTGAGAACCACTGGCATAGTATGTCTATAAACAGTCATAGTATAGCATGTCGAAAAGTGAAAAAAACAGTCATAGTATAGTATGTATAAAAAAAGTCATAGTAATAGTATTTTGGGGTTTTGTGTCTTGCTGAAGGACACATCGACGTGAGACTAGCAGATCAGGAGCTGGGAATTGAACCAACGACCCTCTGATTGATAGGCAGCCCAGCTCTCCACTTAGCCACGGACACCAGTTGAAAACCACTGGCATAGTATGTCTATAAAAAGTCTTAGTTTAGCATGTCGAAAAAAGGAAAAAACGGTGATAGTATAACATGTCGAAAAAAGTCAAAAAACAATCATAGTATATTATGTCGAAAACAGTCATAGAATAGCCTGTCGATAACAGTCATAGTATAGTCTGTCGAAAAAAGTGAAAAACGATCATAGTATAGCATGTCGAAAAAATTGAAAAACGGTCATAGTATATTATGTCGAAAACAGTCATAGTATAGCCTGTCGAAAAAAGTGAAAAACATCGATGTGAGACTAGCAGATCAGGAGCCGGGGATTGAACCAACGACCCTCTGATTGATAGGGAGCCCAGCTCTCCACTTAGCCACGGACACCAGTTGAAAACCACTGGCATAGTATGTCTATAAAAAGTCTTAGTTTAGCATGTCGAAAAAAGGAAAAAACGGTCATAGTATAGCCTGTCGAAAAACCTGAAAAACGGTCATAGTATAGCATGTCGAAAATAGTCAAAAAACAATCATAGTATATTATGTCGAAAACAGTCATAGAATAGCCTGTCGATAACAGTCATAGTATAGTCTGTCAAAAAAAGTGAAAAACGGTCATAGTATAGCATGTCAAAAAAAATTAAAAACGGTCATAGTATAGCATGTCGAAAAAAGTCAAAAAACAATCATAGTATATTATGTCGAAAACAGTCATAGAATAGCCTGTCGATAACAGTCATAGTATAGTCTGTTGAAAAAAGTGAAAAACGGTCATTGTATAGCATGTCGAAAAAAGTCAAAAAACAATCATAGTATATTATGTCGAAAACAGTCATAGAATAGCCTGTCGATAACAGTCATAGTATAGTCTGTCAAAAAAAGTGAAAAACAGTCATAGTATAGCATGTCGAAAAAAGTCAAAAAACAATCATAGTATATTATGTCGAAAACAGTCATAGAATAGCTTGTCGATAACAGTCATAGTATAGTCTGTTGAAAAAAGTGAAAAACGGTCATAGTATAGCATGTCGAAAACAGTCATAGAATAGCCTGTCGAAAAAAGTGAAAAAAGGTCATAGTATAGCATGTCGAAAAAATTGAAAAACGGTCATAGTATAGCATGTCGAAAATAGTCAAAAAACAATCATAGTATATTATGTCGAAAACAGTCATAGAATAGCCTGTCGATAATAGTCATAGTATAGCATGTCGAAAAAAGTGAAAAACGGTCATAGTATATTATGTCGAAAACAGTCATAGAATAGCCTGTCGATAACAGTCATAGTATAGCCTGTCGAAAAAAGTGAAAAACGGTCATAGTATAGCATGTCGAAAAAAGTCAAAAAACAATCATAGTATATTATGTCGAAAACAGTCATAGAATAGCCTGTCAATAACAGTCATAGTATAGTCTGTCAAAAAAAGTGAAAAACGGTCATAGTATAGTATGTCGAAAAAATTGAAAAAACGGTCATAGTATAGCATGTCGAAAAAAGTCAAAAAACAATCATAGTATATTATGTCGAAAACAGTCATAGAATAGCCTGTCGATAACAGTCATAGTATAGTCTGTCAAAAAAAGTGAAAAACGGTCATAGTATATTATGTCGAAAACAGTCATAGAATAGCCTGTCGATAACAGTCATAGTTTAGCATGTCCAAAAAAGTGAAAAACGGTCATAGTATATTATGTCGAAAACAGTCATAGAATAGCCTGTCGATAATAGTCATAGTATAGCATGTCGAAAAAAGTGAAAAACGGTCATAGTATATTATGTCGAAAACAGTCATAGAATAGCCTGTCGATAACAGTCATAGTATAGCCTGTCGAAAAAAGTGAAAAACGGTCATAGTATAGCATGTCGAAAAAAGTCAAAAAACAATCATAGTATATTATGTCGAAAACAGTCATAGAATAGCCTGTCAATAACAGTCATAGTATAGTCTGTCAAAAAAAGTGAAAAACGGTCATAGTATAGTATGTCGAAAAAATTGAAAAAACGGTCATAGTATAGCATGTCGAAAAAAGTCAAAAAACAATCATAGTATATTATGTCGAAAACAGTCATAGAATAGCCTGTCGATAACAGTCATAGTATAGTCTGTCAAAAAAAGTGAAAAACTGTCATAGTTTAGCATGTCCAAAAAAGTGAAAAACGGTCATAGTATATTATGTCGAAAACAGTCATAGAATAGCCTGTCGATAACAGTCTTAGTATAGCCTGTCGAAAAAAGTGAAAAACGGTCATAGTATAGCATGTCGAAAAAAGTCAAAAAACAATCATAGTATATTATGTCGAAAACAGTCATAGAATAGCCTGTCGATAACAGTCATAGTATAGTCTGTCAAAAAAAGTGAAAAACGGTCATAGTATAGTATGTCGAAAAAATTGAAAAAACGGTCATAGTATAGCATGTCGAAAAAAGTCAAAAAACAATCATAGTATATTATGTCGAAAACAGTCATAGTATAGTCTGTCAAAAAAAGTGAAAAACTGTCATAGTATAGCATGTCGAAAAAATTGAAAAATGATCATAGTATAGCATTTCGAAAAAGTCAAAAACATCGATGTGAGACTAGCACATCAGGAGCCGGGGATTGAACCAACAACCCTCTGATTGATAGGGAGCCCTGCTCTCCACTTAGCCACGGACACCAGTTGAAAACCACTGGCATAGTATGTCTATAAAAACTCTTAGTTTAGCATGTCGAAAAAAGGAAAAAACGGTCATAGTATAATATGTCTAAAAATTGCATAGTAATAGTATTTTGGGGTTAAGTGTCTTTCTGAAGGACACATTGACATGAGACAAGCTGATTAGGAGCTGGGGATTGAACCGACGACTCTCTGATTGAAAGGGAGCCCTACTCGCCACTTAGCCACGGACACCAGTTGAGACCCACTGGCATAGTATGTCTATAAACAGTCATAGTATAGCATGTCGAAAAGTAAAAAAAACAGTCATAGTATAGTATGTATAAAAAAAGTTATAGTAATAGTATTTTGGGGTTTTGTGTCTTGCTGAAAGACACATTGACGTGAGACTAGCAGATCAGGAGCCGGGGATTGAACCAGCGACCCTCTGATTGATAGGCAGCCCAGCTCTCCACTTAGCCACGGACACCAGTTGAAAACCACTGGCATAGTATGTCTATAAAAAGTCTTAGTTTAGCATGTCGAAAAAAGGAAAAAACGGTCATAGTATAGCATGTCGAAAAAAGTCAAAAAACAATCATAGTATATTATGTCGAAAACAGTCATAGAATAGCCTGTCGATAACAGTCATAGTATAGTCTGTCAAAAAAAGTGAAAAACAGTCATAGTATAGCATGTCGAAAAAAGTGAAAAACGGTCATAGTATAGCATGTCGAAAAATCTGAAAAACGGTGATAGTATAGCATGTCGAAAAAAGTCATAGATTAACCTGTCGATAACAGTCATAGTATAGCATGTCAAAAAAATTGAAAAACAGTCATAGTATAGCATGTTGAAAAAAGTCAAAAAACAATCATAGTATATTGTGTCAAAAACAGTCATAGAATAGCCTGTCGATAACAGTCATAGTATAGTCTGTCGAAAAAAGTGAAAAACGGTCATAGTATAGCATGTCGAAAAAAGTCAAAAAACAATCATAGTATATTATGTCGAAAACAGTCATAGAATAGCCTGTCAAAAAAAGTCATAGTATAGCATGTCGACATCCTATACTATGACTTTTTCATGACTTTCTTCAACATACGATACTCTCACTTTTTTTTCCGACGTACTATAACTGTTTTTAATACTTTTTTCGGACTGTGCCTCTTTTCTGACAATGTAAATTCAGCCTTATTGCCAGATTATCCTGCCACTGCTCATACAGATTCCTGATGTCTGTAGCTTGTACAGTACACACACACACACACACACACACACACACACACACACACACACACACACACACACACACACACACACACACACACACACACACACACACACACAGTCATTCAAATCTAAGATCCTGAACGTTCTTAGCCCAGTTCTTTCTCTAGCCCACAGATACAATAAACATACAGCTGCAAATCATGGCAAACGGTTTATTGTCAATCTATACATCCCATAAATAAGAATTCACAAAATAAATCAAACTTTACACACTTTTTGTCGTTTGTTTCGGTCCTGCTGAGGCTGAGATTATGTACAAATTAGGATCAAATACTGAGTTTTCGAATCAAATCATAGTTTCTCTTTAACATTTAGGATCAATAATATTAACACTGTAAATGAAAAACATTGAATGATCTTTGATTGTGCATATACACAGCTACATTCAATGCCCCACGGATCACCAACAGTCATGTTCTGGCTGGTCAAATTTCGACATCAGTGTTCAGGTTCAGTCATTCATGTACATCACCGCATTAACCACAAGCTGTGTTTTAGATCAGTCTTTGTTTAACCCTGCTGGATGTTTGACACCTGCAGGGCTTTACTCCACGGGGGTCAGCGCTGGGTGAGTTATGAACAACATCAAGGTCATGGTGTAGCTGTGTGTTCTATACTAAACAGCTAAGTGATTGCTGCTGTGAATGTCTCGACACTGGACTCCCTGCCAAAGCCAACAGTGGTGTCAATTAACCAATTAAATAAAACAAATGGTAAAACTTAATTAAATCATTTCTTATGATAGAACATTGAATGTGATATTGTTGCTCATGGTACCAAATGCACTGAGGATCAACATCTAACTTTATATGGATGTTTCAGTGGTTTCTATTACTGTTAGCTTGAAGCAGTTGATTAGCTATTGCTTCATCAGTGATGCGTCTGGACTCTTTCTGCCCCCTAGTGGTCAAGGATCTGCTAATGCAGCTTTTAATAACTAACAAAATGAGAAATGTCCTCCAGCACACCGACAGTAAAGTTATCATACTCAATAGGAAAATATCTGTCATTTGAATCCACTGGCATGTAAACTATTGCCCCATTGTTAAATATAGATGTCAGTAGCACACTCACACTGAACTGCAGAAACAACAATTGAACTATGTCTCTCTCAGTAGTTTGCCCTTATATACAAACAGCATCAATAAAACCAAGAGAAGTACATTATCTGATAAAGTTATGGTAGTTCTGTTGGCTACAGAAAGGCATGTCTGCAGATGAATCACCGCCATCATTTCTTAAAATGATCATATCTTACAGGTCGTCACTTCTTAAATATCAATCGAACAACGTTTCTGTACAAAATGTGCGATCAACAAGTGGCTTCCTTCTATGAAATCAGTAAAAACAGCTGCAGTGGTTGAAAATGGCTAGTGTTCTCCGTCCTCTGGATGCTTTGGTTACAACTGACCTTTCCCCTTCAGTGAAAGTACAAACATTAAAACATTCTGTAGGTAATTAAATCGGGTGTTGAAGATGGTTGGTGGGGACGATAAACTACATTTAAAAATCACAAAACTTTCAAACGGACCAGTGATATGGCTTCTTTGTTTTTTTTGTAACTGTGGAACTCCACAAACAATAAATAGATTTTTAAATACACCAATACAATTTAGAATTTCGACACGATGGGCGGGGCTTTGTTTTGTTTTTTTCTGGAAGGGAGAAGCGTCTTTGAACCTGCGCATCGACACCGTTCAAGGCTCCGTTTTTGGATTTCGAGCTCACATGGTTCATCAGGAGCCGACTTTCTACGGCAGGTCTCATGTGGGCGGAGGGCCGTTGGTGTAGCGCAGCATCGGGTAGAAGGAGCGGGCAAAGTTGTTGGACAGCGTGCAGCTGTAGTTCTCGTCAGACAGAGGCACCAGGCAGGCCAGAACCAGCAGCATGAAGAAGAGCAGGTGTAAGGGGAAGGCAGCCCGAAGAACCCGGTGGAAGAAGGGTCGCTGTGGGGAAGAATCCCTCCTCTCCTCCCTGGATGTGGACAGATGATGCAGACGCTTGAGGGTTTTGCAACGGCAGTTTAACAACAGTGGACCTTTAGACTGCATCTCAAATTCAACCTATTCCTCAGTTCACTGGATGGTCTGTTGATCATTCTGTGTTCACTGGAACTACTTCATACCAAAGAAATCGTTCTATGAAAACTGATGACAGTTTCTACGGCTACAAAGACACGTCTGTTAAAATGTTTGTATTTCATTTGGAGGAACCAAACCCTGAAGATCATGTTCTACCTTACCTTTTAGCCGCAGGTTGTCCAGCTGTAGCTGCCTGTAGACCTGCAGCCTCCTCCTAAAGCAACAAGACACACGAGTCACTCATTTGAAGCCCAATAACCGAAGCCAGCGTTAGCTTGACTTTAACTCGTCTACATTCAGGCGTACCCGGTGCAGCAGCAGAGGAGAGCCGAGTGTTCCCAGACCGATGCTGTCCACCTCGGAGCTGACCGAGCAGCTTTCCTGAGACGCAGACAGCAGACACACCATCAGATGAGACGCACTGCTGCTGATAGCGGCTCATTTATGCTGTTTGGTGGTCAATGTTTCTGCAACAGCGTCCCGAACGCATCAATCTGTTTTGGTTGCGCTTCATTTTACGGGTCTGTTATTTCTGAAGGGTTTTCTGATCATTTCCAAAACGTTGTTCAGAAAGAACGCTCTGTAATTTGGCATCTTTTATGGTGAAAACAGAGATGACCTTAAACCCAACATAATGTTCCTTCATTACTCATACAAATTCTGTTTTATGTATTGTGAATTGTCGCTGATAATAAAGTTGCACTTAACATTAGAAGTATTGCTTGTGTTTTAGGCAATAGAGAATTCTACTGGCTAAAATATTCACTAAATTACACAATTATTGTACCAACTCAACCCTGTCTCCATTTTCCTGTAATTGGAACCAAATTACAGGAAACTTAATTAAGAAATACTTTATTACTTTATAGATTATAATTGAGCCTGGACAAAATTTCCAAATGATCTGTCGTGCATAATCAGAGAGCATCAAATGATAGTTCTGTTTAATTGATGCAATGTTTTATTACACATTTGTCTTATTTTTAACAAATGAAATAAAAAGGTTTTTGTTGAACAGCTTAAGGCGAGTAAGATATTTGTTACGTTTATAACAGTAACTCAAATGTCATTTTGCCACAAATACAAAAATAAATATCTGTAATTGACTCAGCTCATTCAGTTTTCATCACCAGATCATTCTGCCGCTCATCAGTTTATGAAACCAGTATCGCAGCAGAGTCAAACCAGACTGAGGCTCAAGAGGGAACATGGACCTACCAGCCTTCCCTGCAGCCTGCTCAGGTCAGCAGCCACCTGCCGCAGCAGGAGATGCAGTTTGTTGCCGATGACGTGAACCTTCTCCTTGGCCTCCAGGCTGTCTTCTCCCGTGGCCTCCAGGAGGAGCTGAGAGGAGATCTCCTGCAGCGAGGAGACCTCCCGCTGGCGGCCGCGCAGCTCCTCCTGCAGAGCCTGCAGCAGGGGGCGACAAAGAGCACAGCAGTCAGCAGTGATGCTATTGTATCAACTCTATGTCTCTACTGAGAGAGTTATAGAAGAGCACTTTTCCACTACCTTCCATTCATGGGGTAGTGGATGTTAAGTATTTCCTCTTGTCTCATTTGTTTGAGGTGAAACTTTATGTTCAACAGATTTCTAGTTTGTAGAAAGTTAGACAACCCTGGCAACACTGTGAAGATGTTTTTCTACCCGATATCATGAAAAGATGGTTGTCAAATAAATTGTCTGTCTCTATTGTTAGTGCCAAAATAAAGACTACATTTCCCATAACTCCCATCACCAGCTGTTGGAAACCTCTTCCCTTAGCTTACTAAAAATCAGAGACAGTGTCGATGGACCGATCGGCCGTCTGCTCACCGTCAGCGTGTCCCGGTGCTGCAGCAGGACGGAGCGAGGCGTCAACCGGTCGCCGACATTCACGACAGAGAGTTTGTTCTCAGCCTGAGCGAGCCACAGCAGCAGAGAGTGCAGCGTCTCGTGGAACTCCTGCAGAAGAAGAAGAAGAAGACAGAGGTCATCTAAATGTCCACAGTAATCGTCGTCATGAACTCAACTGTGTTCACGTGACGCCTGACCTGACACTGCATGAGTGCAGAGTGCAGCCTCCTCTCCCAGCTCTCCAGGCCGCTGCAGGCCTGCGTCCAGCTGTGATTGGCTGAGCCGAGAGCGTCCCGCAGCTCCCGCAGCTCGGCGCTGTCGCCCCGCAGGAAGTGGCGGCTGCTCAGGTTGGCAGAGATCATCAGACACTTGTAGCTGTTGAAGGTCTTCTGCATCTCCTATAGAAAATAAATAAAAAAGACAAGGCAGAAGATGAGATGAAGTGTTTTCCGTCATCCGACTGTCCCGCCTGGTTACCCGGCGTTGTTGGCGTTGTACCTTTAGCGTCCTGATGTTGACCTCGATGTCTCGGATGTCGGTGGACGGCTCGATGCGCTGTAGCCTCTCGAGCTCCGGCAGCACCCGGCCCAGCCAGGAAGCGACGTCGCAGAGGTCAGAGTTCAGCTTCTGCCACTGCTCCAGGTCCCGCTCGATGTCCGTCTCGCTGCCGAACTGCCGCACCTGCAGCAGCTCCCAGCGCTCGATCACACCTGCAGAGTCAGCGGTTGTTGAACACACTGCTGCAAACATGGTGCGATGCTCTGTTGTGTTCAGACTTTAAGATTAAGATTAAGATTAAGATTGTTTAAAATAACAATAAATCCACAATGATCCAGAAAGAAAACTATTCCCATCAGGACCGTGAATTCCCTGTAGCTCCCAGAATCTCCATCAGAGTGAGACCTCTCCCCTCAGAGTACCTGTGCTGGTCTGCTTGTCGGCCGTGCTGCTGGTCAGACCCGGACCCTCCAGGTCCTCCTCGTCATTCAGGATCAGCTTCACCCTCTTCACGCTGTTGATGGTGCCGCTGCACTCAGACATCAGCTTAGCCTGAACACACACACACACACACACACACACACACACACACACACACACACACACACACACACACCTCTTCAGTGAAAAACAAAGACACTTAAACTTCTTTAGCTGATGGACACTTGAAGTCTTCAAAGGTCTTGATGTATGTGTGTGTGTGTGTGTGTGTGTGTGTGTGTGTGTGTGTGTGTGTGTGTGTGTGTGTGTGTGTGTGTGTGTGTGTGTGTGTGTGTGTGTGTGTGTGTGTGTGTGTCCTTACGTAGCCCTGCTGGTGGAAGGGAGTGCTGGTGGTGTGCGTGGGAGACGAGTCCAGGCCTCGGATGATTTCCCGGGGAACCCGTTTCCGCTCGGGGGAGCCGGGCTGGTGCCAGCTGGGCGGGTCGGTCACGGACTTCACTGAGGAGAGAGAGAAGGAAAAGGGTTGGCAAAGGCAGTGTGACAATAAGGAGGGAAGAAGAAGAAGAAGAAGAGGAGAGAGAGAGAGAGAGGGGCAAGACAGAAAAAGAGAGAACGGAGTAATAACTAGAACCATCAGACTCGTCACACCTCGCTTCTGCCACATCTGTATCTCGAGGTACAGATGTGGCAGAAGCGAGGTGTCTGTGAACTAGACGGAGGATCGGGGGAGGTGAGGTGCAGCCGGGTGGGTTTTGGGGTTGCTAGGAGATGGAACGTGTTGTCCGTGAGCACGGATAGGCGGAGCACCTACCCGAGGCAGCCGCCGCTGCTCTGACAGTCAGTTTTCCTTACTTTGGTTGCTGAAGTCTTTTGTGCAACAGTTTAACTAACTTTAAGAGATTCCTTAAGTTTAAGACCAAGACAAGGAGAAAAACTTAAGCGGAAGACTTCAGGGATTTTTGTGCAACAGTTGAACTTAAAATGTTTTGTGCAACCGGCCTCTAAAACTTGTGTGGCAATCACACAAAACTCCTTTTTTAACTATTTGTGTTGCTTTGTTCGAGGTTTGTTAACTCTCACTTTGTATATAATACACAACAAAAACACAAAAAGCAGCAGTGATCACCTGACAGGGCGCTGAAGTAGGTGGCGTCCTCGTCGTCCTCGTGTGAAGACGACCCTCCCACGTCCACGGTGTGGTCCCACTCCAGCGGGATGGAGTCCACGCTGACGGGGGTCTCTCTTCCCGACCGCTCCAGAGGGGGCACTAGGAGGTGGCACACGGCCTGCCGTCCAGCTGAGACTCCACCCACTGCTGGAGCCTCCTCCTCCTCCTTCTTCCTCACCTCCTCCCAGGAAGAGGTCCCGTCTGTTAGATCAGCTGTGTCGTCCAGGTCTGACAGATCCCTCTCCTCCTCCAGAACCTTCAAAAACACAGAAGAAGAAAGCTCCGATTTGACTTAAATTCAAACAAGCAACGGTCTTCCTGTGAAACACAAGGTTTCAGAACGTTGTTGTTGTTCTCATGCAGTACTGACCGGCCGCCTGTTGACGAGGCGCTGGTGGAAGCGAGCCACTCTGCCGAACACCTCCTGGCAGTAGGAGTGCAGCTCCTCCAGCTCGTCCTCGATCAGCACGGCGTCCAGCGGGGCGCTCTTCTGGATCAGGTTCTCCCCGAACACGATGAGGGCGTCGATCTTGTTGGTGTTCAGGGTGATCTCCTGCTGGAAGCCCTGCAGACGGGAGGAACGGACTCAGCTGAGTTTTTTGAGGAGCGCTCGTTGGTCTCCAGCAAAAGCTTTCAAAAGGAGAAGCCGACTTACGTTGAGCTGCCTCATCTTGTCCTCGACGTCGCTCTCTGAGAAGTGCTCCACGTTGGTGAGCTGGAGGTCCATCTCCGTCAGCCAGACCAGGATCCCCTCACGCGTTCCCTCAAAGTCTTCTCTCTGAGAGGTAAAGTGCTGCAGGAGCACAGAGCAGAGGACGGACGCCATGATTCATCTCTATACATCTCTTCATCCTCATTAAAAGCTGATCTTTGAGACTTTCCCTCCCGTCTGTGGTGCTGAGCTGAACCGTTTTAAGTCACACATTAGATGAGCAGCATTAACTATCGTAACCGTGTATTTGGACTCTTACATGAAGCACTGTTGGCCCAGATCAAGCAGCACCAATCAGCCGGATTCTTTGATCACACACACACACACAACCTTTACGAAGCAACGTAAACACACTCCGTCTGCTGCGATGACAAACGGCTTCCTGCCAACGTGACGCCTCCGGCCTCGTCACCGTCTGAGAAGTGACCTCAATCCTGGAGGCTTAAAGCCGAGCCGAGAGCAGGGAGATGCTACTCAGATCAGCTGGGAGGATTTGATTCATGCTGATGTTTCGCTCTCTGCTTCTTGTTTTCACGCTGTTTGTGTCGATTTTCCCCCGTCTCACCTTTAGTCGGCGGAGGACAGACGCCACCCTCCTCTGCAGGCCGTCCCACCTCCGGTTCCCCTCGTGGACCAGGACTTTGAGCTTGCTGGCGGCGTCGGTCCGGTTCTCTCGGGCCAGGCGGCGGTACTGTTTGTTGACCAGCTCCAGCTGAGTCAGGCGCTCATGAACCTGCCGCTGGAACGCCTGACGGGAGAACGGAAAGGAAACATGAGTTACCCCGACTCTGCATCGATGAATCCACAACGCTGTCCGTGGTGCTGAAGTAGTCATTTTGAGGAAGGAAGTAAGGGTCCCACAGCTACCGCTACATGTCACAGTACAGGTCACTGGTCCCCCACAGGAACACCGGCATCTACACTGGATCCCTGTTGCCGTGGCACTTTGGCAAAATCCAGATTACCAGAATTACCAGGTTACTAATCTGCGTTTCTAATCCAGACGGACACATCAAAGGTTGCCTCTGTGTCTCACAGCAACAAGATACCTGAACCTCGTTACGTCACCCATTGGTTTTTCTACAACCAATGAACAGAAGTGACCATATTTGGACTGCACAGAAGTATACATCTCTGGTAGAGACCTGTCAATCAGTGTGTAGCCCCGCCCCTAAATCATCCCCTGCTTTATGGTCTGTGTGACTCTAAATGGAGCATAATGTACTAAATGAACATCATGCTGTATTGAAGAAGACTGTAAACTAGAGACTGAGACCATAAACTCATGTTTACAATGTTTACTGAGGGAATAAATCAAGAGAGAAGTAGAGTCATTTTAGACTAGACTTCTATACAACCAGAGGAGTCGCCCCCTGGTGGACACTAGAGAGAATGCAGCTTTAACACATGAAGCGTCGGCTTCATTAGGGTACATAAACACAAGCAGCACTTTGGCTTTTAGGCCTTCCTCTCCGGTATTCTGCTAAAGTGAAACAAGAAAGAAAGAATTTGTCTCCTGACCTCGAACTTCTTGAGCTCCTCCTTGGCGCTGGTGTAGAGGACGTCGGCAGAGTCCGGGTTCGCTGCGGTGAGCTCAGACGTCTTCAGCCAGTCTTCAAAGCGAGAGAAGTCGTCCAGGAACTTACACCAGAGACGCCAGGTCTCCTCAATCCTGAAAGCAACAGGGACCGTTTCACGTTTGTGTCATGAGGAAAAGTCACCTGAGAAAACCTTTGGAGCAGGAAACAGAACCAATGATGGTCAGCTACTCTAGCTCTCTGTTAACAGTGACCGCTCACCTCATCCTCCTCTCCATGGACATGGCGCAGATGTTCCTCCAGCGTCGGTCCAGGCTGCGCGTGGTCTGCTGGATCGAGTCGTTCTCGGAGTCCCCGCCGCCGCCACAGGCGTCGGCGTCGTGGAGCAGGACGTCGCACAGCGTCAGCACCGACGCCACGCTCTCCGTGTGCTGCTCGATGTCCCGCTGCAGATCCTGCAGGTCCGAAAAACGGCACAGTTTGAGTCACGCAGATACGACTTTTTGGTGTGTGTGTGTGTGTGTGTGTGTGTGTTGTCGGCTCTCGCTTGTTCACAGTTACCACTCTCCAGGGTTGCCATGGTGACGGATGAAAACTTGAAGAGCCCCTCCACACAGGAGTCATTTCAGCCGTCCATCATCCACTAATGGAGTCTCTCTCTCTCTCTCTCTCTCTCTCTCTCTCTCTCTCTCTCTCTCTCTCTCTCTCTCTCTCTCTCTCTCTCTCTCTCTCTCTCTCTCTCTCTCTCTCAGAACTTCTGGACAACATCGACCATTTCATGAACAAAAGAATGTCTGCAGGAAGCACTCGGTCTGTTTTGGGTGGAGCAGAGCGCCTTCAAATTTTAGAAAATGTTAAGCAATGATGGAGCGACCGTGGTTCATGGTTCACGGTCACTGTGGTGTGTTTCAGAGTTAAGTGTTCTTAAAATACTCCTGATATAACAGATGAGATGAGTTGTCGTCGTGGAAACAAGGCGCTCGGCACACGGTGACGGTAGAGGAACCGAGTCACAGGAAACGAGTTGGACGACCGTCACTTGTTTTGACGTGATTGAATACGTCGTGGAGTGTTCAGATGCAGCCCGGTGTTACCGCTTCAGGTTGTGAAGCGTCTACAGACGAACATCAGCCCTAATGTGGGGCTGCACCACAAATGTAACCCCTTGACCCCAGAGGCGTATCTGAGGCTTCCATCCCTAATTCTACACAAACACACAAATCTGACCACGCCACGCCAGATCAAATCTCTTCCTCCATCTGAATATTTCTCTCTCTGAACCTTCCGATCCATCCGCCGCCTCTCATTCCAAGAAACCTTTCTCCTTTTTTTAGGGAAGTAGCAGTTCGGCAGGATACAAAACGGACAAACTGGTTAAATTTCCTTTCTCCGTGGCCGCCGGCTGAGGCCGAGCTGTCGAGTGCATTTACCGTCTCTCAGCCCAGTGTGACGGCTTCCTCCCTCACAAACATCCGCCTCGCTGCCGCTTGCTGAGATTTCACTTTGCAGCGAGCATTACTCTATTCTTCTGTTATTACGCCGCGGACCTCAGCGGGGCGGCCGTCACATGAAGGGTTTAAAAGCAGGCGTGCATCACTAGCGAGCGAGTAAGATACTGCCCCGAAAATTCCCCTCCGAGTGCCATGTGGTGTCTCCAGTCTGCCCCTTCAGCCTTCACGTCACCTGGAAGATGTCCGAGTCCTCAGACCAGGATGAGGTCTGAGGACCGCTGGGAATCACCATTTGAGATCCTTCTTATTTCTAGCAGCATGGTTTGGTGAAAGCCTCCAATTACAACAAAACCAATTAGCCTCAGTAAACTCCTCCCCTTTGCTTCTGTGCTGACTTCCAGTCATGGTCTTCATCACTAAGAGGCTAAACTAAAGGAAACTCCACTTTCTCTTCCACTAGACATTTGACTCTCAAACAGGGATCATTCCGTCTCGGCCCACCTGCTGCTCGGCCAGCTTCCTCTGGATCTCGTCGCTGTGGCAGACGTCGTAGACCACCGGCTTGGCCAGCTCCGCCTCGATGCGAGAGAGCCACGTCCGCAGGTTGCTCATGTTCTTATCGAGCTGCTGCACCGTCACCAGCGTCTCCTTCAGCTTTCCCACCCTGTCGAGAGAGAGAGAGAGAAAAACGTCACGTTACAGGAAGTGTTTGCCGGTTAAGGATTGTATAGTTGTCATCGCGTGTTCTCCTCCATCTAATCTAAGTATTGTGTGTGTATCGGAGCGCCATTGTTGTACAACAACTACACGTTTAACACCATCAGATGCCTCAAAAGAGTTGAAAGTGATCAGAGCTGGGACTCTTTGAGACGCAGCGTGAGGACAACCCTGGGAAGTGTTTGCTCGTCGTTCTCACGTCACGACACACAACGGGGGTCATTAGAGCGGAGCGGACGGGCTGACCTACATCCAGAGCGGAGAGCCGGGTGGCGTCTGGTCGAGAGAGAGAGGGAGGGAGAGAGAGAGAGAGAGAGAGAGAGACCGACCGCATTCCAGTTCAGCTCTCAGGTCAGTGAACTACGTCGTTTAACAGACCGGCACAATGCAGGGAGGGAGACGCTGCAGCGTCACGTGACCGCAGCCGGCGAGAGCGTCCCGCCGACAACACACCTCTGAGTACCAACGTGTGTGAAGGTGATGATCCAACTGTTATGAGAGCCAAGAAAGTCCTTCGTGAAATCATATACGTGCTTAGAAATGATGACAAATTGGTTCTAAAATTGTATATTAATAAAAACCACCAGCAGTGACCTAATGTTCACACTTGAAGGATAATGTAACTGACATATTTCAGCCGGTTATCCTGTTTTCTGCAGCTCTGACAGTTGATCCTTCTCAGCTAAAGGAAAATAAGAGAATGTTGAAATCATTTTAAACAAGATCTTCCAGGACATTGGACTTATCCTCTCATTTTCCATGACTGGTAAATCGGTCAAGTGTTTTCCAGGTTTTCTAGGACGCTTGGGAACCCTGAGGATACTTTCTCAGCCTGATGAGTCAGAAAGACTTTTCTCTGACGCTCAATCACAGGAGCAAAGACGGGGGCGGCGCTGCCCAAACGACCGGTCAACAGCCCAACAGGAGCGTTCTGTTTGATGTAATATGTGTACAGGTGACATCTGAGTAAAGTAACACAACATACAAAGTCTTTTAATAAAATCTAGTATATGATATTATGACATATACTGACATCAGAGAGCATTCTAGAAGCTACTGGGGAATCCGAAGTTTGAACAAAATGTGGGCTAATGTTGGACATTTAACTGCTTCTTCTAGATAATAGAAAAGGCTTTATGGGGATTTTATGAGCCTCTTATGATCTGAAGATAAGTAAACCTGGAGAAACACGAGTCTCACAGGACGGATAATAAGGTCAGAGGTCTCGTGGTAGAGAGGAACGCGTGAGCAGACACACTGCGCCTCAAACAAACAAACAAACGATCAATGCACGTTACCATTAATAACCTTCATAACTGAAAGTGTGTGTGTGTGTGTGTGTGTGTGTGTGTGTGTGTGTGTACAAAGCAGCTGCAATCTGCTGCAACAGCAGACACTGTCGGGATGTTCCCGTGCTGCGTTTTGGCTCCTGGTGCAGCTGCACACGTGTTTGTTTGTATGTGTGTGCAGGCATATGTGTGTGTGTGTGTGTGTGTGTGTGTGTGTGTGTGTGTGTGTGTGTGTGTGTGTGTGTGTGTGTGAGGATGTGGCAGTAAACGGCAAAGCGGAGAGAAACATCAGCGACATACAAGACGTGCTGCTGGGATCACGGACGGACGTATGTGTGGTGCTCGTTGCATCGACACACACACACACACACACACACACACACACACACACACACACACACAGACACACACACATTCGCACACAGTGCCGTCCAAGCTGCCACCTAAATTCCGACACACACAAGCAGAAGGGAGCCGGCGGTCTCAATTGAATTTGCTCTGAATGACTCTGCATGCGTCCGCCTGTCTGTCTACACGGCTGCACCGACAAAAGCCCAGCCCATCCCCCTCCGCTCCTGATCTCCTCCTCCTCCTCCTCCTCCTCCTCTTTATCACAACAAAACACCCGATCCGCTCCCCTTTCACCCGCCCGCCTCAGTCTGGTGCTGGCCGGGTCGCGATGAGGGCGAAAGGTACTTACGGGTCGGTGAGAGGAGGCTACTCCATGGCGACGGCTCGTCCGCTAGCAAGCACAACCCCCCCCCCCCATCTCCTCCATCCCTCCCTTCCCCCTTCCTCCTCTGCAGTCCCCCTGTCTCCTCCTCCTCCTCCTCCAAACATCTGGATGCAGTGACAGGTTCACTCGAGGACACAGAGCAACAGGAGCTAGCCGAATCGTTTTCATTATCGTTTCACGTTTTGATCATTTGTACCATTAATATAAGAATTATTCAGTCTAACACGTCCCACATCATGATCGCCTTTCTACCCTCCTTTTCTTTTTAATAAGATTACGCATTTTAAAAAAGCAGAAAGCTTAGAATTAATAAAGCGTTGCCTCAGAATGTAGAAGAGTAAATCAGTGCAGGATTATTTTTATTCACAAAATATATATATATATATATATATATATATATATATATAAAAACTATTTTAAATGAGCATTAAGTACATTTTAGTGCGACAAAATGTTGGTAAAAAATGTTATACTTAATGCACCAATCATACGTTTGGACCAAAGACTTTCGTTGGGGCACTTATGAGTAGAAAAGTACATATTCAAGCTGGAAACAAACCATCAGTAAAACTCTAATATCACATAACAACAACAACAACAACAACAACAGCAGCAAGCAGAGCCAACAAGCAGCACAAAGACCCAGAAGCCCATTAAAGTTAGTCCAGCTCTAGAGCGGATTACAGGTGCAGCTGTCCATCGCTGGTAATGTGTTTGGATCGGACCAACGGGGCCAGCGGGGGAACCTCAGTGTGCAAACAAAAAAAAAAGACTCCATCTGCCGCCTTCTTCCATTTCCAATAAACCAGCCTGGGGTTCAGTGCAGTACGAGCAAGTAATACATCACCAGGAGGGAACGATGAAGGAGGAGGAGGAGGAGGAGGAGAAAGAAACGGTAAATCTGAAGCCCCTTTCAGACGAACGGCCTGCACTACATCGCCGCTCTTCATCTATCGGTTACAGTAACGGTTGGGTTCAGACACAAAGATCACGGGACGTTGGGCAGCTGGTGAGAGAGACGTCAGCGAGGCATAAAGGACGGGTGTCTTCTCCTAACAGCAAAAGTTCTTAAATGAAATGAAGTTGAGTCCAAAAGGACCGACTCAGTGACTCTCTCATCACTCGTTAGAGAGTTCTGCAGCCTAAAATGTCGTCAATCATAAGCATAAATAACGTTTTTATAGGTTTTTTTAATGTCAATCATGTGACAATATTTCTTTATGGTGATGACATCCCGTGTTTGTTCCTGTGCGTTGTGTTCATGGTTTCATCGTCTACTCATTCACTCTTTCATGCAGCTGGTGTGGACGGAAATTGAAAGTACATGGACAATTCAAATGTCCTCACAAGTTTAGAAAAGCTATCGTGTTATAGAGTTTTACAGCTCTGCTAATAAATGAACATTCGGCATCTCCGTGTGTTAATCTGACAGAGATGTTTTTCAGATTCACCGCCGTGTTTCTCGGGCGTCAACACATTTGTTTAACAAGCTGAACGTCTTAATCAATCAGCATTAAACTGCCAAAACAACGCGACGCTAAATAATAGGTAAAAGCTCCACTTGAAGTTAACGACTCCGCAAACTGCAGCTCAGAAACAAAACCCCCCCACAGCGTGACACTTGAAGTAACGCTGGCTGTGCCAGGTGTGAGGAGGAACAGAGTGCTTTAAAAGAAGAACATCTGCCTCGCGTGCGTCTTATTCAGACAATGACGAGCCCCAGTGGCCCCCGAAGGCCGAGGGCCCGTCGGCACAAAGGCCCGTGTCAGCAGACGGCAGCTGCCGGGCCGGGTGACGGAGCACCCGGTTTGTTTTGGGGGACAAAGGCGAGCAGCGGTGCCAGTGTCAACGCGTCTAATCCCTCGACAAGTCAAACCTCAGCGGTCTTCTGGCGTTACTTAGTTTGACGAGACGCAGACAAAAGGCTGCAGTCGTCACTGACTCTGGATCAGCTCCTCTGCAGCTCCGTCAGGCGTTTATCAAAACGCGTGACACATTACTGCAGACCTCGTGTCTGTGACGTAAACTCCTTCTCTACATGTTGGGCAGATAGAGGATTACCATGGGAAGAAATAGAGAACTGGAGACGGGGTTAAGAACAGAGAGACTTTGTGAATTGACTGTAATAGAGTAACGCAGGAGGGAGATGGAAAACCAGGAAATGAATCAGTTTGCACTTCCTGTTCCCATCGTCTGGAAGTCAATGTGTTCATTGAATGTGCTTTATCTTAGAATCCTGAAATCAGGTCTGTGTTTAACACAAGTGTGAAGTCATGTGACCGTGGTGGAGTTCCTTTATAGACTGACGTGAAGTCATGTGACCGTGGTGGAGTTCCTTTATAGACTAACGTGAAGTCATGTGACCGTGGTGGAGTTCCTTTATAGACTGACGTGAAGTCATGTGACCGTGGTGGAGTTCCTTCATAGACTAACATGAAGTCATGTGACCGTGGTGGAGTTCCTTTATAGACTAACATGAAGTCACGTGACCGTGGTGGAGTTCCTTTATAGACTAACATGAAGTCACGTGACCGTGGTGGAGTTCCTTTATAGACTAACATGAAGTCACGTGACCGTGGTGGAGTTCCTTTATAGACTAACATGAAGTCACGTGACCGTGGTGGAGTTCCTTTATAGACTAACATGAAGTCACGTGACCGTGGTGGAGTTCCTTTACAGACTAACTAACTAAAGACTTTAGTTTTGTTTCCACTTTTTTTTTTTAAAGCTGCTCATCATTAATAAATTGCTGGGCTGGTTGTAAACACTGAATAATCTACTTTCATCCGTTATCTGCTCCTAAAACCGCCCCGGTGGTTTTGAGGAGAACAACATGGACGAGTCGATGGAGCGACGGTTCCCTGGTGGTGTTAAGCAGCTCGTGAAGACTCGCCCCCACGTTCATCAGCTTAGCGGCTGCAGTCTACTGATCCTGAGCCTCAAAAGATGATCATTATAACACGAAGCACGTGACCCACAGTGCAGATCGGTTAGAGATACGCACGGCCGTCCACCAACGGTTTCCTGCCTGAGGTCCCTTAGACATCTTAATGCTTCAACACGCAACGACGTTTGAGACAACGGTGTTCTGACTACGAGTCGCCGCTGTGAGGAAGCCCCTCTCCTGCTCCACAAAGAGCTGGACTGGCCTGAGCAGGTACTTTCCATGGCTGTGGCATCATAAAGATCTACACTAACAGTGTGACAGCAGCACATTCCATCACAGACTCCAGGCTTGTGCCTCAGCGGCGGCTCATTAACCGGCTTAGCCTCGTTATGCTGGTCAGTCCCTGAGGGGGGGGGGGGGCAAATCCACCATTGTGCGTAACGTTCTCCACTCCGGTCCCCCTATTGTTGAAGACGGTGGGCACGTCTCATCGTCACGATGCAGACCCTCGTCCGCCATGTCTCCAGAAGAGTCTGAACGATGTGATTTCCAGAGGAACACACAGTTCACCGGCTGTGGTATCGAACATTAATGTCTCTGAAGGTTTCGCATCAAAGTCAGAGATCCCAGGGTCGTAACAACAATAAAATAAAGGATCCATCGATCCACAAAACATCTGGACCGGCATGGATACGCTTGTGAAGAGGGACCACAAACGCTGTGCATCTTTGAGTGTATAAATGATCATTCATCTTCAAAGAGTCACTGGTGAGGGTGAACTTGTGTGAGAGAAGCAGAGCCTGAGGACAGGCAGAGTAACCGGGGTCACTAAGCAGCCACCATATGGCCGATGTAAGTCAGTCATTCCCATGGAGGATAAGCCCCCCCCCCACCCCCACCCTGACTGCTTTAACCCATCTGGCTCCATGAAAACAGTCCACTCAGCTCGACTCAGTTCAGTCCGCTCTGATCCAATGTGGATTTCAATGAACACAGAGTCCTTTACGGTCACTGAACAGACAAATTATCAGTTAAAACTCGCCGTCCTGTTATCGTTTTGCCGGCGATGTAGCGGTAATTGCCGTGCATCCATGATGACTGTGAGAAAGCAAAGTTTCTGACAGCGACTGTGTGTTGACGGACACCAGGAAATCACAATCAGAACCTTCAAATTCAAGCAGAAGATTCGTACGACGGCATCAACTCAAAGAGAACATGAGGATTTATGGATTCATATTAATGTCACTCTATCCTCTGTCGGCTCTGAGCTTTTTAATCTGCAGCCGGCGGTAGAATACAGCAGCTGTGCTCCGCTCTCAGAGGGGAACACCGACGACACACGGATAGAGCTGCACAGGTCGAACAGTAACGCCTCATAATGAAGGGAAACGTCACAGGGTTTTATGGGAGAAACGGAGTCTTATAATTGAGAAGCATTAATAAAAGCATGCAACATCTGCTGGATGCCAAGTTCAGCATGTGGAATCTATCATCGAGCAGAATGCTAATACGCTAACGTTAAGACGCTAAAGCTCTACTTGTTCTTCACACAGTGAGCGACCAACAGACAAGATCTGCCTCCAACAGCTGCGGAGTTAACTCCGCCCCCCCATGCCGTCTTTTCCTACCTGTTCTCGATGTGGTCGAACAGATGCTGCCAGCGGTCGTTGACGTCCTTCAGCTTGTCGTTGATCTCCGTCGTCTTCGTCTTGTTGCTGGCTGTGATCAGTTGTTCTCCGAGCTGCTTCAAGTGGGTTTTATTCTCACTGAACAGGTTGATCTCCTCCATGCAGTCCTGACGGAGCAGAAATAAGAACCGTTCACGTTTCAAAACCACCGGAGTAGTAGACGTGAATTACACATTTCATTGTTTCTTTAAGTCCAGCCTTCATGGCTTCAGCGGTTCACGTAAGAAGAAACAAAAGATTCACTGAAAACAACGAATCAAACTCAAATCAACCTTGTTTGCTTACTTAAAACTCCATGTGACCTTTGACCTTTAATTAGTTTTACTACAGTTTGTGAAACCATGAACTGGATTCATCTTCACTTTAGGAAAACCTCATGAAAGCTTCCGACTTTGGAAGTTTGCCAGAAAGGAAACACAACCCTGTGTGCCGGAGCAGGAGACACTAAATTTAAAGCTCTGGGGCCTGAAAAGGTTTAACCCCCCCAACCACCCCACCCCCCCACCCCACCCCCGCCAGGGCAATAAGTAACAAATAAAAGCATCTGAGAGTTCCACACTAAACAAACCTGTGTGGCCCCGAGGGGCTCAAACAGCTGTTGTCTCCTCAATAAACGGGGGGAATTCAGAGCGTTTTGAAATGTCCTCCCATAGGGAGCATATATATATATATATATATATATATATATATATATATATATATATATATATATATATATATATATATATATATATATGGTGAATTCACAGCCATCGTAAAGTGAATCCAAAAGGGGCGTGTCTCTGCTGCAGCCTCCTACCTTCTTGAGCTTCTCCACCATCTCCTCGATGTTGAGGTCGGAGTTGTGCGCCACCTTGTTCTCCATCTGCGTCAGCCACTCGCACAGCTCCTTGTTCTTCTCGTTGAAGATGATCCAGGCGTTCAGACGATCTGCGATCTCCTGTTTACGCAGAGACACCTGACACGGACAGGAGGACAGAGAGGAAACGAGCGTCATCGCTATGAATGTCAACAAACGTCGTACTTAGTCCACGTCTCTTTAAAACGATAAACGTCTCATTTTGTTTGACACCTGTCGCCTCGACTCCTCCCTCCTCATTTCTCTTCCTCTGCTAAGACGTGAGGAAGAGGAGGCGAGGAAAGGAACAGAGGATGTACAAACTGAGCGTCACGCGGTCACACCGGGCCACAAGTGCAAATACACAAACAAAGACTCAGCAAAACGTGAAAGTGAGTCCGATCGCTGCTACCCTCCCCCAGACTCACTTCACTACAAAAGCTCTTCTTCCTGCAGCCTCTCCTATCACCATCTGTTCCCCCACAATGCCCCTCAAACTACCTTAAACTGGTCTCCTCAGTCTCACAACATTTACTAACTTAACTCCTCATTAAAGGCTCAGACTTTTAGCACTTAATGACCAGAAAACAGACTCTGTGGTTTAAACACAGTGTGGCAAACACGCTGCAGAACCGTCACATGACAGACGACAGCCCTCTTCTGAAGAGCAGTTTAAAAGGAGCTAACCTGACCTGCCGTTCACTGACCAAACACAAAGTGAGTGACTGTTTGGGCCGAGCTGGTTACACATGTGAGCTCCTCACTGATTACCCAGCAGGCCCATAGTTTGCTTTTCAAACGTAGTCCACGGTTTAAGACGTCTGACGACCAGTGTGTCTGTTCCTGCTTTTGACCCCTTGATAAAAAGAAGCCTTCCTTGATGATTTAACTTGATATAAAGTGAGACAAATTACACACGTCACTTAAAATACAAGCTGTTCCAGCTGTAGAGCAGCAGGACCGTCAACACCAGCTAGTGCTGTGCAGCAAAACATTGAGCCAAGAAGTTCATCCTCAGCTTCAGTAGAGATCCCACAAATATCAAATATCCCCGGATGAATTAGAAGAAAAGTGTATAAAATGATGCATGAGACCTCCATTGAAACAAAACTTTGTAAGATTATAACTATAAATAAGATTTTACAACCGTAAAGATGCATGACTGCATGATAAGGTGTTGAATTGGGTCCCAAAACCAGAACACAAGTGGGAGTCCTTTCTATGAAACTCTAACTAACTGCACTTGATTGAAGTCGGGTCACACGCGACGTGAACTTGGGTGATCTACTCTGTCAAGAGCAATAAAAGCAGACAAACGGCAGAAGCAGCTTGCGATTGGAGGACGAGTCGAGCTGCTCGATCAGAACTCGAGGCCCGTCCGGGTTCAGCTTTAGTTCATCGGCAGTCTCACCTTGAGGCAGAGTTCCTCCCACTGACAGCTCAGGTGCTCCACCTGCTCCTGCAGCAGCAGGACGTCGTCGGCGATGATGTACTGGGACAGATCCGTCTTCATGGCGCTCAGCTCCGTCAGGCTCTCAGCCCAGTCCTCCAGCGAGTCCTCGTTCTCCTGCATACCATAACACACGGACGGACCACAACAAACCGTCAGGGACCCCCTCCACGGCTCTCACACTCCCCAATGACTCGCTCCGCCCGGCCCCTTTCTCTTTTCTCTCTCTTTCTCCCCGCCCAGAGAGAGGATTAAGGGCCGCAGGCTGCAGGCCCGGGGGAGGGGTGAGAGAGGAGGGGGAGGGGATTGAGGGAGGGGTGTGTCAGAGAGGATGAGTTGAGTCAGACCCGTTTCAAACTTGGCTTTGCTCTCTTGGAACAAAGTTTCCTGACGTCCCGATCAAACGTCTACATCTGCATTCCTGTGGATCTGAGTTCAGCATGCGTCGAATAATAAGCTACAGGATGAAAACGTTTCCCTTTAGATCAATAAAGTATCCGTCTGTGATTGTTTGTTTTTATAAAGAGGAATTATGACGGCTAACTACCATGAAAAGTGACATGAATACGAGCTGTGATATATGTAACGATGGATTAGACTCTCGTCTTCTTAGTCCTTGCAGTACGTAAAAATAATCCTCAGCAGAGTAGGAACCCGGAACCTTAGAGGAGCAGCTCGGCATTTTGGGAAACAAACTCTGCCAGCGGACAGAACAATGCAAAATAGAGTTCAGCAGTATGACCAGCTGTTTTGCAGACGTACCTCGTTGTATTTCTCAGCACTCGGCAGCTCATCGTCAAACTCTGGCATCGACTGGTTCAGTCTGGTCTTCAGGTCCTTCAGCTGCAGCATGCTGTCTCCTAGTCTGGACTCGCAGCACTCCCAGTTCTGAGACACAAATAAGAAACAAACACTATAGAGGGGCGTTGATCAATGCAGATCAATGCTCCGGGTTCTTAAACAGCTGATTGGCTTTGAGAACGACCAGAGGGCCGTTACACTCCTCTGTCTTCCTAAACATGTCCTCTGTCATTAACTGGAGCAGATGGGATTAAGTTGGCCTCTGTCGGGGAAACGGAAGCCTTCAGAGGCTAAAGGCGATGGATGGATTACTGGACGGGTCTACCGGGTACAGGCCTAGGGGCCCAAAAGTGTCAGGGGCCCCTCTGGCCGTCACCTACAACACGTCACTCAAAGAGACATGTATCAACCAAGACGAGACTCAAGACGACCGCAAAGAGACACAAAACAACTACAATTAGACACAAATAAAAGACTACAAAGAGACACAAAAAGACTACAAAGAGACACAAATAAAAGACTACAAAGAGACACAAATAAAAGACTACAAAGAGACACAAAAAGACTACAAAGAGACACAAATAAAAGACTACAAAGAGACACAAAAAGACTACAAAGAGACACAAATAAAAGACTACAAAGAGACACAAAAAGACTACAAATAGACACAAATAAAAGACTACAAAGAGACACAAAAAGACTACAAAGAGACACAATAAAAGACTACAAAGAGACACAAAAAGACTACAAAGAGACACAATAAAAGACTACAAAGAGACACAAATGAAAGACTACAAAGAGACACAAAAAGACTACAAAGAGACACAAATAAAAGACTACAAAGAGACACAAATGAAAGACTACAAAGAGACACAAAAAGACTATAAAGAGACACAAATAAAAGACTACAAAGAGACACAATAAAAGACTACAAAGAGACATGTCCGACATGTCTGTGCCCAGGGGCCCCTCGTCTCATAATCCGTCCATGGCTACAGGGGACAGATGGAGGGTTCAGACAGGTGTCCGTCCACGTTGAGAGAACTAAAGCGCAGAGAGAATTGTGTCTCGGGGCAGCAGAGGAGACACTGGACAGACCAGTTAAATATCTGAAAGAAGTGAATCAGAGAATAAGAGGACGATGGCGTCACCAGGGGACCAACAGGGCAGCACTCTCACTGCCGGACACCGTGACTCAGACGGTTTGGTTTCATGCAACTGAACCTCCGACACAAAAGAATATGAAAAATATATCACAAGCTCCACACAAAAAGAGGGCGATATTTGAGAAGATCTGCTCCGAGATTTAATTTCTACCGTGTGAAAACATCAGACCTGCTCTTAAGACGGGAGTGAGAGAAAAATAAAGCAGAATTTAGAGAGAAAAGGAAACTAAATCCTTCGTTATGATTGCATTTTTAATTTTTGCAATACTGATATACAATACTGTTTCCAAACTGACAAAAACAACGGAGATAAAAAAATAAAAACATAAATATGAATATGGAATAAGGGCTGCAACTGACAATTTCATCATCAATTCATTTAGAAGATTTTTTTCCAATTGAACAATTAATAATTTGTCAATAAAAAAAAATCTGAAAACTCAGGCCCAGTCCAAGACCAGGACCTTGGTGTTTGAGTCCAGACCAGATCCAAATAAGGTCACTTAAAACCAAGCCCCATTAAAACCAGGAGCAAAACAGCAGCCAACAGAAGTAAAGGCGGTGGAGAACACTGAAACCACATCCATCATTTCAGAGAACCGGGCGACTGAGATTAAAAACTACGCAGCGGAACACAAGATGTTCCTGAACGCAGCGCTTTAGCTGCGTTCAAAGAGTACCTTGAGGATCTCCTCGGTGAGCTCCATCCTCCGGCCCAGCAGGCCGTGCAGGTCGTCCCACTCCTCCTGCAGGGTTCCCAGGTCCGTCTGCAGCCGGGTCTGGGTCTCCTCGTCCCCCATGGAGAAGAGCTGCCGGCCGACTTCCAGAGTGTGGATGAAGCTGCACTGGTACCTCTGGAACAGCAGCTCTGTGTGCTGAAAGAAAGGAAACGGTGACTTTTAAGAAAGGAAAGGAAAGGAGAGAACGAAGGGAGGAGGAGCTGTGATCGTTTTGGTGAAGGGATTACTGAGGAGCAGTTGATCTTCACTCACAATCAATTCAAATCTCCTCTTTTCACGCTAATCAAATGAGCAGAAAGGAAGCACTCTTCCTCTTCTCTTCTGTCTTTAGGTGGAAATGTAATCAGCAGAAGTCTTTCTTCCTTAAATCTCAAATCAGCTGCTTTGTTCCTGCCTGCAGTGATCATTGATCATTCAACAACCGCAGTATCACCGGCCCGCTGTAAGTCCGTCTCACCTGGAGGTCCTGCAGGGAGCGCCGCAGCTGCCTCAGGCCGCAGTGGGCCGGCCCGGCGGGGGGGAGGAGCGCCTGCGTCTCCGACAGGAACCTCTGCAGCTTCCTCAGGCTGCGGCTGTACAGGTGCCAGTGCTCCACCAGGCCCTCCACCAGGGAGCGCCGCCGGTCGGCCCGCCGCACCGCGCCCTGCCAGTGCTCCCTGAGCTGGGCGAGCTTCAGGATGAAGTCGCTCCTGGACACATTAATGCAGGTGAGGAGCTGTGTTAGCCTCCCCCCCGCCCTCTTTACTTCATAGCAGCTTCATCTTCTTACCTGTCCTCCACCTCTCCTTTCTGCAGCAGGTGCAGAGCTTCGGTGATAACCGAGTGAAGGATCTGGTGACCGGTGGACAGCTCCGCCTGGAACCTCTGAAACACCAGGAGAGATCAGGGTTTAGGGCTTCGTGTGTGTCTTCGTTAAGTCTGCGAGTGAGTCTGTGCATGGCGGCCGATACCATGTGCGTGCAGAGCTGCTGTCTGAGGCCGACGTAGGAGCCGGAGACGTCCACAGCCAGGCTGTCCTCCGTCCTCTGCAGGAAGGACATCCAGCTCTCACACTTCTGCTGGAAGCTCTGCCGCCTCAGCGCCTCCGTCTGCAGCTCACTGCGCAAACACAACAGCGTCAGAGGACTTCAACTCTAAGGGTCTCCAGTGGAGTTTGGAGACAAAATGTAGCACCAGAGAGTTGTCTTTGTTTGCACCAGTGATCATGAAACCACTGTCACTGGTTTCAAACTGCACAGATACATTACAATCATCCAGACCAATAGCACTTTCCGGCCTTCATTGCATTAAACTAAAAACCCCTTTAGGAGCCGTGCATAGATTCTGTATGCGTCACCATTTCCTGATCATTAGAGCGTCACGCTTCGTGCGCTGATCTCAGATCTGACCTGCAGGCCTCCTCGGCTCTGGCGGAGGCGTCGGCCCAGCGGTGGTTGAGGCGTCGAAGGCGTCGCGCCGCCGCGTCGCCCAGCGTCCGGCTGCAGCTCTGCTCGTTCAGCACGTCCAGGTCGGCAGACGGGCCGCTCAGCTGCAGGAGGCCGGACTGGGAAACATACGGTGGTCACAAGGGATCTCAACAGTCTGGACCACTACACTCTGTTACATGGAGGTTTCTAGCTCTTCTCCACTCATTGCTCTGCAGACAGACTCCTTATTCAAGGCCTGAAGACCTATTTATAACCTTAATTCTGCAAAGAAATAGTCCTTTTAACACGTCCTTAGGTCCAAATATCATATTTTCTTTAAATTATTCTTAAAAGTCGGTCAGCTGGGCGTGAACATAACACAACAACAACAACAACAAAATAACAAATCCAGACGTGGTTATTGAGAAGTGAAAGTCCCTCCTGCTCCGTGGACTTCATAAACTCCTCTGGTCTTACCTGGTCCGCTGTCCCAGCCTCCACTTGCTGCAGACACTGCTGCCAGAGCTCCAGCTTTCCCTCCAGCGACTCCAGCGCGTCTTCAAACTCCCGCAGCCGCTCAAGCTCCTCCTGCACGCGGGCGAGACACATGGCACGACGCCAGCTGGGTCTTAACTTACAGCTCAGTGCGACACTCAGGTGGCAGGGTAGGAAACGCACAAGTACCGGAGAACACAGAGGGTGTCCTAACACATGTAACACATCTAAATGTCTCCTTTACAGTATCAGTGGCTGCATTGCCAGAACGCTGCGTGTCACGCTCTCTAATCCACCGTCTATAAATAGACCGATTCCTTGATTCGTTGATGTTTACCTGCAGCTGACCCAGCATCCTCGTCACCGTCTGGCCGAGCTGCCGAACACCACGCGACAACAACCGGCTCTCTGATTGGACCAGACTGGCGGCCGAAGGTTCCAGGTGGCCAATTAAGTCCTTGGAGGCCTCCAGCACCCCCTCCAGGTCGGACTGCAGGGCGCCCGTCCTCTCCAGGAGACTCTGTGGAGCGGAGGTGGACGGGGACCAGCGTTTAGGCCACGGAATAAGAGGACTGGAGCGGTTCATGTGGTGTCGGTGTAGTTATTAGTGAGTTAGTAAACGAGCATAAAAACAGCTCATAACTCAAAGCAAACGCTCTGACTCATGAGCCAAATGCTTTGGAACTACAGGTACAAATTTGATTACGTTTCTTTGTCCACTTCCTGTTTGTCTTTGTTGGCTCACCTGAGCATTGTGTATCTTGGCAGCGAGCTGCTCCACGGTGTCTTCGTCTGCAGCCGCTCCGCTCAGCGATGTCCTGACATCGCTCTGCAGCGTCTGCAGCCGCTGAGAGAAAGACGCAGCCAGCCGGCCGTAGACCTCCCACACCTGCAGGACGCCCCGACTCCTCCGGAGCCGCTGGTCCAACGCCGCGGACACCGCCGTCCACCTGGAGGAGGATGGGTCGATTAAGGAGTGTGACGTTACAGCGCGGCATCAGTTTGAGAAATAGTCTTGCACAGGGACAAGAAATGTCCCCTAAACCCAACTTTTGGTTTTGTGACTATTCCACAAACTGCTGTGAGACTGTGTTGGACTGTGTTCGTGTGTGTGTGTGTGTGTGTGTGTGTGTGTGTGTGTGTGTGTCCGTCTCACCCGTCTCTCTGTCGGTCCAGCTGCTCTGAGACGAGGGCGGCGGCAGCAGGACTGACGCCGTCTCTGAGCGAGGAGGCGCTTTGACTCAGTTCGTCCCACTCGGCCTCTGAAGCTTCCGTCTCCTCGTGAAGAAGCTGCCTCCCACACAACCAACGACAGTCAGTCATCACCGGTACAACATCCACACAAGATGAAACGTGCTCTTTCTGCACACTGAAACCAGAAACTTTAACTCTAACTCTATCCCGTCCAGAACCAGCTGGTGGACCGGTCCTCCCGTACCTGCAGCTTCTCACGGAGATCTCGGTGCGTCTGTAGGCAGAGCGGAGGGCCGCTGTGACGATCCAGAGTCTGAGACGTTCTCGCTGTTTTCAGCGTCATCTGATTCAGTCGCTTCTGCACACAATCCCACAGCCGCTGACCCTGAACCAGCCTCTGTTTCACCGAGTCATGCTGTCAAAGAACAGACAGGATGTTCCAATATTACCCAGGAAAAAAAGGAGTTAAAGCCGGCAGACAAGACATCTCACACATTTCCTAGTTGGCGAGACGCCTCACTTCTCTGGTCCACTTCCACACATCAGTATCATTTACCTGCTGTATGAGAGCCGCACAGGCCTGGATGGATTCATCCGTCCGAGAGATGAAATCGCTGCCGCCGTTTCCTCCTCCGCCTCCATCAAGTCCGTCTCTCAACCTCTGAAGAGCTGCAGACTTCTGCCTGATCTTCTCCTCAAGATCCTGACTCACACACAAAACAAACAAAAAAAGGCGGAAGATGTTTCTATTTCTTTGCAAAAAGCCTTCGAGCTTCAAGTGTTGAACGTGAAACGGCAGCTTTTGGTTTCAGCTTGTTGCGATTGTTCCCACGGACCTGGCAGGTGTCGATGCTCCTCTGCAGCTCCGTCCGGCTGCTGGGCGTCTGAGCCCAGTCCATCCAGAGGTTCTGATCTGCGATCCAGCTGTTGATCTGCTGAAGTCGAGCCTCCCGCTCCGCTCTGCTCCTCAGCTCCTGCTCCACCTCCTGCAGCTGAACACCACAAACAAACAAACAGTCTGTATATCCTTATACAGACTGATATACAGACTGGATTTGGGATCATCAGTAGACCTTGATGTGTTTGGTGTTCTGACCTGAGAGTTGAGTGTTTCCTGCAAACTGAGCCACTGACGGCTGAGCTGACCCTGCCGCTCTGCAAACTGGTTGTGCTCACGGCGCCTCCTCTGGCCGTCCTCGGTACTGCATGCCAGTAATGGTTGGCTCACGTAGTCCAGAGTGGCCTGATGCGCCGACATCTCTGTCAGACACTCCTATACAAAATAAAATAAAGTAAAGTTAAGACTTCTAGCAGGGAATCAAGACTGCACTTAAATCAAAGCCACCAGCAGCACTCAGAGCAGAATGCTGGCCGTCTTCTCTACCTTGCAGTGTTTCAGGAGATGACTCAGGTCAGCGTTGGTGGAGGAGGTTCGGTTGACTCCGCTGCGATGCTCCTCCAGGCCGGACTCAGCAACCTCCAGCCAGACCTGCAGCTCCAGCAGCGCCCCCTGCTGGGTCATCGTCTTCATCCATCGCTGAGAACGAGGAGGAGGAGGAGGCAAAAAAAAATATGATATACTTACTCTGTGTTCTTCAAGAAGCACTTGTTGCTCTCCTCAAAAAAGATTCAGCTAATCTAGGATTTTTTAAAATATAGTCCCAGTCTGATAGAGTCTCTACGGTCAGCCTGTAAGCTTTAGGATTATTTACTAAATAGTGTTAATTATTGTGCTCTGAGGTAAATATCAGATGTTTGGCCTAGTTTTCAAATGTAAAGCTGAAGATATTTCTTTTTTAAATTGTGTCTTTACTAGAATAGAACATGGATCAGAAGAGTAGACAGAAAACAGAAGGGAGGAACGGAAAATAACGAACAGCAGCAGCAAGAGAAGATGAGGAGGAGGGAGAGAAGTAGGACAGAATAGAGAAAGAGGAGAGACACACAGACACACACACACACACACACACACACACACACAGACAGACAGACAGACAGACACACAGACAGACACACACACACACAGACAGACAGACAGACACACACACAGACACACACACAGACAGACACACACACACACACACACACACACACAGACAGACACACACACACACACACACACACACAGACAGACAGACAGACAGACAGACAGACAGACAGACAGACAGACAGACAGACAGACAGACAGACAGACAGACAGACACACACACACACACACACACACACACACACACAGACAGACAGACAGACAGACAGACAGACACACAGACAGACACACAGACAGACAGACAGACACACACAGACAGACACACAGACACACACACAGACAGACAGACAGACACACAGACAGACACACAGACAGACACACACACACACAGACAGACAGACAGACGGAGGAGGAGAATGGTTTCACACCAATACGCGTGAGAAGAGTCCTCACGATGGCATTGTGCCGCACGGCGGGGATGTTTAACACTAATTGGTGACAGGAAGACTGCAGCGAGCTTTTTGAAATACCAAACCGCTGCACACCGTACATGTGGGCACGGAGGAGCAAACATCGGGACGCATTTTTGATATTTAGAAACACACAAGGACAAAAAAAATCTCCATTCCATTCGTACATTTTCATTAAAAATAATAATAATACAGTAAATAAAGAAAAGTCGATAACTGTTCAGAAAAAGTAGGAGAGGCGACGACATCATCTTATTCTCAGTGAGAACGACTAACACCTCTGAAACACTAGATTTATATCAAACTTATGGAAGTCACATCTACGGTGGCCGAGAAGTGTCAAACAAAGCAAAACAACAACGGATGCTGACGATGAAAGTTCCTTCCAGATGTGCTTTGGCAGTACTGATCGCTGCTCAACGCTCGCCGGGTCGATTCGAGTCCTCGCTTTCTCACCTCATGCAGAGCTCGTTGGACGACGGGAGCGTCGGCCAACAGACTGGACCAGCCCAGCTCCACGTGTCGGAGCCGGGAGCGGACGGAGCAGAGGTCTGGGTCCGAAGGCTGAGGCAGTGGGTTCTCCTGGTCCTCTTCCCTCAGCTCCACCAGCTGGGTTCCAGCACGGATAACGGCCACCTTCAGCTCAGATTTGGCCTCCAACTCTTTGGTCAAAGTCTAAAAACAGAAATGTTTGGTTATATTCTGTCCCATAATACTCACTGTTCAGCTCATACAAACTGATTTGAGCTTTTTTAAAGTTGGACATTTTGACATTTGCAATCACAGGAGGGTGGTCAAGAAGAACCTACATGTTCAGTGTGTGGAGCTCCTGACTACACACCGAAACTAGATGGTCTAATCCTAACATTGAGATTAAGATCAGAATACTGTGACGCATCCAGTCGTTGGATCTAACAATATTTATTGAAAATGCATTAGAAAGGAAAAAGATGAATCATTTAATTAAACTGGGAATGTAGCGATGTTTAGACATGTGTGCAGGTTTGAATCCTGCTCACCACAGACTGGAGGTAGTGGTCCCGCCTCTGTTCAACATCCGCCTCCTCCTCCGCTGAGACGGAGAGCCGGCTGCATTGGTCAATGAGCTCTCTGGCTCCTCCCATCCAGTCTGCCAGCGCAGCAGAGTCACGAGAAAACCTGTTTATTGGTGGAAAATAGCACATTTTAAATTAAGCAATCTACCTTAATAACGTGTAATCTGAACATGTTTTATTCATTATTTTATAAATATTTAAAAATATCAAAATGATTGTATTTCACAAATTTATCATGATTTAATTATATTATGACAAAACAAGTTAAAAAAAATTATCTTTAATTAAGGATAAATATTTCCATCAAACAAAAATATGGAGATTGATTTAATTACAACATTTCAATGAAACATTATTTAAAATATTTCCAACAAGTTTCTCTCGGTCTCGTCTCCCACCTGCTCCTCAGCTTCCTGTTCCTCTCCTCATTGGTGTGTTTGCGCTCCACCTTCTTCCGCAGGGCTCTCCATCGTGCCTCCAGCTCGCCGGTGGACACGCCCACCCCTCCACAGCCGGCCACCTGCAGCCAGAGCCCCGCCTCCAGCATCCGACCGAACCGCGCCACGTTCCCCTCCAGAACGCCACGCTGCTCCTGAAGGACAAAAAAAACGTAGAAACGCTGATTTCTTTCTTCTTGAGAGTTGGACGACAGCTTAGCTTAGAGACAGCTAGCTCTGGTGTCTTCACCGCCTTCGCCACACACACACACACACACACACACACACACACACACACACACACACACACACACACACACACACACACACACACACACACACACACACACACACACACACACACACACACACTCTTTGTTGACCGCTGAGCGAGCTGCAGCCATTTCAGATGAATAAGAGACACATTTCCAATCCCACAGCGGAGCCACAGAGAACATGAACCAAAATTAATTCTCGTTGGAGGTCTCCGCTCGGCTAATAACTCGCATCAAAACCCAGGGACATCGTGTGCTCCTACAGAAAACAACCCATTCGCTTGTATTTAATTGAGCCAATTAGGTTTTGAGTGCAATGCACAAAGTAGAGCATGGAGAGCGCGCCCCAATCGTCTCCAAATGAGCACAACGGAACATTGCAAAATGCGCTCCGTCCTCCAGCCGGCTGCTTGTTGGTAAATCACAGTCATACCCAGACAGTCAGGAAGAACATAAGTATTAATAATACAAAAGATTACCTGGTAGAGAGAGAGCTTCTCCGATGTCTGCTTCTCTGGATTACCCCCCACGTGCATCTTGGGAAATGAAGCCTCAATGGCTCTCAGCAGGGAGTCTGACCAGGCGCTGTCCTGCTCCCACTGTGACCACACCTGAGACAGACGGAGACAGACGTCTCTGTCTTTTCAAATCAATTCTGTGAGAGCTTTTTAACGATTCTTATAATTCCATAAATAAGCGGCTCCGATTAAAATGCAAAATGCAGCCATGCTAGCTAGATGATGCTAAAGAGAGCAGCGGTTAGATGATCCTTTATTGCTTTGTTTCATTCTTTCATGCACTACCTGTATCGTTTCCTGCATCCTGGTCCCTTTCTCCAGTCCGCGCTGCTGCAGTCGAGCCACCTCGTCCTGCAGGCCCGTCACTACACCCTGCCACCTCTGGAGGGCGCTCTCTGGGACTCTTTGGGTCAGCTGCTGCAGGACCTTAAAATGATGGCCCAGGAACTGGAAGAACGTCTGATAACAGAGAGGGTACGTAATGTTAAACGATTATATTTAGCTAACAAAGCAGCTGTATTTTTCTCTTCTGTGCTCCGCCGGCGGTACCGTGTGACCGGCGAGCCGCTGCTGGAGCTGAGCTCTGCTGTGCAGCTCGGTGTCGGGCCGCCGGGCGAGGCGTTCGGAGCCCAGAGCCAGCAGCTCCTCCAGGCTGTAGACCAGCCGCTCGTACTGCCGCTGCAGCTCCACGCTGGTCTTCAGCTCCTCGCAGCGGCAGCGAACGCCACCCAGAGAACCGTCCAGCTCCCCCTGCAACATAGGAGGGAAACCCAGGGTTAACCATGCAGCTGAATCACTGATCACTGAGTATTATCTGGAGGGAGTAAGCTGCCCAAATGTGTTGATATGACGTTTGGCCGTTAGCTCACCTGCAGCTGAGAGGCCTGCTGGATGAGAGGGGGAGGCAGGTGGCGTCGGTCAGCCTCCTCCAGCAGGGAGCTCACCTGCTCCACCTGCTGCTGCAGAGACTCCTGCATCTCAACCAAGGCCTGGAGAACACACACACACACACACACACACACACACACACACACACACACACACACACACACACACACACACACACACACACACACACACACACACACACACACACACACACAATGACCAATAACATCTTTATGATGTTGATTAACAGACAGTGAAACTTGGGGTCTCTCTCTCTCTCTCTCTCTCTCTCTCTCTCTCTCTCTCTCTCACCTGTTTGTTAAGGTCCAGGGTTCCACTGAACTCATTAGTGATCTGGTGAACCGTCGCCTGGTTAGAAGTGAAGGCTGCATGCAACTCATTTAGTAGTATCTGTTGGTTAAACACACAACACTGCTTCTTTGAACTGCTCATGCAAACCACAAGTGTTTTATTTTTGAAGAAACAGGAAAAGGATATTTAAAAAGTTCACATGTTAGATAAGATTCATTACGTGGAGGAACTGACTTATAAGTGTCACAGCGACAACTCACAGGGAGACGCACAAACACAGTTTAAAAAGATGTCAGTACTCCAGGGTGTGGGTTGTGTGTCTGTTGTCACGGTATCTGACCTGGTGCTTCGTCAGCTCCTCCTGCAGGTCTGTGAACCGCTTCTCTCTGCTGGCCAGTGCAGACCGGACCACAGGAAGCACTCGACACAGATCCTCCACGCACTGCCGAGCGCACTCTGACCCCAGGACACGGCTCACCTCTGACCCCTGAGAGGCCAGCTCGCTGCCGAGGGTCACCAGCTCCGCAGACAGAGTCTGACGAGGAACACGAGGAAGTCCTTTAAAGAGTTTGTCCCCTGCTTTATGGTGTGTGTGACTCTAAATGGAGCATAATGTACTAAATGAACATCATGCTGTATTGAAGAAGACTGTAAACTAGAGATTGAGACCATAAACTCATGTTTACAATGTTTACTGAGGGAATAAATCAAGAGAGAAGTAGAGTCATTTTAGACTAGACTTCTATACAACCAGAGGAGTCGCCCCCTGGTGGACACTAGAGAGAATGCAGCTTTAAACACAAAAAAACCAAATGAGCCTCATGGTGGCGCTAGAGACAAAGGTCACGGGATCACCAAAGTCAGCACGATTCATCCTCTGGGGACCATGAATGTATGCTAAAATATTTCAGTCTGGACCAAAAGCAGTGGACCACCCTCTCTCCTTTAAAGTGAGATCAACCCAAAACGATTGATTTGGTGAGTCCCACCTGCAGCAACCTCCGCTCTGCGTCCCCTTCGGGCGTCGTCCCAGCAGGCGAGTGCAGCAGGTCGTTGATGGAGGACAGGGACAGGGACGTCCCGTGCAGGACATGAAACAAACCCTCGTCCAGCGTCTGACGGGAGGCCTGAAGACGGAGAGACGAGTCAAACTATCAACACGAAAGAAACTGTCAGAAGATGAGGATCAAGAGGAGGAGGAGGAGGAGGAGGAGGAGGCTTCATCAGTCCGGCGTCACTCTTCCTTCATGTTTGTTGTTTCCTGCTCTTCGTTATCGTAAAGTGTGACGTCACAATGCGTTTCCCCTTTTCTTCCACTTTTCTCCAAGTCTTTATTTCGCAAACTTTTTGGTTTCTCTCGCTTTCATCAGCTCGACTCCACTTTCTCTTTTTCCGTCTTAACTGTCCATCAGCCACAGTCTGTGACTTCACAGGAGAAATATATATTACACTTAATCTGTCGACGGAGGATCGAGCAGAAGGTCAAACCGGTCAGCCGCTTAACCAATCTACAAGTGACCTCGACGCCTTGATGACTGAGATTCACAAAAGAATCTAAAGATTCACACCAATCACCACGTCTGGTTCGTTCAATTCCTCATCTTCCAAAATGTCTCTTTATGGTTTCAGACAGTGGAATCTGTATTCAGTATCATACTGTAGAGACATGTTGAGGCAATAATAATTATCCCATAATAACTATAATAAACTGTGAAGCCAAAATACACTCAGCTCCTAAAGGACAAGGAACCAGTGAACAGGAAGTGACCACATCTGGACTGAGGAGGAGTGACGTAGAGACGCCGTATACGTCTCTGGTAGAGACCTGTCAATCAGTGTGTAGCCCCGCCCCTAAAGCATCCCCTGCTTTATGGTGTGTTTGACTCTAAATGGAGCATAATGTACTAAATGAACATCATGCTGTATTGAAGAAGACTGTAAACTAGAGATTGAGACCATAAACTCATGTTTACAATGTTTACTGAGGGAATAAATCAAGAGAGAAGTAGAGTCATTTTAGACTAGACTTCTATACAACCAGAGGAGTCGCCCCCTGGTGGACACTAGAGAGAATGCAGCTCATGAAGCTTTTAAGAACCAGAGGTTGCCACCTGCTGAGGACATCAGAGACACTTTTATTTAAAGGGATGCACAAGGGTTAAGGGTTATAAATGACTCATCATCTAGGGACCCCCTCATGATTTATCTCATGGCCCGTACCTGATCCAGCGGCTCCGTCGCTGCGATTCCCAGCTCTCTCAGACGGCTGATGTGGGTTTGGAGCTCTTTCATGGTCTGTGTGCCAATCATGCGTCCTGCTGTTCCATCACTACGCCTCGTAGATGAGTCTGTCACCTTCAGAGAGAGAGAGAGAGAGACAGAGAGAGAGAGCGAGAAAGAGCGAGAGACAGAGAGAGAGAGAGAGAGAGTGAGAGAGAGTGAGAGAGAGAGAGAGAGAGAGAGAGAGAGACAGACTCCCATCAAGCCCTGCAGGACTCCCCATCACACCAAAGACAACAAAGTGCCTTCTGCTCAAAGAAGGTGATAATCAAGCGCGGTGAGAGCACCGATTTTTTCTTTTTTCTTTTTTCTTTTTGTATTTTGAAAAAAAAAAAAAAAAAGGGTGATAATCAAGCACTTCAGCTCTCACGACGAAGGCCTTTACCTCGGAGGGAGGAAGCAGCCGGCTCTCCTCCAGAGCCAGCAGCCGGCTGCGCAGGCCGGCCCACCTCTTCTGAGCGGAGTCCTCCTCCTCATCGGCCTCAGCAGGAGGCGCCCTGCAGCGAGGGAGAAGAGGCTGGAAATGAACTCTTCATCTTTCCCTCTCCGCTTGATGTCTATTATCATCCCTTATGGCTGCTCATCTCTTCACAACGGAAAATCACATTTCAAAAAGGACCTGCGCTGATTGGACCAATCTAATTAAACTATGTAAGCAGGTAGAAGATATACGATCACATTTGACGTTCGATACAAAACTGGAAAGTGGAAATATTGAAATACAATTGTAGGTCTCAATAGAAGCACTTGTTAAAGTATTGTGTAGGGAAATATCAAAACTGGAAAGAGGAGACAAATAAACTTTTACCCTCTGTAACATACACTTAGACCAAATACACATATAATAATATACGCTAATAATATATACGCTATATATATATATATATATATATATATATATATATATATATATATATATATATATATATATATATATATAATATAAAATATTATAATAATAATAATAATAATAATAATAATAATAACGTGATGGTGTGGTACCGTGAGGACAGCTGGCCGTGCTCCTCTGCTTCCTGGCTGTGGAGTCGAGTCCTGCTGCCCTGCCTGGCGATGGCCTGAGTCAGTCCTCTCTGTTCAGTCAGCTCCTGCTCCAACTCCTGCACCACAACAACAACAACAACAACAACAACAACGACAACAACAACAACGACAACAACAACGAGGACAACCACAACAATGACAACAACAACAACGAGGACAACCACAACAATGACAACAACAACGAGGACAACCACAACAACGACAACAACGAGGACAACAACAACAACAATCACAACCACAACAACAACAACAACAACAAGGACAACCACGGCGACGACAAAAAGGACAACAACATCAACGACAACAACAACAAAGAGAAAGACAACGAGGACCTTAGTCAGAATGGAAGAAGTATTTACCCCTTCAACTTCAGTACTAATACCACACTGTGATGATACAAGTACAAGTCATACGAGTTTAATTATTAACTATGAACTGTTTCATTATGAATTAATATGCTGATTCATTTCTACATAAATCGATTGTTTGGTTTGAAAATAGAGAGAAACGACGTCACACTGACTCAGAAAGTGACATTATTTAAAAAATAAATACAATTATTAAAATAGCTGCCAATTCATAACTCCTTTATTAGCTTTTCATGTTTAGTGTGCAAAAATCTAACTAAAGCTGTCTCATAACTGTACGTACAATATTTACATCTGAGATGCAGTGAAGTAAAAGTAGAAAGTGGCCTCAAGTGAAGTACAAGTGCTTTAAGTACAGTAAGTTTGGATTATTTTGGGCTTCATCTCTCATTTGAAGTACATAACATTGATGTATTGATATTGAGTATTTAATAATAACCCCACAGCTCCCATCAGTGGGAGGCCTTTAAAGCCGGCGTGGAGTCCGCTACCTTCTGCTGCTGCAGGCTGCTCTGTCTGAGCAGCTGGTTTCTGGGGGAGGAGAAGATCTCCTGAACGCTGCTGCTGCGCCTCAACTGAGGGCGGCGCTCCGGAGGAGGAGCCGGCGTCTGAGGAGGAGGAGCCACAAGAAGACATGTTACGTCTTTGGTAGGTTGAGGAAGGAAGAGAAAATACCTCTACATCTTTTAACTTTGAGCTGCATAGATCACCGTCACTACAACGTGTTAAGCATCGTGTCCTTCATAGGTGGTCCTACAGGTACCTGTTCCTGAGGCCCTCTCCTCTCCTCCCCCTGTCTGTCCTGTAGCAGCTGTTGGAAGGAGACCAGGTTGGTCTTCAGGAGCTCCAGTTTGGAGGAGAGCAGCTCGGCCGCCTCGTCCTGCTGCCGGTCGGCCGGACGAGGCGACAGGCCGGAAACCCTCTGCTCGATCTCCAGGAACATCTCCTATACATACACACACACACACACACACACACACACACACACACACACACACACACACACACTTGTCAAGTGATAGAAAAAAAAGCTCTTGGGATCTGCTTTCTATCCAGTTTTTTCTCAGGATCTTCTGTTGTAATACTACATGTGGCCACACGAGGCTAAAGTGCACCAGCGCCCCATGTTCTAAATAGGACGTATACGATAAAAAGAAATAAATGAGTGAGATTTCATGTCTCCATTCAGTTTGCAGGCTGGTCTCATCCAGCGATACCTCAGAAAGGTAAATACGTTTGTAGATGTCCCACCATCTATTTATTGTGGATGTTTTTTCTCCTCTTGTGAGCAGGAGACGAGATCTCATCAGTCGCTGTTTGTTTGCTCACAAAGCTTCGTCCCGTGAAGCGTTGATGAGGCTCTGGTTTCATGAAGACCCGACGGAGCAGCCTGTGAGGGCGTGACTCCATCCAGTATCACGTCCTCCACATTTAAATACCCACATCAAGTATGGACAATAACGAAGGACATCTACTCATGTGCAGAACTTTGAAGTACTGTTTTCAGGTACTTGTACTCTGCATGAGTATTACTTTTTATATTCACATTTTACATGAAATAAAAGCGTAAGAAATATGGATGTTGTCAACATGTTACCTGAGTTTTAGAGAATTTACTTATTAACTCATTCAACTGATCTGAAAGTATGAAAACGCTGCCGTCTGTTTTCCTGTGTTTATGTTGTCGTCATGGAGCGCTGGCGGAGTTTAAATCTAAGACATCTGATTGGTCGATTTCTCAGCTCTTTGTCTGTTTGGTCTCCAGCTCTGTAAAACCTCTGCGCCCTCAATGCAAACAGCAGCAGCTTGTTAATCTGTGAAGCGACGAGTCACCTCTGTAGTGGGCTGATGGTGAACACAGTGAACAGTGGAGCGTCACTCGACGACACATCACAGAGAAACACGTGTGATGTTTGAGTTCATGTTCAGTGAGGCGGAGGTTCTCTCACTGTTCCTTTACCGAGCAGACTGAAAGCTACTTTCCTCCCCCTTGTCTCCTCTCCCTGCATCCTTTCCTCCCCTTGTCTCCTCTCCCTGCATCCTTTCCTCCCCCTTGTCTCCTCTCCCTGCATCCTTTCCTCGCCCTTGTCTCCTCTCCCTGCATCCTTTCCTCCCCCTTGTCTCCTCTCCCTGCATCCTTTCCTCCCCCTTGTCTCCTCTCCCTGCATCCTTTCCTCTCCCTGCATCCTTTCCTCCCCCTTGTCTCCTCTCCCTGCATCCTTTCCTCCCCCTTGTCTCCTCTCCCTGCATCCTTTCCTCGCCCTTGTCTCCTCTCCCTGCATCCTTTCCTCCCCCTTGTCTCCTCTCCCTGCATCCTTTCCTCCCCCTTGTCTCCTCTCCCTGCATCCTTTCCTCGCCCTTGTCTCCTCTCCCTGCATCCTTTCCTCCCCCTTGTCTCCTCTCCCTGCATCCTTTCCTCCCCCTTGTCTCCTCTCCCTGCATCCTTTCCTCCCCCTTGTCTCCTCTCCCTGCATCCTTTCCTTCCACTTGTCTCCTCTCCCTGCATCCTTTCCTCCCCCTTGTCTCCTCTCCCTGCATCCTTTCCTCCCCCTTGTCTCCTCTCCCTGCATCCTTTCCTCCCCCTTGTCTCCTCTCCCTCCATCCTTTCCTCCCTCTTATCTCCTCTCCCTGCATCCTTTCCTCCCCCTTGTCTCCTCTCCCTGCATCCTTTCCTCCCTCTTGTCTCCTCTCCCTGCATCCTTTCCTCCCTCTTGTCTCCTCTCCCTGCATCCTTTCCTCCCCCTTGTCTCCTCTCACTGCATCCTTTCCTCCCCCTTGTCTCCTCTCTCTGCATCCTTTCCTCCCCCTTGTCTCCTCTCCCTGCATCCTTTCCTCCCCCTTGTCTCCTCTCCCTGCATCCTTTCCTCCCCCTTGTCTCCTCTCCCTGCATCCTTTCCTCCCTCTTATCTCCTCTCCCTGCATCCTTTCCCCCCCCTTGTCTCCTCTCCCTCCATCCTTTCCTCCCTCTTGTCTCCTTTCCTCCCTCCTTGTTTCTGCAGCATTACTGTAATCACCACTGAGACAGAAACAGCCGACGGCTGCTGGACGAAGCTTCCGGTCGTGAATGAGTTGAACCGTAACGGACCGAGCGTCGACTCGTCCGTGAGCTGAGCCACATGTCTTCAGATCTGACATGTGAGACACGTTGACCTCTGACCTGCACAAACGTCTGTGGCGAGATCTGAAACAGTCCGCCATAATTTGGAAATGATCCATGAGTCATAGTTTGGCTCTAGACGCGACATTGTGCAACTTGAAATGTTAGTGGAGTCACATGACCCGCCCAGTGCCCTGGGGGTGTTACTATTCTTAGCTTAACAGAAGCAGCATTATTGTCTCAGACTGCTGATCTGAACAACGAGTTCAACTTGAATCTAAATCAGTGTTTCTGGTATTTAATCCCAGCTCAAACTCTATTCCTGAAGGAAAGACGTGGACTTCTTTAGAGACTCCATGTTGATGTCATGCGTTGGAAAGATGATCCTGTTCTTCACCTCTTAAGTTCTTACTCACAAACTACTGTAAGTGCAACAGGAAAACTGTATCCCCTATTAATCACTGTATGAATCAGTGGACAGCATGAGGACACATACGTTACTCGAGTTACTGTTGGTCTGTAGCTGACTCTCATGGTCTGGTCTGGACCTTTATCCCATTAAAGGGACACCTTGATACGACGGCATGCAGTGAATGTAGGAAGTTATTCAGCTCTGATAATTTAATCATAACAATGATATTTTGTGAATTAGGGCCACGTCCCCCCCCCATTACTAAACCATGTCCCTTCTTTAGGCCTCTTAAACATACACCTCAAGTAAGAGAGACATGTCTCTCTGGTGGACCTGTGACGAGCCGTCTCACGTCCTCATGCTTCATTTTGAGGGTTCATGAGACACTAAGGTTAAAGATAGATAAGAGATAAGAGCGCCGCGATATTAAAACTGTGCTCATTAAGTTGATGTCAATTTCTAAGCAGACATTTAATCTTGTCAAAATGTCATAAATAAGAAGCAATTCATTTCGGTCACACAGCAGCTCAAGGAGCAGTGATTTGGTAGTTTGAAAGGTGAACGATTTAAAATTGAGGTTAAGAAAAGACAGGATATCCTGTCATCAATTCTATGTTCATTATTCAGATTCAGAGCGGCTGCTAGTCTGCCTGGAGATAACATAACAATAATACAAATAAATAATCACCGTTTAAAATGACAGTAATTAATGGAACAATTAAGATCGAATAAACCATAAGTAAACCAAATAAAGAAAGTGATAAGGATTAAAAACAGCAGATACTATTTAAACGTGATATGAGACTTTTGAATCTATATTAAAACTCCTCCGCCTCTTTTGACCCAGTGTGAACTCGCTGACGATCTTTCACCTGACAGTCCTGGGGGGGCGGGGCTTTACCTGGCAGGTGAGGAGTTGCTGCTCCACGTTGTCCTGCATGGCGGACGAGCCCGCGGCTCCGCCGGCTACCGGGCTCCTCCGGGCTTCCTGCAGCCACAGCTCCAGCTGACCGACCCTCTGCAGCCACACATGGAGGACGCCTTCTCGGGGGCGGGGCCCGAGCCGGGGCTCCTCCGGGGCCTGGGACACAAACACAAACAAACGGCCGGCTGAAGCTCTGTGCTCCAGGGTCACGGGCAGAGAGAGAGCTGCTGCTGCTGCTGCTGCTGCTGCTGCTGCTGGCTCCTGGTACTGATCCAGACAGATAGTTCTGCTTCTCACACCTCAACGTGCAGCCTCGTTCCTCTGCATGGTTCTCTCTGTCTCTCTCTCTCTCTCTCTCTCTCTTGGTTTCTCTTCTCTTTCCCTCCCTCTCTGCTCCACCCACCTGTGGCAGAAACCACTTCCTGGTTTCCTGGCAGGGCTCCGGTGACAGCGACTCTTTTGTCACAGGGAGAGAGAGAGAGAGAGAGAGAGAGAGAGAGAGAGAGAGAGAGAGAGAGAGAGAGAGAGAGAGAGAGAGAGAGAGAGAGAGAGAGAGAGGCCTCGGGCTGCAGGGGTGGAGCTGAGACTCACCACGCAAACACTTCCCTGCTGTTGACACCTGTCAATCATCTCTAGATGGACAGAAGAAGACAGTAGAACCTCTGGATTCCAGAGGTTTCACTGTCTTCTTCTTTAAACTTTTTACAGAGGGAGCATTTTGCACGATGCAAATTGAAAAACTCACATCAAGTGTGCGTAGAGTTGAGCAGCGAACACGTGAGGATGTGAGGTGAACACCAAGAGTCAACAGAAGAGCTTTGACTCAAACATTGTTTGATGTCACTGAAGTCTAACGTGAACACACAGAGCGCTCTCTATTCAGAGGAAATACAATAGTAAAGGTCATCTGTGTCAAACAGGCGGAAAAATCAAACTCACCTGGAAAATGATTTTAGTCCTATTAAAGAACACGGAGAGGTGGCGCACTTTAGCCTCTTGTGGCCAAAATAAGTATTACAACAACCAGCAATGATCCTCACCTGCAAAAACCTGTTTCACAGAGTTCTTAAGAGTACAAATGACTTCATTTAGGCCACAAAATAAGTATCTTAAAAGTACAAATTCGTCATTTTAGCTTACAAATCAATTTCTAGATTTATTTATTTTTTTTTAAAAAGTGCTCCTCTTATTTTCCTTATAGTGTATTTCCTACACTCTGTAAATACAAAATGCAATAAAAATGCAAGTGCTAGAAATAGAGCATTCACCGGCTTTGATTATCAGTCAAACATAAAAACCAGGTGGTTATCTCTTGAAACTTCATCTTAGTCCATCAGTGAGTTATTTAAGTGCAACCAGGTCCCAACTGTGCATCCCACTCCTGCTCTGTTAGAGGGTTAGGAGGAGGACGGTGCTCTCCGGTGTGTGTGTGTGTGTGTGTGTGTGTGTGTGTGTGTGTGTGTGTGTGTGTGTGTGTGTGTGTCCTGCTGAAGCTGTGGCGCTGAGCGTGACTTTCTTATTCTCTTACCGAAGCAGCTGCAGGACGCCGGCCCTCAGCGTCGTCCTGACGCTGCGGTCGGAGCGTGCAGGTGGGGGCGGCTGCGGGCTCTGAGGCCTCTGCTCGCTCTGCTGGTGTTCTATGTGTACGTGGTGCTGCTGCTGCTGTTACTACAGGACCGCTGGGTTTTACCAGAACCTCTCCAGACGTTGGCGGGACCGGCCGCACACCGCCGTCCACCTCGCCGCTCTGTGGTCCCACAGCCGTCGGCGCTTTGACCCCCTCACTCGCTGTGTGCGAGTGCTTAGTGCGTGTGTTTCGGGCAGGTGTGTGTGCTCTCTGTGTGTCTACTGTCCCCTCTGGGTCATCCTCCCTCCATGCAAGCCCCCTCTGTCCCTTCATGAGCTCCTGACACAAGAGAAAGAGAGACGGAGGAGTGGATCACGGCTGCGGGTTTATTCGTGTTTTGTGCTCTTTGTTTGGATATGTGGACAGAATGGAAAGACACAAAGTGGAACAATGTACAAAGTACAGCACATGCCATGTAACGTAAGACATCTCAGTGCCGCTGCTTCCAGGTGAAAACCTTGTATTGGTATTGATGGAATTATAAATAAGCCTTAAAATGATTTGCACAAGATCTTTATTGTTATTTGAGTATAATCCCTCCAATCAAGTAATGCTGAACTGAAAGAATTTGGAGTTACGTGGTGTTCACCTGCCAACAGCTGCGTGTTAATCAGTCATCGTGTCACACCAGTGCATTTTCATGGCCAGCAGTCATCTCAGAGAAGATAACTTTCTTTAAGTGTAAAGTCTGCGCTGAGGAGAACGAAAGTAAATCCTCTGATTCACAACAAAGCGGGACTCTTTCTCCACACTGCCAGGCAATGACTGAGCAATTCAATCAATAAAACTCTGTAAACAACAATTTATTTAATGTTCAGCTTATGGAAAGTCAAAATGGCAGATGCGTGTAAGCAAGCAAGTTTTATTTTAACAAATAATGCTCCGCATTTGCTGGTAAATGAGCTCAGATAGCAGAAAGGTCAACAATCAAAGAGGTAAAACTAGTTCAAAATCACCATTCATCACAAAATATGTCCATTAGCACACTTTGTTTCTGCCTTTTATAAAAAACATTTTAACCCATCAGAAGTAAGGTCCATGCAAACGCTTATTAGAGACCAAAAAACCATCCACCCGACATGCTAACCAGCCCCAGTCTGCTTTCTGTTCTCTGGTAAAATAGAAACCACTTCCCACATCATCGCTTCAAAAACAATGTGTTTCGTCATCTTGAACCACGTGGAGGATGAAGCTCAGTAGTCCTAGTCCAAGTGAACACACGTTATTTAGGAAAAAGCAGTCTTTGGCACACATCTGATGAGCTTTATTTCCTGGTTCAAGACACACTGGTTCAAAGTTCAAAACTGTCAGAGGCCAACATCTAGAATATCTCTGCCATGTAAATGCACTGAGGGTTCAGACGTTTCAAGAAGAACCTGAAGGACTAGACTATTTCAGGTGAGGGTTCTAGGGTTTGGTTCTAGAAGGCGATGAGTTTGGTTGTAGCAGAAAACAGTTCTAGAAAAGAGTGAAGGACTTGTTCTACAAGGATTCTAGACACTAGTAGAAAAAGAGGCTCTGGGTTTGGTTCTAGAACGTGTGAGGAGATCGGAGGTTTGGTTGTGGAAAGAAGCATCGGTTCTAGGAAGACATTACTGGACACATTGAGCTCTAGATTTCAGTGTAGAAGAAGGGCGAATTAGGGAATCCCACAACACTGTAGGAGTTCTTGTTCTAGAAGATTCTAAATGAAGTCTTACAATCTAGGCTTGATTCTAGAAGACTTCTATGGAGTTCTATGGCTGGCTCTAGAAGAGATCCTTGGGAGATCTACAGGTTGTACTGTTAATAGATAACTGAGCTTTAGGCTTATAGACCTGGATCTATCTCTACTTTAGTTTCTTGTAGAAGAAAGGAGATTCTTAAGTGTCCTCTTTGGTCTCCTAGAGGACATCTACGCATAATTCAAGAGGCATTTAAAGATTGGTTCTAGATAAAGGTGGGAGATCTAAGATAGGTTGTAAACATTGGCGTTCTAGACTTGGTTCTAGAAGGAATGGCAGGTCTGAACACATGGGTATCCTAGAGTAGGTTCTAGAAAAGGTTGGGGGCTCTAGGATTGGTTTCAGAATGAATAAATGGGAGTTATTTGATTGGCTCTAGAGAAACACATTTGATTCTAGAGGAAGCAGTGGAATCTAGGCTTGCTTCTTGAGAGTCAGCTCTAGAAGAAGCTGGAAGTCAAATGCTTTGAACAAGAAGAAGCTCTAGAGATACAAGTTCTAGATCTAGGAGACTACACATCTCTGCTGGGGCCCAGAGTCGGACTTGGAGACGTTAACGGTGGAGGCTGCAGTGTTTACCATGCTCTCAGGCAGGGACTGAGTTGTGACTGCGCCCGGGGCGTTTGATAAAGCTTCGGATGAACTTGCTTCAGTGGGGCCCTCAACATCCTGAAGAAACATGAGGCAGGGTTAGAAGATCAGTCAGGTCAGTCAGTTAAACACGAGGATCATTTAGTCTTCAGGGTTACCGCGGGATATGGATTCACACAGTTACTGGTACACTCGGTTAAGGAATTATATCACATAACGTTATTGACATTGTTATACTGTATAATCGTCTGCACTGAAAAACAAATTCAGTGGCTCTTATTGGTAGTTCTTCAATACCTGGTAATGGAATCTGCCAACAATATGGACGTTGGCGTAAATGAGATAAATGTAAAGTATTTTCAGGCAGGGTTGATCAGATCACAACACTAAAAGAAACTGATAACAAGAAACAAAAGTTGTACATAATGTGAAAATCTGCCATGTGTGTATGTGGATGTCCAATCGGTGTTGATGGTAAATGTTGATTCAAGCAATAAATTCCTAATTGCTGCAATATCGACCAAGAAAGCTGAGTTCTCTCCTGAGCTCTTGACTTGGCAGTGCCTACATGTACCAGCATGCATTGCACTTGAGCCGGCCACATCCTGCTGCTTCAGCCCATGTTACGTATTCATGTGAATAATCCAAAACACTGTAACATGTATCCTCTGCACTCGGTTTTGTTGTTGGTTCTTGCTGTTGGAACACGTAGCTAGTTTTCAATACAAGGAGAACAGGGAAGTTCTGTTTTTTTGTCAAAAAAAATGTTTATTTACACAATAGATCTTAGAACAGGTTTAGGGAGTTTAGTTTCTGAGCACTTGGAGAGACTAGAAACCAAGTCGTTCTGACGTCACCTCAAACTACGGCTCTGGATGAAGGAAGAACTGCAGATTTTGCGGCAGAAAACTCAGGATTCTGGGTCAACGCAGCAGCTCTGAGGAATTGATTGCATCAATCGACTACATTTACCTTCAACACCATTGAACGGCCAAACGAAAGGAGGCAAATGTTCCCTTTAAAACAGCTGAGCACTGTAGTTTTGGGCCAAACAGTAAATAAAAGAGTTATTGGGTAGTAGTGGTGTAACGGATGGTTGTTGATCCGGACGGACTCTGATCCTTGATCTGATCCTTGATCCGTGAGCTTCATGATCCGTTGCTCCACTACTGGGTAGGATTTTGGTGGTGTAGTGAGGACATGTGGCAGCAGGACGGTGTGTGTGGGACTGAGTCGATATAGACCAGTGTGTGTGTGTGTGTGTGTGTGTGTGTGTGTGTGTGTGTGTGTGTGTGTGTGTTCATGGTGATGAAGGAACAGTGAGGCTCACTGATGCTCTATAGAACATCAGGCTGGATCAATTCATTGTCGGTTTGGGTCTTTTGAATAGATTTGTTGCCAATATGACAATAGAGAATATCACCAGTTATCCTATCAAATTAAAAAAAACAACCTGAGAATGAACAATTCCAATAGGAGCCAATGAAGATGATTGACAGTGTTGAAAGTTGAGTTACCTTTCTATCTTCTCCAGTCTGTTCAGTGCTCTGTCCAGAGGCACCTTCAGCCTCCTCTGGTTCCGGTACGACCACAGGTACCTGCCACCGACAACGACACGCAGTTAAAGTCTACGCAAACTACCGCACCAACACGTCTAACGGCCGAGAAGAGAGAAAGATGTCAGGTGACCTTTCACGAGTTAAAAGAACTGAGTCTCTCTGCAGCGCCACACATTACAATCGCTGTTCAACACTGCCCTCTAGAGGCAGAACAGAATCCAGAAAGACGTGTGCAGGGAGGTCAAAGTAGAGGGTTTGTGGAAGCAGCTGATGTGAGGAGTAGGGAGGTGGTAGTAGAGGTGAGGGAAGGTGAGAGAACAGAGTGACCCAGGGCGATAAAAAGGTCACATCTCATAGTTGTTAGAAATGATTTGATCGGAACCAGATTGTTGTGATTTATGCCAATGGGGTTAGTCATATGGCCTCAGGTGTATTAGCAATTTTAAGGAATGTTTTCCTCAAAGCCTACATTGTAAGTTGCTGACCGTGGGTCACAAGGATCTCCAGGGGGGGACAGAGACAGAGACAGAGACAGAGACAGAAAAATTGGATGAACGTTTTGTTGTTTTTTCCACAGCAGCTCTAGATCTTGGTTACCTCTGGCGAAGCGGCCAGGAAAGCATCCCAGAGCCACCACAAAACACCTCCTCCACCTTCTTCCACTCTCTGCTCCTGACTGCCTGACTGCTCTGTGGCTCCGTCAGTTTCCCTCTGCTGACACGGAAACACGCTCATGTGCAGAGTCACAGTGGAGGGGTGGGGGGGGGGGGGGGGGGGGGGGAGGTCAGTCAACACTGAGCTGCTGCTGCTAATGACTGCTAGTGTTTACTTTACAACTACAGCGCCTCACGTTGTCTTCACAGAGACCACCGATCAAACTACCTGGAAGGAATATGAGCCAATAAAGTAAGCATGGAGGACTGTAGAAGCAGGATTAAGGAGTGTTTGACCGCCGAATGTTTCCTGTTACTGAACACTGCTAATGCCATTAGTGATGTCATTCGCTGTTTCGTTCTTTCTTAGATGTGAAGTTTCTTATATTCTTGGTTTGCAACTTTTGTCTCTTTTGTTTGTTCTTTTCATGGGAAACTTTGTTTGCTGCCGTTTTACCCAGGACTCCCTTAAAAAGAGCGATTATAACTCTCAACGTCCTGGCACAATAGAAATCGATTGAAAATAGTCCGATCGATCGGAGCACCCGTAACAATTTGCAACAGCAAAGACACAGTGGCATCAAGCATGCAGAGGGTTTAAGACTTTGTTTAATGGAGGGACGGGTTAGCGGGCGTGTTAGTATCAGTCACTCTACGCTTCGTTCTACCATCAGAGAGGCACGTTTCAACACTGTGATGAGGATTTGAAAAATTCTAAGTAAGTAAGTAAGCTTCACAAAAACACGAAGATAACAGTAGCCGACCGATCAAAAGGCTCTGCGGCGTCCTTACCTGAGCGCTGCCGGGCGTCCAGGACTGTCTCTGCTCCGGTGAGGACCGCTCCACAGTCTGCAGCGACGCTCCTGATCCCTTCAGGACGTCCTCTTTAACGTGGACGATTCTGATCTGTCCCCGCTCCGCGTCTGTCTTCTGATGAGGGAACGCACAAAGAGCAGCTTTTGTTAAATTGCTTCTCTCTTGTTTAATCCTCTATATCTTTACATAGAAAATAGCTATTGCTGCGATATTAATGCTCTGAATTAACAAAGTTACAAAATGATATTCACACATTTTAAAAAAAGGAAAGTGAAGTGAACTCACCTCAGCCTCCTCTGAAGCGGATCTCAGGAGTCCAGGTTGGGAGCTGGTCTGCTGAGCTGACGGAGCTTTGGCTTGGACCGGAGTCGGAGGCTGCTGGAAGAACAGAGCGGGGACCTTCTACAAAGGGAGTGAAGCAGAGGGTTCAGTGAAGGCCACTTGTAGTTTACTACACGGCTGATTTACTGACTGACTGACTGACCTTCTCCAGTTCCAGCAGATGAGTCTGGAGCTGGTCCACTACGGTGAAGACGACCAAAGTCTCTTCAGCCTTCTCTGGAAGACAAAGGCCTGGTTTACACTTCTGGATCTCGGCTATGGTCCTCCTCATGGACTGGATCTTCTGCTCGATGACCTGCACACACAACGAGGCCGCTTGGAAAAACAGATCTTCATTGGAATTTCTGGAAAACAATGTTTCCTTCACCGCGTCTCACCTTGAGGCGTTCTTCTCTGGGGCTGGGGAACGTCTCTGGAGACGATAACAAGGTCTTGACCTCAGCCACGTCGCTCTCCATCCGTCTGACTTCACTCTCAATGGCTTCCACCTCCTAGACGGCGATCCATATATTTGACCATTTCCAAAAACAGATGAGCACACGAGCGGAGGGGTTAGCGACACAGTTCAAAGAGGATTCAAATGATAATAATTAAAAAAGAAGGACGACTCACAGCAGCAGCGTGGCCCAGGTGAGACAGAGGAGCGGTGAAGCCGTCTTGAACGATGGCCACCTGGTGATCGGCTTCGACCAGCTGCTCCTGGAGAGTTGCGACGTCGCAAACCTGAGACATTTCCTTCAGGACCGAGCCGAAGCCCTGCAGCGTGGTTCGGATCTGCGCCGAGTCGTCCAGCACCATCTGCAACGCCAGACACGAGTTTCAGTTAACATCCATCGAGAAGGATTTCAGATTGTCCTGCAGAATGCCGCTACATAGAATATTTTGAAAAAGGGTGGAGTAGAAAGGTTAAGTGCAGCGACCTGCAGAGTGTGAACGTGGCTGCTCAGACATTTGGCGGTGGTGTAGGTGCAGGGGGTAGCGAGCCACGACTTGGCCTCGGTCATCCAGCTGTTGGAGCTGCTGATCATCTCCTGATGCTGCTGAAGCCACGTGTGGATCTGACCACGAAAAACGAAACAATACTCAGTTTAAATACATGAAGTACACAGTTCTGGGCTGCGTGATTTAAGACATTTGTTGTTCGACACCAAACAAATCTGGAGATTCGACGGAATGTAAACTACGACTCAGACATCTTAAGCAGGGAATGAGACGGATCACGTTAATATACGGATAGGGATACGAGGGCCCGTCTGACCTTGCTGATGAGGGTGGTCCTCTGCTCCGCCTGTTTGGCCAGAAGGGAGTGCAGCTGCTGGACCTCCACGAGTCTCTCGGTGAGGATCAGCACCTCCTCCGGCTTCTCCAAGTCCTGCATGTCCACCTCCATCGCCGCCACACACGAGTGCCACACGTCCAGCTCATCCCACGCACGCTGAGACACACACGGCCACACGTCAAGATTTAGTGACTTTAAAATAACAAAAAAAACAACTTTCAAGCTCTTTAAACAGAGTTTTATGTGTTATCTTAAATGTACGTTGATTCCTCATCCCTGGCAGCTTTCAGAAAGCTTTGCTACTCAGCTGCAAGCTTTCCAAGACTTCATCGGCAGCATCTGAAGGCAGAGTTTGTCCCTACGCTTGATTATCCACCTGGTTTTTTACACATCACCAGTCGTTTCAGGCTCGTATCTGAAGCGAGGGCTACTAATCCGGCCACCGTCAGCTATACCCACCTTCTGGGTGACCTTAGCCTGAGCCACGTTGGGACTTCTCTGTTCCAGTCTTTTCTGAACCGACACCAGGCCGGCCTGGATCTCAGACAGCTTGGCCCCCAGCCTGTAGACGGGGCCGCTCTTCTCCACCGCCTCCCCCACCTGACGGACCAATCGAGCACAAACGTCAACAGACGCAGGAGGACAAAGTGGTCTGTAGAGGTCTGGGATTTGTCACTGTCCCAAACACTTGATGTATTACACACTAACAGGTTAACTCTACCCTGTACATCTTTGTTTTGGTGGTTTATTGTGTTTGTGTATGTTGCTGAAATCTATTTCCCTCGCGTACCTTCGCTTCTACTTGCTGCAGCGACTGCGTGACCTCCTGCATCTGGTCGTCGATCTCCACCGGGACCGGCGTGTCCATGTCGGAGTACTTCATCTTCAGGCTCTCCATGATGCGCTGCAGCAGAGCCTTCTGGTTACACAGCTGGCTGTGAACCTCCTGAAAGCAGACAGAGAGGAAGACTTGTGTAAATGAAAACAGGAAACGTCTAAAGTCTGAATCTCAACGTTTACTGGGTTTCTTTGTGAGAGTTTGCCGCAAATCAGATTTGCACGAAAATGGTGCACTTCTTCCTCTTGTGGCCAAAATGAGTACTACAACACTCACGAAGAAATTTATCCTGACAAGAACTTTTCTTTTTCCATTTGTGTCAAATATCAAATAACGTAAATAAAGAACTTAAACAGATTATAATGGCAAAAAGAGTTTTCTTGAACTTTTTCTTGAACAAGAGAGAAAACTATTTAGATCAGAGTTGTGACACTTAAACAACATCCTTCTTAAGCAGATGGTTAACAGTGACGCCTCACTTTCCCACATGCATCAACATGCAGCGACACTTTTGTCAGAAAGGCTGTAATTTCTAAGTGTCACTTTTCAGTCAAGTGGTGGAAGTCTTGCAGTATTCCAGAACAAAAGGACACAGACATCGTATCCACATCTCTAACGCAACAACCAGCCTTTGTTTAGCAGGCAGCTCTCTTTCTCCTCGGCTGCTTTCATCAAAGTAGTTCAATTACACAACAACAGCTAGAGGGAACTCTTTTCACTTCAACCAGAACAATAACAGCCAACATTAAATCAGAAGATGTGTTCAAATGTGAGCGATGAAACAAAAAGGAGACTACCTGGGTCTGAATACGTCCGGTGCTCTGATGAAGAGGGAGGCGCATCTTGTTATCGCGACGGGAAACTGAGTGTGTGTGTGTGTGTGTGTGTGTGTGTGTGTGTGTGTGTGTGTGTGTGTGTGTGTGTGTGATACAAAGGATGGGAGGAAGAGAGGGTATGGGGAGACGTTTGTTTTTGTATGTCTATCTTTGTGAGGACCAATTTGCGTTTTAAAAAATGGAGAAGCGAGGACGTTTTCAAAAAGTCTGTACATTTAACGAAAGTGAGGAGATTTTAGGAAAGTCTGTACATTTTGAGAAAGTGGGAACATTGTAAAAACATTCAGAGATTTTAGAAAAGTCTGAAGAACACAGTGAAGGGAGGACTGAGTGGACTGAGGACAGGTCTTCCCTTCTTCAAACGGCTATTTAACAATTAAGACTTGGTTACAGTTAGGTCTGCTCTGAGGTTAGGGACGAGAGAATGCTTTATGTCCACGAGTGGCCTCACAAGTACCGTAGAAATGTGTGTGTGTGTGTGTGTGTGTGTGTGTCCACGGAATGACTCGGCTAACAAAGGCCACCTGGAAGATCCACTTACATCACTGAACAAAAGGTGGACCAAGAGGAGGGGTGAGGGCAGTGGGGGTGATGGAGGGGGGTGTTCAGGTCTTTCATCAACACAGACCCTCTGCAAGGGGAAGGGAAATGTGTGTGTGTGTGTGTGTGTGTGTTTGGAGAGAAAGCTGGAGTGGATGGGGAGACGTTGGCCTCTGCTCAGGTTTGGGCACAAAGGGCAGAGGGATTCTGCGGGTTGGTGGGTTCATAGATGTGAACCCAAACACCAAGGAGGCGTTCGGGCGGGAGGCCGAGCCGACGGTTGGATTCAGACGTTTCATATTTACTGGACAATCCACAGTCAGCAGCCTCTCTCTCTGTCTCTCTCTCTCTCTCTCTCTCTCTCTCTCTCTCTCTCTCTCTCTCTCTCTCTCTCTCTTCTCTCTCTCTGTATTTATTCAGAACTAAAAGCTTTAGATCTGCAGATCTGAGTAAGCTAGCTAATGATGAGAACCATTAACACACTAACTGAGTCATAATGTTCATAAGGCATCATTTTCAGAAGGTACTGGACATTCCTCAGTGAACGTTAAAGACAAGTGTGTTTCATGCGCTGTTTATACAAACAGCACATGAGCTTTAATGAGTGAGAACAGACGCATCATTGTGTTTTCAGTTCAGACGATGGAACTGTCCTCTCTCATTAGAGACTCATTATTTACACTCCGCTGGCTGGAGGGAGAGACTCACTGGGATGAAGGAGCTCTGGAGACACCCAGAGGACCTTCAGAGGGTCCTGGGGCAGAGGGGGCTCATTACGGAGCCGGGGGGATGGGGGGGAAATATTCACGAAAACTGGATTCAATTTCCCAGATTCCTTTAGAAGGCTACGAAAAATTCAGTATTACGCCTGCAGTGGATGCAGTTATATTTTGAAACCCTGCTGAACACTAGTGTAGAGGAGCGTCCCACCTGAAGCTCCTGTGTGCTGCTGCTCTGCTCCATCTCTGACAGAAGACCGTCTGCAGCCTGCAGCCAAACCCCAACGCCCTGCAGCTCCTCCCGAACCCGGTCTCTCTCTTCCAGCTCCATCCTGGCCGCCTTCAAACCCTCCCTGCTCCTCTGCTTCACACTGGGGGGAAACACACACAAAAACACACGCGTCCAACAATTTGTCTTCTTACCTTAAATGTAGATACAGTTGGTGAAGTGCACCTCAAACTCCGTCTTACCTGCCGTAGCGGCCATGCATCGCCTGCAGCCGCTGACAGAGCGGAGCGGCTGGCGCCTGCTCCAGGTGGGCGGGGACACCCAGCAGCCTGGCGGCGCGCAGTTCCAGCGCGGACACGGCTCGATGCTCGCAGTCCAGTCTGTCCTGGTACTGCTCCCAGGACTGCAGCAGGTCCTGGAGGTCCTCGGTGGAGGCCTTCACCCGGGATCCATCGGGATGCTCCGCCTCCACCCGCTCCAGGAGAGCGGAGGCCTTCTCCACCTGAGAGGAGGAACCGCACAGAGTCTTAACACAGTTTGAAGAGCAGGTGGAATTAAGAATCCCAGATGATGTACTGCATTTTCACTTACACTGCTGGTGATTTGGATCCATTCTGTGATCCTCCGTTCGCTACGGGTCGTCAGCTCTCGCGTGCAGCGCCGTAGTCTTGATACGCGTTTCCAGACAGCAGCGGCCTGCCTGCCTCCGCGGCAGCTCTGCTCCGGGCACCACTCCTTCAGCTCCTCCAGACGCCCCTGCAGGGACTCCACCTCCTCAGACAGAGCCTGCAGTATCAGAGTACGTTTTATAAGTGGAGATCAGAAGGTAGGTATGATGGGGTATTAGGGACATTTTAGGAAAACCTCAAAAAACTAAACGCTGTAAAACATTATCTAGATCTATTTTTCTTGAATGCTTCACTGTTCTCACTTTCTGACAACAAAGTGGTTAAAAGTACGGATCCCCGGATCGGTGAACCTGGAAAGTCTCAAACGTACTCTGAGTTCGGCGTGCTGGTCGGTGCAGTCATCGAGACAGGTGACCTTTTGACCGATGAACTGCGAGAGGCTTCTCACTGCGCTCTTCACACTCTGGAGGATTTCATCTTGACTCTTGGTGTATTTTCTGTAGTGTTCTGCACAACTGAAAGACAGAAACGTTGATGGGTTATCCAATAAGAAGGAGATGTCGCTTCTACTTGCATACACTGGCATCTTTCAGACATTTATGAGAAGTCGAGAAAATCAGCCTTAATACCTGCTGAGACACTCCAGTCGCATGTGTCCCTTTGCCTGTAGAGTGGACATCCTCACCAGGAGCTGGCTCAGAATATTCTCCTGGAGCTGCTCCACCCTCTGGGGGGACAGGTAAGGATGCAAGGCGTCCTGGTTCTGGAGCTGCTCCACGTGGGTCTGGAACTGCTGCTGCAGCGAGGCCAAAGCCTGCTGGGTCTCCTCCAGCCTCTCGGAACACAGTCCAGCAGAGCCCTGCGGCGGCAGCAGAGAGACCTCGATGTCCCTCAGGAATTGAGCTGCTTGTTGAACAGCACTCGTGTAGCTTCTCAGAGACTCCTTAGCCTGAGAGATGTCCTCCTAAAATGTAATAAACACAACTTAACTACGAACTCAAATCACATTATAGGACTATAGCAATCCAGTTTTGGTTTACAGAACGTGAAGAGGCTACAGTGTAAAGACATCTATGTATTGTGTTGCAGAGAACATAAAAGTTGAAGAATTCAACTTGCCATTTGTGAGTCGCATTCATTGAGGACGGCAATCTTCAAGTCGATCACATCTTGGGATCCACTTCCTTGTCTGTTTCCTTTCTTCTGCTCGAGAACCTCCAGCGCTCTCATTCTTGACTCCACAGTCTTTTTCAAAGACATGATCATCTGGTATTTGTTGTTAATTACCGTTTCGTCGGGCTCCAGCACGGGGACTTTCTGGAGCTCCCGCTGGGTCTTGCAAAGGAAGGCCCGAGTGGCTGCCCTCTCTGAGTCGAGGTCCAGTTCCTTCAGCAGGTTCCACTCGATGATGCTGAGGTTGTTGTAGAGCGTCATCTCCAACGCGTCCAGGCTTTCCTCGTTTTGCTTCAGTCTCAGTCGCTCGGTGCTCAGCTGTGAGGGGTACAGATCGGCGGAGATCACCTGGAGTTCGTGGCCGGCCTCCTCAGACATATACTTTATGAGAGGAAGCTGGATGAGGAGAGTCTGACAGACCTTGTACTTGTCCTCGAGCGCCTTGCTGTCGCCTTTGGTCTGACAGACCTGCTCCTTAACGTTCTCCCTGAGGTCCTCCACACACTGCCTCTTGTTCAGGTACTTCTCATGACCTCTGGCTTTCATTTCCAGAGTGACAATAGTGCTGAGAAGTTCTGAAATGACTGAGTGCAGTTCCCTCGTCTTTTCTCTGGGAATCCACGATTGCAGAAGGTCAACCTGGGACTTGTGCTCCAAAATCACGTGTTTGAAAGGCTCCAAAGCTTGCAGGGACTCGCTTGTGATGGGGAACCTGTGTCGACTCAGATCTCCCGACATCTGCCTCAGGCTCGTTTCAATGGTGACCAGGTTTTTCTTGCTTGAATCCACAGTCTGGGTGAGTTCCTCCTGCTCCTTTTTGTTGGCCTTCTCGTAGCTGCTGATGGCTCTGATGTCCTCCTGGAGGTCGGTGAGCTTGTCAAACAGCTGACAGTTCTCCGTGATGCTGAGTTCAGAGGCGATGTCTTTGCTCTTCATCAGAAGAGCCTCACAGACAGCGGCCTGCTTCTCAGCCATCGCCAGGGTTTCTCGGATCTGACGGACTCTACGATCAAGTTCAGTCGGGCTCCTGAGCTCACTGTCCGGACTCCTGGAAGCCTCCCTATGCAGATGAGCCAAAACCCAGGAGTCCAGGTCGACGATCTGCTCTGACAGTTTCTCTCTGGTCTGCAGTCCTGATTCGAGCTCTCTCACAGCCTTGGCTAGCTTCTCTGTGGTCGACTTTGAGAGTTCTTCAAGGGATTTCAGAGAGGAGCGCACCATGGGCACCTCCTCGGCCTGGTCCAGCTGCGGAAGGAGCTCCTTCACCTCCTCCGCCAGTGACTCCAGTTGGCCTTGTTTGGCCATGACCTCGGACTGCAGCTTCTTAAGATCTCTGAGCTGCCGGTGCACCTCCTCAGGGAGGAGAGCCACCCTCTTCCTCCTGCTTTCAATGTCACTCTCTGTCGTCTTCGCCCAAGCAAGGCCATCCCTCATCACCAGGATAATTTTCTCCATGATGGGGCTGCTGCTCTTCTGAGTTTGAAAGGACACTAGTTCCTCTGTGTAGCTAAGTTTGTTTTTGACCCTCTGAAGCCCCTGCTGTATCTCCGTTGTATCCTTCTCCCTCTGTGAGATGAGGAGGAACGCCTCAGACAGCTGCTGCAAATGGAGGGATTTCTGCTGGGCAGCTTTAACCTCAGCATTTGCAACCATCAGCTGCTGCGCCTTCTTGCAGGTCCACTGAGTAACTGAGGAAGACTCAAGGTCTTTGCCGATTGTCTCCAAATGTTCCTGAAGACCTGATATCGCCAACAGAAGGCTGCTGGTGTTGTGAGAATGGACATTTGTCTGATACAGCGTCCTCTCCACAGCTCTCTCCAGGCCTCTCCACTTCTCTTGTAGGTTATTCTGCTCAGTCTGGGCGGCCGCTCGCTCAGACCAGCTGAGATTTGGGCTTAACTTGGTGTGGGTCACAAGCAACTCCCCGAGTACTGTTCTATTCTCCTCCATCCTTCTCTGTAGGGAGCATAGTCGCTCTGCCTCCTTCGAGCTGCTCTCCTCTGGGGACCTGAAAGAACAACAGTCAAGTCTTCATGTGCTCGGCATTTACAATGTTACAGATTGTACAAGATGTAAGTTTGAGAGGGAGTGTTAAGATTTAAACTACATTCAGTGTTAATCTAAAAAATATAGCTTTAAAGCTCCTGTTCTTCCAGTCTGACCCCTTTGGCCTTGACCCAGTCTTACGGAATCTTAAGGAATTAAAAAAGGACACCCTAGATGACAACTCACGTTCTGACAGCCTCCAGTTCTGCTGTGAGTCTTTGCAGCGTGGTCTTGGCTGCTTGGGTCTGTCTGCAGTAACCGTTCACCAGCTGCAGCTGGGCCTCTTTGCTCTCGACGACAGCAGCTGCATCCTGAGCAGCAGTACTCCACTGGTCCTCCACATGCTCCAGAGCATCCTTGTTCTCGGCATCAGCTCCCCTCAGCAGACAGAGCAATGACACCTGGGCCTTGGCGGCCTCTCGGCACTCCTGTACTCGGCACGCAGAAGTAAACACAATTATTCAAATTTGATTCATTTTTAAAAAATGAGTGACCTGGTGAGTCATGCACCCTGTCATTTTGAATCGCACCTCAGCCTCCTCCAGCTGCTGGGCCATCGCTGTTGGGTTGAGCTCAGCAGGGTGGTTTTTGCAGCTCAGGATTTTAGACACCAGCCTTCTTAGGCGGTTGTCCAGATCGCAGGTGGATGTAATCAGAGCCTCTGGAGCATCCTCCAATGGTTTACCCTTATGAAACAGAAGAGGTTTTTGGTGATGTCCAAGCATGATCAATATAAAAAGCAATGTTGCTTTAGTCTGTTTAGCTCATTTATGGCCATTATAAGAAACTAATTTTTTTCATTTAATTCCATGTAATTTGCTAAATTTCCCTGCATTTAGAACATATGCAGGCAATTCACTATGTATAAAGTGGAGCAACAGGAAGGATGTAAAAGAGACAAAACAACGCAACCATGAGCTAGACCCAAACCAGCAATGCTGACAGTAAATGCTCACCACACCAGTATTCTTTAAAAAAGTACCTTGCACTTAAAGCCAGTATGTGTAGGTGTGTAACTATGGTGACTTCTAGGGGCAGTTTTAATAAAAAGACACTGTGGCACAGTAGCAACGATACCTCAATGAGTTGACTGCTGGGTCCTTTCCCAGAGAGTAGCTGTATTTGCGTGAAGATGTTCCTCATAGCGGATCCCTCTGGTTCCTCCAGGAGAAGTTCCTCAGTCTTCACAACATCAGCTTCTGCTGGAGCTTTGTTGTCCCAAGAGGGCAATCCTTCCACCAGAGTTACCTCGCCGCAGATAGTGTCAGTTGATGATTTCACAACTGCCTGCAGCGATGCGTGGGATGTCACGTCTGCCTTGCAAACCTTCTCCCATTGTGAAAACAAAACACCCGAATTAATGCTGGAAGAAATCTGACTTACAACTGTAAACTGTTTCTGTTGAGCGAAGAAAAGAACTATGTCTCTTTGTGAAACAAGTCCATTCACACTTGAATTGTGTGAATGGAAGTGTTTTTCTGGAAGTGCACCAAGCCTGACTGTCTTTGATTGTCAGTGATGACATTTAAGAGGAAGCTCATATTACAACCCTGAGGCACTGAAACCGGTACATTGATTGGTCATAAATACACCTCTAAGGAATGTTTGCGCAAGTGCAAACAAGTATATGCAAAAGAGCAAAGATAGTTCTTTCTCTCTCTCTCTCTCTCTCTGTCTCTCTCTCTTTCTCTCGCTCTCTCAGTCTCTCTCTCTTTCTCTCGCTCTCTCAGTCTCTCTCTCTCTCTCTCTCTCTCTCTCTCACTTTTCTTTGACTATGTACTATCTTCTATTGCAGTTACAAAGGTATGCTGCATTGTTAAACTGACATTTCCTGAAGGAGAAAAAGCAGTTGTTCATTTCTCTGATACAGTGAAACATACAGTGAAACATTTGACTTGAATAGGTAAGTCAGTGGAGATGCATGCGGTATTAAACACAACATGCAAGGTAGTGGTGAGTTAGTTCGGTTTCATTAGTTTCACAAGTGTTTCTTTAGGACGGTAGCTCATTTACAATTAACAACAAACTGTGCCAAAATCCAGTCCCCACAAAACAAAAGAGTAGCTTCAAGGTGAATAGTCCAAAGAATAATTTCACTTTATCATTAATACTGCAGATAATTGAGCTAATGACCATGTCTCACCTGTGGCAAATCCATTTTCTGAAGCCTCACTTCACCAGAAGCGGTGGTCTTGGCCATTGAGAGTGGAACATTTTGTATTTCTACATTTACCATCTTTTCCATTTCCTCTGCCTGAGTCGTCCTCTTCTTTCCCTCCTTCTCTTCTTCCTTCTTAATTTCCTTTGCATCTGTTGTGTGTCTCTCCGTTAGGGTGCTAGGGACCACACTGGGTTCAGACAGGGGTTCAGTAAAGCTTTCTCGCACTTCTACCCTGGACATCTTAACTGAAGACTCCCCAGGCTGAATGTCAGTGGTGGTAACCTTCTTGCTTTCTGTAACTGTCTCATACTGGATACTTGATTCCATCCTTGGTTCCTTTTCTATCATGATAGTTTTGCATTCATGTACACTAATGTGGATGTCTCCCTTTTTAAAAGACTTTTCACCCAGGCTCTGGGGTGAATCATGCACATCTTTTGTGGACACAACAGCATGCACTTCTTTGCAATCCTTTTTCAGCTTTGTGGTAGCTAGTTCTGGGCAAACTTTTAGACCCTCTGACTTTCCTTTGGGAGGTGAAAACTCTGCTTTTTCCAAAACACTAATTTTAGCAGTTGCTGTGACCATCTCGGGAATTGAAGATGGCTTCTGACTGTCAGGCTCTTCCTTGGTCTGAGTCACCTCTGTGGTAGCAAGTTCAGGGGAAAGTTGAAGATCCGTTGACTTTCTTTTGGTTTGTGAAGGTTCACCTTTTTCCACAACAGTAATTTCGGTTGGTGCTGTGAGCACCTCTGGAGTGGAAGATGGCTTTTGAATTTGAGGCTCATCCTTGGTCTTTTTCAGCTTTGTGGTAGCTAGCTCTGGGCAAACTTTTAGACCATCCGACTTTCCTTTGGTAAGTGAAAACTCAACTTTTTCCAAAACACAAATTTTAGCAGTTGCTGTGACCATCTCGGGAAGTGAAGAAGGCTTCTGACTCTCAGGTTTTTCTTTGGTCTTTTTCAGCTCTGTGGTTGCATGTATTGGGGAATGTTCAACAACCGTTGACTTTCCTTTGGTAGGTGAAACCTCTGCTTTTTCCAAAACACTAATTTTAGCAGTTGCTGTGACCATCTCAGGAATTGAAGATTGCTTCTGACTCTCAGGTTTTTCTTTGGTCTTTGTCAGCTCTGTGGTTGCATGTATTGGGGAATGTTCAAGAACCGTTGACTTTCCTTTTGTAGGTGAAACCTCTGCTTTTTCCAAAACACTAATTGTAGCAGTTGCTGTGACCATCTCGGGAAGTGAAGAAGGCTTCTGACTCTCAGGTTTTTCTTTGGTCTTTTTAAGCTCTGTGGTTGCATGTATTGGGGAATGTTCAAGAACCGTTGACTTTGCTTTTGTAGGTGAAACCTCTGCTTTTTCCAAAACACTAATTTTAGCAGTTGCTGTGACCATCTCAGGAATTGAAGATGGCTTCTGACTCTCAGGTTTTTCTTTGGTCTTTGTCAGCTCTGTGGTTGCATGTATTGGGGAATGTTCAAGAACCGTTGACTTTCCTTTTGTAGGTGAAAGCCTTTCTTTTTCCAAAAGTGTTACTTCAGTTGTTGCTGTGACCACCTTTGTAGTTGAAGATGGCTTCTGACTGTCAGACTCTCCCTTGGTTAAAGTCAGCTCCGTGGTACCATGTTCTGGGGAATGTTCAATACTTTTTATCTTTATTTTGGTTGGTGAAAGTTTATCTTTTTCCACAAGACTTGTTTCAGCTGTTGCTGTGATCACATCTGGAATTGAAAACGGCTTTTGACTCTCAGGTTTGTCTTTGGTCTTTGTCAGCTCTGTGGTAGCATGTTCTGGGGAATGTTTAAGACCCTTTGCCTTTTCTTTGGAAGGTAAAAGCCCTTCTTTTTCCAAAAGTGTTACTTCAGTTGCTGCTGTGGCCATCTCTGGAGTTGAAGTAAGCTTCTTACTTTCAAGTTTTTCTATGGTCTGAGTCAGCTCTATGATAGAAAGATCTGGGGAAATTTTAAGGCTCATGGCCTTTCTTTTGGTTTGTGTAATTTTATCTTCCTCCAAAACAATAATTTCGGTTGGTGCTGTGACCACCTCTGGAGTTGAAGACGGCTTTTGACTCTCAGGTTTGTCTTTGGTCTTTGTCACCTCTGTGGGAGCAAGATCTGGGGAAAGTTTCAGACCCTTTGACTTTCTTTTGGTTGGTGAAAGTTTATCTTCTTCGACAACAGTAGTTTCAGTTGTTGCTGTGACCAACTGTGGAGTTGAAGATGGCTTTTGACTGTCAGGCTCCTCCTTGGTCTGAGTCATCTCTGTGAGAGCAAGATCTGGGGAGAGTTTCAGACCCTTGGACATTCTCTTTGTTGGGGAAAGTTGAACCTTTTCCACAAAGGCAATGTCAGTAATTTCAGATGGTGCTGTGACCACCTCTGGAATGGAAGATGGCTTTTCACCCTCAGCTTTGTCTTTGGTCTTTGTCAGCTCTTTGGTAGCACGTTCTTGGGAATGTTTAAGACCCTTTGCCTTTTCTTCGGAAGGAGAAAGTCCTTCTTTTTCCAAAAGTGTTACTTCAGTTGTTGCTGTGACCACCTTTGTAGTTGAAGATGGCTTCTGACTGTCAGACTCTCCCTTGGTCAAAGTCAGCTCCGTGGTACCATGTTCTGGGGAATGTTCAATACTCTTTGACTTTATTTTGGTTGGTGGAAGTTTATCTTTTTCCACAAGAGTTGTTTCAGCTGTTGCTGTGACCACCTCTGGAATTGAAGGCGGCTTTTGACTCTCAGGTTTGTCTTTGGTCTTTGTCAGCTCTTTGGTAGCATGTTCTGGGGAATGTTTAAGACCCTTTGCCTTTTCTTTGGAAGGTAAAAGCCCGTCTTTTTCCAAAAGTGTTACTTCAGTTGTTGCTGTGACCACCTTTGCAGTTGAAGATGGCTTCTGAGTGTCAGACTCTCCCTTGGTTAAAGTCAGCTCCGTGGTACCATGTTCTGGGGAATGTTCAATACTCTTTATCTTTATTTTGGTTGGTGGAAGTTTATCTTTTTCGACAAGAGTTGTTTCAGCTGTTGCTGTGACCACCTCTGGAATTGAAGGCGGCTTTTGACTCTCAGGTTTGTCTTTGGTCTTTGTCACCTCTGTGGGAGCAAGATCTGGGGAAAGTTTCAGACCCTTTGACTTTCTTTTGGTTGGTGAAAGTTTATCTTCTTCCACAACGGTAGTTTCAGTTGTTGCTGTGACCAACTGTGGAGTTGAAGATGGCTTTTGACTGTCAGGCTCCTCCTTGGTCTGAGTCATCTCTGTGGGAGCAAGATCTGGGGAGAGTTTCAGACCCTTAGACATTCTCTTTGTTGGGGAAAGTTGACCCTTTTCCACAAAGGCAATGTCAGTAATTTCAGATGGTGCTGTGACCACCTCTGGAATGGAAGACGGCTTTTCACCCTCAGCTTTGTCTTTGGTCTTTGTCAGCTCTTTGGTAGCATGTTCTTGGGAATGTTTAAGACCCTTTGCCTTTTCTTCGGAAGGAGAAAGCCCTTCTTTTTCCAAAAGTGTTACTTCAGTTGTTGCTGTGACCACCTTTGTAGTTGAAGATGGCTTCTGACTGTCAGACTCTCCCTTGGTCAAAGTCAGTTCCGTGGTACCATGTTCTGGGGAATGTTCAATACTCTTTATCTTTATTTTGGTTGGTGGAAGTTTATCTTTTTCCACAAGAGTTGTTTCAGCTGTTGCTGTGACCACCTCTGGAATTGAAGGCGGCTTTTGACTCTCAGGTTTGTCTTTGGTCTTTGTCAGCTCTTTGGTAGCATGTTCTGGGGAATGTTTAAGACCCTTTGCCTTTTCTTCGGAAGGAGAAAGCCCTTCTTTTTCCAAAAGTGTTACTTCAGTTGTTGCTGTGACCACCTTTGCAGTTGAAGATGGCTTCTGAGTGTCAGACTCTCCCTTGGTTAAAGTCAGCTCCGTGGTAACATGTTCTGGGGAATGTTCAATACTCTTTATCTTTATTTTGGTTGGTGGAAGTTTATCTTTTTCGACAAGAGTTGTTTCAGCTGTTGCTGTGACCACCTCTGGAATTGAAGACTGCTTTTGACTCTCAGGTTTGTCTTTGGTCTTTGTCAGCTCTTTGGTAGCATGTTCTTGGGAATGTTTAAGACCCTTTGCCTTTTCTTCGGAAGGAGAAAGCCCTTCTTTTCCCAAAAGTGTTACTTCAGTTGTTGCTGTGACCACCTTTGTAGTTGAAGATGGCTTCTGACTGTCAGACTCTCCCTTGGTCAAAGTCAGTTCCGTGGTACCATGTTCTGGGGAATGTTCAATACTCTTTGACTTTATTTTGGTTGGTGGAAGTTTATCTTTTTCGACAAGAGTTGTTTCAGCTGTTGCTGTGACCACCTCTGGAATTGAAGGCGGCTTTTGACTCTCAGGTTTGTCTTTGGTCTTTGTCAGCTCTTTGGTAGCATGTTCTGGGGAATGTTTAAGACCCTTTGCCTTTTCTTTGGAAGGTAAAAGCCCTTCTTTTTCCAAAAGTGTTACTTCAGTTGTTGCTGTGACCACCTTTGCAGTTGAAGATGGCTTCTGAGTGTCAGACTCTCCCTTGGTTAAAGTCAGCTCCGTGGTACCATGTTCTGGGGAATATTCAATACTCTTTATCTTTATTTTGGTTGGTGGAAGTTTATCTTTTTCGACAAGAGTTGTTTCAGCTGTTGCTGTGACCACCTCTGGAATTGAAGGCGGCTTTTGACTCTCAGGTTTGTCTTTGGTCTTTGTCAGCTCTTTGGTAGCATGTTCTGGGGAATGTTTAAAACCCTTTGCCTTTTCTTTGGAAGGTAAAAGCCCTTCTTTTTCCAAAAGTGTTACTTCAGTTGTTGCTGTGACCACCTTTGCAGTTGAAGATGGCTTCTGAGTGTCAGACTCTCCCTTGGTCAAAGTCAGCTCCGTGGTACCATGTTCTGGGGAATGTTCAATACTCTTTATCTTTATTTTGGTTGGTGGAAGTTTATCTTTTTCGACAAGAGTTGTTTCAGCTGTTGCTGTGACCACCTCTGGAATTGAAGACGGCTTTTCACTCTCAGGTTTGTCTTTGGTCTTTGTCACCTCTGTGGGAGCAAGATCTGGGGAAAGTTTCAGACCCTTTGACTTTCTTTTGGTTGGTGAAAGTTTATCTTCTTCCACAACGGTAGTTTCAGTTGTTGCTGTGACCACCTTTGTAGTTGAAGATGGCTTCTGACTGTCAGACTCTCCCTTGGTCAAAGTCAGTTCCGTGGTACCATGTTCTGGGAAATGTTCAATACTCTTTGACTTTATTTTGGTTGGTGGAAGTTTATCTTTTTCCACAAGAGTTGTTTCAGCTGTTGCTGTGACCACCTCTGGAATTGAAGGCGGCTTTTGACTCTCAGGTTTGTCTTTGGTCTTTGTCAGCTCTTTGGTAGCATGTTCTTGGGAATGTTTAAGACCCTTTGCCTTTTCTTCGGAAGGAGAAAGCCCTTCTTTTTCCAAAAGTGTTACTTCAGTTGTTGCTGTGACCACCTTTGTAGTTGAAGATGGCTTCTGACTGTCAGACTCTCCCTTGGTCAAAGTCAGTTCCGTGGTACCATGTTCTGGGGAATGGTCAACACTCTTTGACTTTATTTTGGTTGGTGGAAGTTTATCTTTTTCCACAAGAGTTGTTTCAGCTGTTGCTGTGACTACCTCTGGAATTGAAGGCGGCTTTTGACTCTCAGGTTTGTCTTTGGTCTTTGTCAGCTCTTTGGTAGCATGTTCTGGGGAATGTTTAAGACCCTTTGCCTTTTCTTTGGAAGGTAAAAGCCCTTCTTTTTCCAAAAGTGTTACTTCAGTTGTTGCTGTGACCACCTTTGTAGTTGAAGATGGCTTCTGACTGTCAGACTCTCCCTTGGTCAAAGTCAGTTCCGTGGTACCATGTTCTGGGGAATGTTTAATACTCTTTGACTTTATTTTGGTTGGTGGAAGTTTATCTTTTTCGACAAGAGTTGTTTCAGCTGTTGCTGTGACCACCTCTGGAATTGAAGGCGGCTTTTGACTCTCAGGTTTGTCTTTGGTCTTTGTCAGCTCTTTGGTAGCATGTTCTGGGGAATGTTTAAGACCCTTTGCCTTTTCTTTGGAAGGTAAAAGCCCTTCTTTTTCCAAAAGTGTTACTTCAGTTGTTGCTGTGACCACCTTTGCAGTTGAAGATGGCTTCTGAGTGTCAGACTCTCCCTTGGTCAAAGTCAGCTCCGTGGTACCATGTTCTGGGGAATGTTCAATACTCTTTATCTTTATTTTGGTTGGTGGAAGTTTATCTTTTTCCACAAGAGTTGTTTCAGCTGTTGCTGTGACCACCTCTGGAATTGAAGGCGGCTTTTGACTCTCAGGTTTGTCTTTGGTCTTTGTCAGCTCTTTGGTAGCATGTTCTGGGGAATGTTTAAGACCCTTTGCCTTTTCTTCGGAAGGAGAAAGCCCTTCTTTTTCCAAAAGTGTTACTTCAGTTGTTGCTGTGACCACCTTTGCAGTTGAAGATGGCTTCTGAGTGTCAGACTCTCCCTTGGTTAAAGTCAGCTCCGTGGTAACATGTTCTGGGGAATGTTCAATACTCTTTATCTTTATTTTGGTTGGTGGAAGTTTATCTTTTTCGACAAGAGTTGTTTCAGCTGTTGCTGTGACCACCTCTGGAATTGAAGACTGCTTTTGACTCTCAGGTTTGTCTTTGGTCTTTGTCAGCTCTTTGGTAGCATGTTCTTGGGAATGTTTAAGACCCTTTGCCTTTTCTTCGGAAGGAGAAAGTCCTTCTTTTTCCAAAAGTGTTACTTCAGTTGTTGCTGTGACCACCTTTGTAGTTGAAGATGGCTTCTGACTGTCAGACTCTCCCTTGGTCAAAGTCAGTTCCGTGGTACCATGTTCTGGAGAATGTTCAATACTCTTTGACTTTATTTTGGTTGGTGGAAGTTTATCTTTTTCCACAAGAGTTGTTTCAGCTGTTGCTGTGACCACCTCTGGAATTGAAGGCGGCTTTTGACTCTCAGGTTTGTCTTTGGTCTTTGTCAGCTCTTTGGTAGCATGTTCTTGGGAATGTTTAAGACCCTTTGCCTTTTCTTTGGAAGGTAAAAGCCCTTCTTTTTCCAAAAGTGTTACTTCAGTTGTTGCTGTGACCACCTTTGCAGTTGAAGATGGCTTCTGAGTGTCAGACTCTCCCTTGGTTAAAGTCAGCTCCGTGGTACCATGTTCTGGGGAATATTCAATACTCTTTATCTTTATTTTGGTTGGTGGAAGTTTATCTTTTCCGACAAGAGTTGTTTCAGCTGTTGCTGTGACCACCTCTGGAATTGAAGGCGGCTTTTGACTCTCAGGTTTGTCTTTGGTCTTTGTCAGCTCTTTGGTAGCATGTTCTGGGGAATGTTTAAGACCCTTTGCCTTTTCTTTGGAAGGTAAAAGCCCTTCTTTTTCCAAAAGTGTTACTTCAGTTGTTGCTGTGACCACCTTTGTAGTTGAAGATGGCTTCTGACTGTCAGACTCTCCCTTGGTCAAAGTCAGTTCCGTGGTACCATGTTCTGGGGAATGTTCAATACTCTTTGACTTTATTTTGGTTGGTGGAAGTTTATCTTTTTCCACAAGAGTTGTTTCAGCTGTTGCTGTGACCACATCTGGAATTGAAGACGGCTTTTGACTCTCAGGTTTGTCTTTGGTCTTTGTCAGCTCTGTGGTAGCATGTTCTGGGGAATGTTTAAGACCTTTTGACTTTCTTTTGGTTGGTGAAAGGTTATCTTCTTTCACAACAGTAGTTTCAGTTGTTGCTGTGACCAACTGTGGAGTTGAAGATGGCTTTTGACTGTCAGGCTCCTCCTTGGTCTGAGTCATCTCTGTGGGAGCAAGATCTGGGGAGAGTTTCAGACCCTTAGACATTCTCTTTGTTGGGGAAAGTTGACCCTTTTCCACAAAGGCAATGTCAGTAATTTCAGATGGTGCTGTGACCACCTCTGGAATGGAAGACGGCTTTTCACCCTCAGCTTTGTCTTTGGTCTTTGTCAGCTCTTTGGTAGCATGTTCTTGGGAATGTTTAAGACCCTTTGCCTTTTCTTCGGAAGGAGAAAGCCCTTCTTTTTCCAAAAGTGTTACTTCAGTTGTTGCTGTGACCACCTTTGTAGTTGAAGATGGCTTCTGAGTGTCAGACTCTCCCTTGGTCAAAGTCAGTTCCGTGGTACCATGTTCTGGGGAATGTTCAATACTCTTTGACTTTATTTTGGTTGGTGGAAGTTTATCTTTTTCCACAAGAGTTGTTTCAGCTGTTGCTGTGACCACCTCTGGAATTGAAGGCGGCTTTTGACTCTCAGGTTTGTCTTTGGTCTTTGTCAGCTCTTTGGTAGCATGTTCTGGGGAATGTTTAAGACCCTTTGCCTTTTCTTTGGAAGGTAAAAGCCCTTCTTTTTCCAAAAGTGTTACTTCAGTTGTTGCTGTGACCACCTTTGTAGTTGAAGATGGCTTCTGAGTGTCAGACTCTCCCTTGGTTAAAGTCAGCTCCGTGGTACCATGTTCTGGGGAATGTTCAATACTCTTTATCTTTATTTTGGTTGGTGGAAGTTTATCTTTTTCGACAAGAGTTGTTTCAGCTGTTGCTGTGACCACATCTGGAATTGAAGACGGCTTTTGACTCTCAGGTTTGTCTTTGGTCTTTGTCAGCTCTTTGGTAGCATGTTCTGGGGAATGTTTAAGACCCTTTGCCTTTTCTTTGGAAGGTAAAAGCCCGTCTTTTTCCAAAAGTGTTACTTCAGTTGTTGCTGTGACCACCTTTGCAGTTGAAGATGGCTTCTGAGTGTCAGACTCTCCCTTGGTTAAAGTCAGCTCCGTGGTACCATGTTCTGGGGAATGTTCAATACTCTTTATCTTTATTTTGGTTGGTGGAAGTTTATCTTTTTCGACAAGAGTTGTTTCAGCTGTTGCTGTGACCACATCTGGAATTGAAGACGGCTTTTGACTCTCAGGTTTGTCTTTGGTCTTTGTCAGCTCTGTGGTAGCATGTTCTGGGGAATGTTTAAGACCCTTTGCCTTTTCTTTGGAAGGTGAAAGCCCTTCTTTTTCCAAAAATGTTACTTCAGTTGCTGCTTTGGCCATCTCTGGAGTTGAAGAAAGCTTCTTACTTTCAAGTTTTTCTATGGTCTTTGTCAACACTGTGGTAGCAATGTCAGGGGTAAGTTTTAGACCCTTTGACTTTCTTTTGGTTGGTGAAAGTTTAACTTCTTCCACAACAGTAGTTTCAGTTGTTGCTGTGACCAGCTGTGGAGTTGAAGATGGCTTGTGACTGTCAGGCTCCTTCTTGGTCTGAGTCACCTCTGTGGGAGCAAGATCTGGGGAAAGTTTTAGGCTCTTTGACTTTCTTTTGGTTGGTGAAAGTTTATCTTCTTCCACAACAGTAGTTTCAGTTGTTGCTGTGACCAACTGTGGAGTTGAAGATGGCTTTTGACTGTCAGGCTCCTCCTTGGTCTGACTCACCTCTGTGGGAGCAAGATCTGGGGAGAGTTTCAGACCCTTGGACATTCTCTTTGTTGGGGAAAGTTGACCCTTTTCCACAAAGGCAATGTCAGTAATTTCAGATGGTGCTGTGACCACCTCTGGAATTGAAGACTGCTTTTGACTCTCAGGTTTGTCTTTGGTCTTTGTCAGCTCTTTGGTAGTATGTTCTGGGGAATATTTAAGACCCTTTGCCTTTTCTTTGGAAGGTAAAAGCCCTTCTTTTTCCAAAAGTGTTACTTCAGTTGTTGCTGTGACCACCTTTGTAGTTGAAGATGGCTTCTGACTGTCAGACTCTCCCTTGGTCAAAGTCAGCTCCGTGGTACCATGTTCTGGGGAATGTTCAATACTCTTTGACTTTATTTTGGTTGGTGGAAGTTTATCTTTTTCCACAAGAGTTGTTTCAGCTGTTGCTGTGACCACATCTGGAGTTGAAGATGGCTTGTGACTGTCAGGCTCTTCCTTGGTCTTTGTCAGCACTGTGGTAGCAAGGTCAGGGGGAAGTTTTAGACCCTTTGACTTTCTTTTGGTTGGTGAAAGTTTATCTTCTTCCACAACAGTAGTTTCAGTTTTTGCTGTGACCAACTGTGGAGTTGAAGATGGCTTTTGACTGTCAGGCTCCTCCTTGGTCTGAGTCACCTCTGTGGGAGCAAGATCTGGGGAGAGTTTCAGATCCTTGGACTTTCTTTTTGTTGTTGATACTTTACCCTTTTCCACAGAAGCAATGTCAGTCATGTCAGATTGTGCTTTGACCACCTCTGGAGTTGAAGATGGCTTGTGACTGTCAAGCTCTTCCTTGGTCTTTGTCAGCACTGTGGTAGCAAAGTCAGGGGGAAGTTTTAGACCCTTTGACTTTATTTTGGTTGGTGAAAGTTTAACTTCTTCCACAACAGTAGTTTCAGTTGTTGCTGTGACCAGCTGTGGAGTTGAAGATGGCTTTTGACTGTCGGGCTCCTCCTTGGTTTGAGTCACCTCTGTGGGAGCAAGATCTGGGGAGAGTTTCAGATCCTTGGACTTTCTTTTTGTTGGTGATAATTTACCCTTTTCCACAGAAACAATGTCAGTAATTTCAGATGGTGCTTTGACGACCTCTGGAGTTGAAGATGGCTTGTGACTGTCAGGCTCCTTCTTGGTCTGAGTCACCTCTGTGGGAGCAAGATCTGGGGAAAGTTTTAGACTCTTTGACTTTCTTTTGGTTGGTGAAAGTTTATCTTCTTCCACAACAGTAGTTTCAGTTGTTGCTGTGACCAACTGTGGAGTTGAAGATGGCTTTTGACTGTCAGGCTCCTCCTTGGTCTGACTCACCTCTGTGGGAGCAAGATCTGGGGAGAGTTTCAGACCCTTGGACATTCTCTTTGTTGGGGAAAGTTGACCCTTTTCCACAAAGGCAATGTCAGTAATTTCAGATGGTGCTGTGACCACCTCTGGAATTGAAGACGGCTTTTGACTCTCAGGTTTGTCTTTGGTCTTTGTCAGCTCTTTGGTAGCATGTTCTGGGGAATATTTAAGACCCTTTGCCTTTTCTTTGGAAGGTAAAAGCCCTTCTTTTTCCAAAAGTGTTACTTCAGTTGTTGCTGTGACCACCTTTGTAGTTGAAGATGGCTTCTGACTGTCAGACTCTCCCTTGGTCAAAGTCAGCTCCGTGGTACCATGTTCTGGGGAATGTTCAATACTCTTTGACTTTATTTTGGTTGGTGGAAGTTTATCTTTTTCCACAAGAGTTGTTTCAGCTGTTGCTGTGACCACATCTGGAGTTGAAGATGGCTTGTGACTGTCAGGCTCTTCCTTGGTCTTTGTCAGCACTGTGGTAGCAAGGTCAGGGGGAAGTTTTAGACCCTTTGACTTTCTTTTGGTTGGTGAAAGTTTATCTTCTTCCACAACAGTAGTTTCAGTTTTTGCTGTGACCAACTGTGGAATTGAAGATGGCTTTTGACTGTCAGGCTCCTCCTTGGTCTGAGTCACCTCTGTGGGAGCAAGATCTGGGGAGAGTTTCAGATCCTTGGACTTTCTTTTTGTTGTTGATACTTTACCCTTTTCCACAGAAGCAATGTCAGTCATGTCAGATTGTGCTTTGACCACCTCTGGAGTTGAAGATGGCTTGTGACTGTCAGGCTCTTCCTTGGTCTTTGTCAGCACTGTGGTAGCAAAGTCAGGGGGAAGTTTTAGACCCTTTGACTTTATTTTGGTTGGTGAAAGTTTAACTTCTTCCACAACAGTAGTTTCAGTTGTTGCTGTGACCAGCTGTGGAGTTGAAGATGGCTTTTGACTGTCGGGCTCCTCCTTGGTTTGTGTCACCTCTGTGGGAGCAAGATCTGGGGAGAGTTTCAGATCCTTGGACTTTCTTTTTGTTGGTGATAATTTACCCTTTTCCACAGAAGCAATGTCAGTAATTTCAGATGGTGCTTTGACCACCTCTGGAGTTGAAGATGGCTTGTGACTGTCAGGCTCCTTCTTGGTCTGAGTCACCTCTGTGGGAGCAAGATCTGGGGAAAGTTTTAGACCCTTTGACTTTATTTTGGTTGGTGGAAGTTTATCTTCTTCCACAACAGTAGTTTCAGTTGTTGCTGTGACCAACTGTGGAGTTGAAGATGGCTTTTGACTGTCGGGCTCCTCCTTGGTCTGAGTCACCTCTGTGGGAGCAAGATCTGGGGAGAGTTTCAGATCCTTGGACTTTCTTTTTGTTGTTGATACTTTACCCTTTTCCACAGAAGCAATGTCAGTCATGTCAGATTGTGCTTTGACCACCTCTGGAGTTGAAGATGGCTTGTGACTGTGAGGCTCTTCCTTGGTCTTTGTCAGCACTGTGGTAGCAAGGTCAGGGGGAAGTTTTAGACCCTTTGACTTTATTTTGGTTGGTGAAAGTTTAACTTCTTCCACAACAGTAGTTTCAGTTGTTGCTGTGACCAGCTGTGGAGTTGAAGATGGCTTTTGACTGTCGGGCTCCTCCTTGGTTTGAGTCACCTCTGTGGGAGCAAGATCTGGGGAGAGTTTCAGATCCTTGGACTTTCTTTTTGTTGGTGATAATTTACCCTTTTCCACAGAAGCAATGTCAGTCATGTCAGATTGTGCTTTGACCACCTCTGGAGTTGAAGATGGCTTGTGACTGTGAGGCTCTTCCTTGGTCTTTGTCAGCACTGTGGTAGCAAGGTCAGGGGGAAGTTTTAGACCCTTTGACTTTATTTTGGTTGGTGAAAGTTTAACTTCTTCCACAACAGTAGTTTCAGTTGTTGCTGTGACCAGCTGTGGAGTTGAAGATGGCTTTTGACTGTCGGGCTCCTCCTTGGTTTGAGTCACCTCTGTGGGAGCAAGATCTGGGGAGAGTTTCAGATCCTTGGACTTTCTTTTTGTTGGTGATAATTTACCCTTTTCCACAGAAGCAATGTCAGTAATTTCAGATGGTGCTTTGACCACCTCTGGAGTTGAAGATGGCTTGTGACTGTCAGGCTCCTTCTTGGTCTGAGTCACCTCTGTGGGAGCAAGATCTGGGGAAAGTTTTAGACTCTTTGACTTTCTTTTGGTTGGTGAAAGTTTATCTTCTTCCACAACAGTAGTTTCAGTTGTTGCTGTGACCAGCTGTGGAGTTGAAGATGGCTTTTGACTGTCGGGCTCCTCCTTGGTTTGAGTCACCTCTGTGGGAGCAAGATCTGGGGAGAGTTTCAGATCCTTGGACTTTCTTTTTGTTGTTGATACTTTACCCTTTTCCACAGAAGCAATGTCAGTCATGTCAGATTGTGCTTTGACCACCTCTGGAGTTGAAGATGGCTTGTGACTGTGAGGCTCTTCCTTGGTCTTTGTCAGCACTGTGGTAGCAAGGTCAGGGGGAAGTTTTAGACCCTTTGACTTCATTTTGGTTGGTGAAAGTTTAACTTCTTCCACAACAGTAGTTTCAGTTGTTGCTGTGACCAGCTGTGGAGTTGAAGATGGCTTTTGACTGTCGGGCTCCTCCTTGGTTTGAGTCACCTCTGTGGGAGCAAGATCTGGGGAGAGTTTCAGATCCTTGGACTTTCTTTTTGTTGGTGATAATTTACCCTTTTCCACAGAAGCAATGTCAGTAATTTCAGATGGTGCTTTGACCACCTCTGGAGTTGAAGATGGCTTGTGACTGTCAGGCTCCTTCTTGGTCTGAGTCACCTCTGTGGGAGCAAGATCTGGGGAAAGTTTTAGACTCTTTGACTTTCTTTTGGTTGGTGAAAGTTTATCTTCTTCCACAACAGTAGTTTCAGTTGTTGCTGTGACCAACTGTGGAGTTGAAGATGGCTTTTGACTGTCAGGCTCCTTCTTGGTCTGAGTCACCTCTGTGGGAGCAAGATCTGGGGAGAGTTTCAGATCCTTGGACTTTCTTTTTGTTGTTGATACTTTACCCTTTTCCACAGAAGCAATGTCAGTCATGTCAGATTGTGCTTTGACCACCTCTGGAGTTGAAGATGGCTTGTGACTGTGAGGCTCTTCCTTGGTCTTTGTCAGCACTGTGGTAGCAAGGTCAGGGGGAAGTTTTAGACCCTTTGACTTTATTTTGGTTGGTGGAAGTTTAACTTCTTCCACAACAGTAGTTTCAGTTGTTGCTGTGACCAGCTGTGGAGTTGAAGATGGCTTTTGACTGTCGGGCTCCTCCTTGGTTTGAGTCACCTCTGTGGGAGCAAGATCTGGGGAGAGTTTCAGATCCTTGGACTTTCTTTTTGTTGGTGATAATTTACCCTTTTCCACAGAAGCAATGTCAGTCATGTCAGATTGTGCTTTGACCACCTCTGGAGTTGAAGATGGCTTGTGACTGTGAGGCTCTTCCTTGGTCTTTGTCAGCACTGTGGTAGCAAGGTCAGGGGGAAGTTTTAGACCCTTTGACTTTATTTTGGTTGGTGAAAGTTTAACTTCTTCCACAACAGTAGTTTCAGTTGTTGCTGTGACCAGCTGTGGAGTTGAAGATGGCTTTTGACTGTCGGGCTCCTCCTTGGTTTGAGTCACCTCTGTGGGAGCAAGATCTGGGGAGAGTTTCAGATCCTTGGACTTTCTTTTTGTTGGTGATAATTTATCTTCTTCCACAACAGTAGTTTCAGTTGTTGCTTTGACGACCTCTGGAGTTGAAGATGGCTTGTGACTGTCAGGCTCCTTCTTGGTCTGAGTCACCTCTGTGGGAGCAAGATCTGGGGAAAGTTTTAGACTCTTTGACTTTCTTTTGGTTGGTGAAAGTTTATCTTCTTCCACAACAGTAGTTTCAGTTGTTGCTGTGACCAACTGTGGAGTTGAAGATGGCTTTTGACTGTCAGGCTCCTCCTTGGTCTGACTCACCTCTGTGGGAGCAAGATCTGGGGAGAGTTTCAGACCCTTGGACATTCTCTTTGTTGGGGAAAGTTGACCCTTTTCCACAAAGGCAATGTCAGTAATTTCAGATGGTGCTGTGACCACCTCTGGAATTGAAGACGGCTTTTGACTCTCAGGTTTGTCTTTGGTCTTTGTCAGCTCTTTGGTAGCATGTTCTGGGGAATATTTAAGACCCTTTGCCTTTTCTTTGGAAGGTAAAAGCCCTTCTTTTTCCAAAAGTGTTACTTCAGTTGTTGCTGTGACCACCTTTGTAGTTGAAGATGGCTTCTGACTGTCAGACTCTCCCTTGGTCAAAGTCAGCTCCGTGGTACCATGTTCTGGGGAATGTTCAATACTCTTTGACTTTATTTTGGTTGGTGGAAGTTTATCTTTTTCCACAAGAGTTGTTTCAGCTGTTGCTGTGACCACATCTGGAGTTGAAGATGGCTTGTGACTGTCAGGCTCTTCCTTGGTCTTTGTCAGCACTGTGGTAGCAAGGTCAGGGGGAAGTTTTAGACCCTTTGACTTTCTTTTGGTTGGTGAAAGTTTATCTTCTTCCACAACAGTAGTTTCAGTTGTTGCTGTGACCAACTGTGGAGTTGAAGATGGCTTTTGACTGTCACGCTCCTCCTTGGTCTGACTCACCTCTGTGGGAGCAAGATCTGGGGAGAGTTTCAGACCCTTGGACATTCTCTTTGTTGGGGAAAGTTGACCCTTTTCCACAAAGGCAATGTCAGTAATTTCAGATGGTGCTGTGACCACCTCTGGAATTGAAGACGGCTTTTGACTCTCAGGTTTGTCTTTGGTCTGTGTCAGCTCTTTGGTAGTATGTTCTGGGGAATATTTAAGACCCTTTGCCTTTTCTTTGGAAGGAGAAAGCCCTTCTTTTTCCAAAAGTGTTACTTCAGTTGTTGCTGTGACCACCTTTGTAGTTGAAGATGGTTTCTGACTGTCAGACTGTCCCTTGGTCAAAGTCAGCTCCGTGGTACCATGTTCTGGGGAATGTTCAATACTCTTTGACTTTATTTTGGTTGGTGGAAGTTTATCTTCTTCCACAACAGTAGTTTCAGTTGTTGCTGTGACCAGCTGTGGAGTTGAAGATGGCTTTTGACTGTCGGGCTCCTCCTTGGTTTGTGTCACCTCTGTGGGAGCAAGATCTGGGGAGAGTTTCAGATCCTTGGACTTTCTTTTTGTTGGTGATAATTTACCCTTTTCCACAGAAGCAATGTCAGTAATTTCAGATGGTGCTTTGACCACCTCTTGAGTTGAAGATGGCTTGTGACTGTCAGGCTCCTTCTTGGTCTGAGTCACCTCTGTGGGAGCAAGATCTGGGGAAAGTTTTAGACTCTTTGACTTTCTTTTGGTTGGTGAAAGTTTATCTTCTTCCACAACAGTAGTTTCAGTTGTTGCTGTGACCAACTGTGGAGTTGAAGATGGCTTTTGACTGTCAGACTCTCCCTTGGTCAAAGTCAGCACCGTGGTACCATGTTCTGGGGAATGTTCAATACTCTTTGACTTTATTTTGGTTGGTGGAAGTTTATCTTTTTCAACGAGAGTTGTTTCAGCTGTTGCTGTGACCACATCTGGAATTGAAGACGGCTTTTGACTCTCAGGTTTGTCTTTGGTCTTTGTCAGCCCTGTGGTAGCAAGGTCAGGGGAAAGTTTTAGACCCTTTGACTTTCTTTTGGTTGGTGAAAGTTTATCTTCTTCCACAACAGTAGTTTCAGTTGTTGCTGTGACCAACTGTGGAGTTGAAGATGGCTTTTGACTGTCAGGCTCCTCCTTGGTCTGAGTCATCTCTGTGGGAGCAAGATCTGGGGAGAGTTTCAGATCCTTGGACTTTCTTTTTGATGGTGATACTTTACCCTTTTCCACAGAAGCAATGTCAGTAATGTCAGATTGTGCTTTGACCACCTCCGGACTTGAAGATGGCTTGTGACTGTCAGGCTCTTCCTTGGTCTTTGTCAGCACTGTGGTAGCAAGGTTAGGGGAAAGTTTTAGCTCCTTTGACTTTCTTTTGGTTGGTGAAAGTTTATGTTCTTCCACAACAGTTGTTTCAGCTGTTGCTGTGACCACATCTGGAATTGAAGACGGCTTTTGACTCTCAGGTTTGTCTTTGGTCTTTGTCAGCTCTGTGGTAGTATGTTCTGGGGAATGTTTAAGACCCTTTGACCTACCTTTGGCAGATGAAAGCCCTTCTTTTTCTAAAATAGTTACTTCAATTGTTGCTGGGACCATCTCTTGAGTTGAAGAAAGCTTCTTACTTTCAAGTTTTTCTATGGTGTCACTCAGCTCTGTGGTAGCAAGATCTGGAAAAAGTTTCAGATCCTTGGACTTTCTTTTTGTTGGTGATACTTTACCCTTTTCCACAGAAGCAATGTCAGTAATTTGAGATGGTGCTTTGACCACCTCTGGAGTTGAAGATGGCTTGTGACTGTCAGGCTCTTCCTTTGTCTTTGTCAGCACTTTGGTAGCAAGGTCAGGGGAAAGTTTCAGACCCTTTGACTTTGTTCTGGTTGGTGTAAGTTTATCTTCTGTAGTTTCAGTTGTTGCTTTGACCACCTCTGGAATTGAAGACGGCTTCTGACTCTTAGGTTTTTCTTTGGTATTTGTCAGCTCAGTGGTATCATGTTCTGAGGAATGTTTAAGACCCTTTGACTTACCTTTGGTAGGTGAAAGCCCTTCTTTTTCCAAAATTGTTACTTCAGTTGTTGCTGTGACCATCTCTGGTGTTGGAGAAAGCTTCTTACTTTCAAGTTTTTCTATGGTCTGAGTCAGCTCTGAGGTAGAAAGATCTGGAGAAAGTTTCAGACCCTTGGCCTTTCTTTTGGTTTGTGTAACTTTATCTTCCTCCAAAACAGTAATTTCGTCTGGTGCAGTGACCACCTGTGGAGTTGAAGATGGCTTCTGACTGTGAGGCTCTTCCTTGGTCTGAGTAAGCTCTGTGGGAGCAAGATCTGGGGAAAGTTTCAGACCCTTGGACATTATTTTTGTTGGTGAAAGTTTACCCTTTCCCACAAAAGCAATGTCAGTAATTTCACATGGTGCTGTTACCTTCTCAGGAGTCAAAGATGGCTTCTTACTGTAAAGCTCATCCATGGTCTTTGTCAGCTCCTTACTAGAAAGTTCTAAAGAAACCTTTGGACTCTTTGATTTACTTTTCGTTATGGGAAGGTTAGTGTCTTTTACAACATCAGTTTTAATTGCGCCTGTTCCTACCTGTCCACTTGAAGCCCTCCCACTGTAATATTCTTTCTTAGCCTCCTTAGACTCTACTTCAATACTTCCACCAAGAGCAGAGACTGGCTCTACAGCTGTGGAAATATCAAGGCACCTGGTCTCCCTACTGGCTGGTAATTTGTCTAAAACTGCAGCTTTAGTTTGCTCTCTGGAGTCAACTGAATCCATCTGACTATCAGGTTCTTTCTTGACATCCATAAGCTTTGTGGTATCAAATTCCCCCAAAACTTTCAGACCTTTTGATATTCTTCTGGTTGGCGAAAGATTTCCTTTTTCAACAACAGCAATTTCAGTTGTTGCTGTGACCACCTCTGGAGTTGAGGATGGCCTTTGACTGTCAGGCTCTTCTTTGTTTTTTGTCAGCTGTGTGGCAGTAAGTTCTGGCGAAAGTTTAAGACTTTTTAACTTTCCTTTGGTTGGTGAAATAACACCTTTTTCCACTACACTAATTTCAGTTGTTGATGCGACCACTTCTGGAGTTAAAATTAGCTTTTGACTATGAGGCTTTTGCTTGGTCTTTGTCAGCTCCTTGCTAGAAAGTTCTAAAGAATCCTTTGCACTCTTTGATTTTCTTTTGGTTAGGGGAAGGTTAGTGTCTTTCACAACATCAGTTTTAGTTGCTCCTGTGCTTACCTGTCCAGTTGAAACCTTCACACTGTCATATTCTTCCTTAGCCTCCTTAGACTCCACATCAATACTCCCACCAGGAGCAGAGACATGTTTTTCAGCTGTGGAAACATCAAGACACCTTGGCTTCCTTCTTGCTGGAATGGTAAATTCCTCCAAAACTGGACATTCAGTTGGCTCTCTGGAACCTACTGAAGACTTCTGACTATCAGTTTCTTTCTTGACATCAATCAGCTCTTTGGTAGGAAATTCAGCGGAAAGTTTGAGATCCGTTGCCATCTTTTTGCTTGGTGACAGCTTTCCTTTTTCCACAACAGTAATTTCTGTTGTCTCTGTGACCACCTCTGGAGTTGAGGATGGCCTCTGACTGTCAGGCTCTTCTTTGGTCATTATCATCTCTGTGGAAGCAACTTCTGGAGAAAGTTTAAGACCCTTTGACTTTCCCTTGGTAGACAAGTTGGTCAAAAATTCTCCTTTTCCCACAATAGCAGTGTCAGTTGTTGCTGTCAGCACCTCTTGAGTTGAAGACGGCTTCTGACTGTCAGGCTTTTCCTTGGTCTTCGTCAGCTCTGTGGTAGCAATATCTGTGGAAAGCTTCATTTCTCCAAAAGCAACCACATTATCTTGTGTTTCAGTGGCGATTTGCTGCATTTCTACTTGTGTTTTACAGGTAGTCTTCTCTGATTTAGTATTATCTTTGTTTTCTTGGGTTCTTTCACGTTGGATACCTGTTTGAACAATATCTATCCTTGGCTCTTTTGCTCTTGTGACTGATGTGTTTGCATCCTTCTCCAGGCTGGTCGGTAAATCTAGTTGTAGTATGCGCACTTCAGGGCCCATGTGGATTTTCTCCATCCTCAAAAACTTTTCATGTAGAATTTGGGGTACATCTTGCATAATACGTGTTGACACTTTGGGATGCTCTTCTTGGACCCCATGTTCCTTGAAGTCTGTAGCTCTATCCTGTGTAGTTTTCATGATTCCTCTCTTAGTGTCAGTCTGGCTTGGTTTAACTGTTTCTTGCTCATATAATCTTATCTCTATCAATTCTGTCTCTGCCTCATGTGGTTGCATTGTTTCACAACCAGACGGTTTGAGTTCATCTTGATGTTCAGGACTACCATGTTGCACCTTCATCTTAGTAATTTCAACAGCAGCTTTCTCTGGCTTAACATCAGTAGTTGTGATATCTTTGTTTTCTGGCAATCTTTCGCTCTGGTTACTTGTTTGAACAATATCTATTCTTAGCTCTTTCGCTCTTGTGACAGATGTCTTTTCATCCTTCTCCGGACTGGTCGGTATATCTAGTTGTAGGATACACACTTCAGTACCCATGTGGAGTTTCTCCATCCTCACAGATTTTTCTTCGAAGCTCTTGGGTTCATTGTCCATGCCATGTGTCAAGAGTGTAGAATGCTGTTCACTGACACCATGTTCCTTGACAGGTTTGGGTCTTTCCTTTGTGGTTTTAAAGAGCCCTCTTTGACTCTCGGTTTGGCTTGGTTTCACCATATCTTGCTCGGATATGCTAATTTCTATGAATTCTGTCCCTGCTTCATCTGAGGGCAATGATTCACAAGCAGGAGCGGGTTGGGCAGAGTCCCTTTCAGTAACATTGTCTTGACATTCAGCACGGCTTTCTCGCACTTTTATTGTAGTCATCTTAACTGCAGCCTTCTCTGGCTTCACATCAGCAGCGGTCATATCTTTGTTTTCTGGTACCCTTTCACTCTGGATACTTGCTTGAAGTGGATTAATCGCTTTTGCTCTTGTGAAGGATGTGTTTTCACCCTTGTCTGGACTGGTCTGTATATCTAGCTGTATAATGCGCACTTCAGGCTCCAAATGGATTTTCTTTTCATCCAGACTCTTAGGTGCATCATGCACGTCATGTGTAGACACTTTATAATGCTTTCCCTGAACATCATAATCCTTTTTCTCTTTGGGTCTTTCCTGAGTGAGCCTCAACTGACTCACAGTTTCACTTGATTTCATTATGTCTTGCTTGGATGAGCTTATTTCAGAAAATTCTGTCTCTGCCTTATGAGGCAGCGCCACTGCAAAAGCGGCAGAGTTAGGTTGAGTGGAGTCACTTATAGCCACACCTTCTGCCTCTTGCTGATCTGGCTTTATCTCACATGTCTGGGTCTCAGGCAGATCGAGGACAAGATATCTCTTCTGAAACTCAACTGTGTTTTCCCATAACTTTGCCACGTAGTCTGACAAACCACTGGGCTCGGTGGAACGAGGTGGTTGTGTTTGAGGCTCTGTACTTGTAGACTGGGTAATGGCTTCTTCTGTGGCATCTTTAGATCGAGTTTTAGGCTCCTGAAGCTTGGAATGTGGATGTTTATCCATGGTTTGACTATCAGGCTCGTTCTTGGTTTCAGACAAACCCGTGATAGCAGGTTCTGTAAAAGGTTTAAGACCCTTTGACTTTCTTTTGGTTGGTGAAAGCTTTCCCTTTTCCACAACAGTCACTTCAGCTGTTGCTTTGACCACCTCTGGAGCTGAAGATGGCCTCTGACTGTCAGGCTCTTCCTTTGTCCTCGTCAGCTCTGTGGAAGCAAGTTCTGGGGACAGTTTCAGACCCTTTGACTTTCTTTTGGTTGGTGAAAGCTTTCCCTTTTCCATAACAGTAACTTCAGCTGTTGCTTTGACCACCTCTGTAGTTGAAGGTGGCCTCTGACTGTGAGTCTCTCCCTTGGTCTTTGTCAGCTCTGTGGTAGCAAGTTCTGGGGATAGTTTCAATTCCTTCAACTTAGTTTTGGTTGGTGAAAGCTCTCCTCTTGCCACAACAGTAGTTTCAGTTGTTCCTGTGATTAACTCTTGAGTTGAAGATGGCTTCTTACTGTCAGGCTGTTTCTTGGTCTTTGTCCGGTCTGTGCTAGCAAATTCTGGAGCCATTTTTATACTCACAGTTTCACTTGGTTTCATTATGTCTTGCTTGGATGAGCTTATTTCAGAAAATTCTGTCTCTGCCTTATGAGGCAGCGCCACTGCAAAAGTGGCAGAGTTAGGTTGAGTGGAGTCACTTATAGCCACACCTTCTGCCTCTTGCTGATCTGGCTTTATCTCACATGTCTGGGTCTCAGGCAGATCGAGGACAAGATATCTCTTCTGAAACTCAACTGTGTTTTCCCATAACTTTGCCACGTAATCTGACAAACCACTGGGCTCGGTGGAACGAGGTGGTTGTGTTTGAGGCGCTGTACTTGTAGACTGGGTAATGGCTTCTTCTGTGGCATCTTTGGATCGAGTTTTAGGCTCCTGAAGCTTGGAATGTGGATGTTTATCCATGGTTTGACTATCAGGCTCGTCCTTGGTTTCAGACAAACCCGTGATAGCAGGTTCTGTAAAAGGTTTCAGACCCTTTGACTTTCTTTTGGTTGGTGAAAGCTTTCCCTTTTCCACAACAGTAACTTCAGCTGTTGCTTTGACCACCTCTGTAGTTGAAGGTGGCCTCTGACTGTCAGGCTCTCCCTTGGTCTTTGTCAGCTCTGTGGTAGCAAGTTCTGGGGACAGTTTCAATTCCTTCAACTTAGTTTTGGTTGGTGAAAGCTCTCCTCTTGCCACAACAGTAGTTTCAGTTGTTCCTGTGATTAACTCTTGAGTTGAAGATGGCTTCTTACTGTCAGGCTGTTCCTTGGTCTTTGTCCAGTCTGTGCTAGCAAATTCTGGAGCCATTTTTATACCCTTTGACTTTCTTTTGGTTGGTGAAAGTTTACCTTTTTCCACAGCAGTAACTTCAGTTGTTGCTGTGACCACCTCTGGAGTTGAAGATGGCCTCTGACTGTCATGCTCTTCTTTTGTCTTTGTCAGTTCAGGGGAAAGTTTAACACCCTTTGACTTTTCTTTGGTCAGTAAAAGCTCTCCTTTTCCCACAGCAGTACTTTCAGTTGGCCCCGTGACCACATCTGGAGTTGACAGAGAAGACATTTGACCGTCTAGTTCCTTCTTCTTTTTTTCAGGCTCCACATCAGGTGATCTATGGGTAACAACTGTCTCGGAAGTTGTCAAAAGGTCACCATTCTTTGACTTTCTTCTGGTTGGCACACGCTTTGCTTCTTCCTTATTTTGGCCATTGGAACTCAAGGAAGATGTTTGATCTTCAGTTTCTATCTTTGTCTGAGGTGTCTCAGTGTCAGCTAGTTTAGGAGGTGATTCTGTACTCTTTGACTTTCTCTTGGGTGGTAGAAGCTTATTTTGTTCAACAACAGCAGTTTTGGCTTGCCCTTGAACATTTTCAGGTTCTTGTTTTGTTTCCTTAGGCTCCGCAGCAGTAATTCCACCAAGGGGAGACATTGGTTCTGGGACTGTGGAAACCTCAAGACCCTTTGATTTCCTTCTGGTTTGTGCAACTTTAGTTTCTTGACTTTCAGGTTCTTCTGTCATCTGTGCTGCTTGCTGGTCGGGTGTTGTTGACTTTTGCTTTGGTGGTAAAACCTCACTTTGTTCCAAAACAGCAGTTTTAGTTGGAGCTGGAGCTAACTCTGAGGATGAAGACTTCTCAGGTTTTTTCACCACAGCTGTAGTTCTTTCAACGGCTGACACTGGCTCTGGAACAGTGGAAACGTCAAGACTCTTTGGCTTCCTCCTGGTTGTTAGAACCTTAGCTTCTTCCTCCACAACAGCTGCTTCAGGATGCTCCTTGGATCTCAGTAAAGACATCTGACTGTTAGACTTTTCCACGGTCTGTGTTTTTTCCTTGTTAGAAAATTCTGGGGAAGGTTTTGGACTCTTTGACTTTGTTTTTGTTGGCGAGAGCTTACTTTCTCCCTTAACAGCAGTTTCTACTGGCTGTGAGGTCCCCTGAGCAGTTGAAGAAGTCTTCCCTTTCTCAGGTTCTTTCTTAGTTTCCTTAAACTCTGCATGGTGTTCAATAGCTATACTCTGGGTAGAAGCTGGTTCAGAAGTCTTGGACTCTTGCCCTTTTCGTACAGACTTAGGTTGCCCAGCATCTGTTTCTGTGATAGGCGCTGACGTTTGGAGAGACATCAGATTCTCAGCGTCGCTTTTGATCTGTGCAGGTTTTGCAACAGTACTCTTTAAGGACACATCTGTACTCTTTGACTCTTTACTGGTAGGTCCAAGCTTGGCCTGCTCAACAACCGTGGTCTCAGCTTGCTCTGTGACTGCCTTAGTGTCAGTTGTCACAGGGACAGACGTGAATGGCTCTGATACATCTAGAACAATGGTTGAGATACGCTTTGTTTCTTCTACAGCAGCAGTTCCCATGGGATTTCTGGATGACCCTTGAGTAATAACAGTTTTCACCATTTCAGGCTCTACCTTAGTCTTGGAAGGCTCTGTATCAGTGGCCAAAGTCTTTGACTTTCTCCTGGATGGTACAGGTGTAGTTGTCTCACCAACACCAGGTGCCGACTGCTCAATGACCTTTTGGATCAGTACCGGTTCTTCAACAGCAGGTTTCATTTGCTTGGCACCAAGTGGCTCAGCTGAGGTATCTAGCTTCATACTTTTAAACTGTGATTCTTCAGGCTTGTTGAAACGTTGAGCTGTAAAGGGTTCTGAAGGATTGGTTGGACTCTGAGATTTATTTTTTGTCGATTCAATTGTGATTTGCTCCGCACCAGTAACTGGTGTGTCTTCAATGACTGCTGTCTCAGTAGGCTTTAATGTTTTAGCCTCAATTTTCAGCTCAGCTGAAACTGACAATTCATTCTCAATAGGATCAATCAATTTTTCTGTTGAGGGAATATTTTTCTCTTGATGTTTTTTCTCAGGTGAGCGCTTGCTTTTCCGTGGTGGCGCCACTACAGATGTCTTTGTTTCCTCTTGATTACCAGGAAGGACATCAGGCAGCTTTTGTTTACTCTTTCCATCAAGTTTCTTCGAATGAAAGAGTAAAAACAGAATTAATTTACTGCAGAGTCACTTAGAATTACATATGAAATAGATCATGATTTAAATACCTTTAAGCTCTGGTTGAGAGAAGCCTTGTGTGTGTCTGCTTTTCTGAGTGTCTCTGAACCCTGGCTCAGCAGTTTCTCAGACAAGACTGGCATCAAGCATTCTGTTAGAAAGGACTGGTGGGAAAGCGCCTCCCTCAGGCTGGCCTGCAACTTCTCACCTTCCTCTAACGTCGCCTAACACCAGGAAGAGAAAAAAAAAATGTTAAGTGTGAAATGTCATAAAAACATTAATAACACATTGCCAAGTGAGCATAAACAAGCCACTGACAAATGCTCCATTGGAGTCAAAATGTTACACAAATCCCAAAAATCCTTTCTTTGATTAAAACTTAATGTATATTTTCCCTAACAAACTCGCAACATAATTTTATCTGCTTATAGTTCAGGGTAACAATAGAAAATATGGGCATAGAAAGAATAAATGACACTCTTCATACTGTATGTCTATATACTTATACTATATACTTTCTTACTGAAACAAAGTACTTGCATTGCCTGGAAAAACAGTGAAAGAGTTAAAAGACAGGAACCTGCACAGAAGAAATGGACTCTGATGGTTTGCTGCAGTTCCATTCCTGCAGGGCGTGAAGACCGTCCATCAGACAGCGAGCTGTGTTTGTAGAGCATGTCTCCTGATGCTCTCTCAGCCTGGACTTTAGACTGTAGAAAGAATGAAATCACAGGCATTGTACTCAACAATATTTTGCATGGTATCTGCATGCATTGTACTAGACGACGTAAATATAAAAACTGATGAAAAATGAACTTTCTTTCTGCATTAAACAGTGCAAAAGGAACAACAAGGAGTCTAATTGCTTAGCTCAAGGAACCAGGCATTAGATGACATGAAGTCTTTGGATGTTTCAACCAGGTTATAAATCAGGAGAACTCTATGTTTCCATGTCGTTCATCAAGAGCAGAATGATCCGCTACGGCATGTTTCTGTTATGTAAGAATAATTGAAAACTAAATTGAAATAGCGGGATGCCAGCTGAGGATTTGTCATTTAGAAGTGAGCTGTACGAAGTTTAAAAAGCCCCAGCGGTGAAGTGGACAGATGTTCCTGCATGTCACGTGGGTCGGTCAGGTATGTGCAGACCGCCTCTTTCTGGTTTACAACTTGAGCGAAACAAAAATGTAGAAATCAAACAGACCGTGGCAACAGTCATGCTTTGTTTTGACCTACAGCTCTACTACGACAATAAGAGCATGTTAGTCTTGAGATGCGCTACCTGTCATGCTGCTGGGATAAGGACTTCACCACAGTTATTATTTCTGATGGCAGCTCGTCAGTGGCAGGCGTAGCCGTTACTTCCTGGTGAAGGTCATCCACTTTCACACCCAAATCTTTCAGTGACTTCTCACAGTTCTAACAGGAGAAAGACAAGAACATTACTGAAGTGATATTGCCACAGCGCCGCGTTAGATAATGAAAGCGATAGCCGCATGAGGTTTTGGATCCGGACGAATAGAGCAGGAACAACCTTGAGGCTGTGCCAGTGCTGTTGGAGCTGAGCGATGTTGTTCTGCGGTTTGCTGTAACCGAGCGCCTGGTCCAGAGAGCGGAGCTCCCACTGCAGGGCGGCGGCTCTCTCCTTCAGCCCCTGGGCCCTCCTCGCCAGCTGACCGTCCAGCTCCTCCAGCCGCGCCTCGCGGGCCGCCAGGCGCTCCCTCACCTGCCGCTCCGACGTGGCACAGAGGTCGTGGAGATGGCTGACCTCCAGGGTCAGGGCATCCCGACCTCCAGGGGTGCAGAGGCTCAGCAAACTGTCTCTGGACGAGTCCAGCTCCTTCATCTCTCGCTGCTCCCTGTCCACTGTCTGGAGCAACGCCTGGTTACAGGAGGGAGAAACAGGAGAGCCAGATTACTAGAATGCAGAGAGAACAATCTTAGTGAAAGAGCCTTTCATCTGTCCTGATCTTCGTTCTTTCTAACAACTTAAATGACAGCACACAAAAATATTTTTGTAACTTTTCTTTTATGGGAAATTGAAATTCAATTGTATGTTTATAAAAAAAACATTGACTATTAAATAACGTTTCTCCAAAACTGCACCAAGTTACAGGACCTTCTCTCACCGAAGGTTTGGACTTGCAGGTGTTAAGGATTATAAGCTTTACGTCTTCTTCACACAGGCTGAGGCACTTACACACTGAAGACATGATGTGTGTGTGTGTGTGTGTGTGTGTGTGTGTGTGTGTGTGTGTGTGTGTGTGTGTGTGGCTGTACTATGTGCAGCAGCTGCCATTGTGTAAACGACATGCTTGTTGTTGTGTGTGTGTGTGTGTGTGTGTGTGTGTGTGTGTGTGTGTGTGTGTGTGTGTGGCTGTGACGTTTCTGTCTGTGCGGCTGTGTGTAAATTTGACCGGCAAAAAAAGTCGTATATATGAGACTGACGACCAGCTGACAACCCGCCGGCTCATCGATTGGTGCTTCCAAAAATGATATATATTATACTATATTATATTATACTATATTATATCATAAATGTGAGAAAAGATTTGGGAGCATTGGTTGGCTCTGAGACTTGTCTCAAACACACTTTCTTGAAAGTGCTTATTAGATCAAATGTATTATGACACTGTCCAAACATGAATCATCATGTCTTCCTTGAGTGTCCTGGACATGTATTGCCTTGTTTCTAGTAAAGGGATTCCTTCCGTTTGCTGCAATACAACATTGGTCAAAGTGTCAGTGTTCCATCATCTGACCTTCAGGGTGTTGATGGCGTTGTGCAGACCCCGCCTGTCCTCTGGAGGAGCTCCCTGAACTTTAACGTGCTCCCTCAGCCAGTCCTGGGCTGCTTCGTGCTGCTCCACCAGCTGGGTGCACTGCCTCTCCGCCTGGATGCCCTGCTCCAGGTGCACCACCGCCTCCTGAAAACAACAGCGGATGTAAATAAATTTGACAGAGAAACTTCGGCCATCGGTCAAACACGCGTTCTACTTTTTAAGAGGGAGGCTGAAGGGAAACGACGGGATAATGGAGTGAGAGGGGAGATGACGACGCTGTGGTGGTCGTCCTGAATATAGACGCTTATAAATAGAGTTTGAACTTATGAAGAAATAAAAGGGCCCACTAGTACTGAAGTGAAAAAGATGTTCTATGTTGATATAAAAACATGTAATGCCTGAGCAGCTACTGAGTGATACTAGTTATATAACATTTAAACATGTCTACATGAGCGTCAGGGTTACTGTGTGTCTTCACAGAGAGCTGAACTCACAGTGAGCTCCTTCAGCAGAGCAGGAATGGACTCCTCCTTGGCTGCCCAGGTCGGACCTGACCAGCCGGGGTCCTGTGTGATCTCAAACAGCTCTGCAGCCTGGATTGGAGGATTGCTACAGTTAAGTTCTGAACAGACGCAACATTAATAACACTCTCTTTCCTGTCTTTACCTTTGTGCGGAGGGCTGAGAGGACGGGGGCCAGCGCCGTGCTCTGGTCCAGCAGGGTCCGGGCCTGTTCCACCGCCTGCCTCCGCTCCCCCAGGCCGGGCCAGGGGAAGACACGCGGCAGGCTGGACGTCTGCTTCTGAAACTCAGCCAGACGGGCCTCGGCCTGACCCCGCTGGTACTGACAGGACACCATGCGCTCCACGACGCCCTTCAGCTCCCTGATGGGTGACAGGAGATTACACATGGAGAAATCAGAATCACAGTTGATCTAGCCTTGGGTCGGGTCGGAGTCAAAACTCAAACCGCTTTGGCCGAACACCGGACCGGCGTACCAGATGTCACCACTAGGTGTCGCACTTCACTCGATGCCTCCCCTCCCTGTTTGCTACCGGGGCCAGAAAACCCAAACTTCTTGAGAAGAGAAATGACTCGCTTACTATTTAATATAAAAAAGAAGATTTTGAGTGGTGTGTTCTGTAAAGTAAGAGCTTCTTCAGAGAGAGAATCCAGCTGTCCTTCAGTATCTTAAAGCACTTTTACATTAGCTTTCCAGTAATAGCAAAACCGGTTGCAGATGATTTAGTTTCAACAATCTACTTTGATTGAACGCCATCAAAACCACAACCCTGCCAGTGGGAGGGAATTTAGTGTGTCGCTTCAGGACACTTGTAGACGGATGCCTGCAGCCACAGAGCGCTGAACCTGAATAACAAGCTTCAGTCAGCTGATCTGTAGCCAAGCTACACTGACACTGATGTAAAAAGAAAAACAGATAGAAGGCTTCCTCCCCCCGTACCTCTGTGTCTCCTCAGCAGCCTGCAGGACCGTCCTCCACTGCTGCTCGGTGTCTTTGAGCGTCTGCTCGACCTCCACTTTCTTGTTTCCCTGCAGGTCTTTCTGCTCGCACAGACTCTGCGCTCGTCTGTTCAGCTCCATCACTTGAGCCTCGCCCCTGGACTTGGAGCTCAAGATTGCCTAAAGACACAGTCATGAACTGTTTTATGTATTGCTTTGTAGAACAGCTTTCATGTGTCCACTTCCCAGATAGAACAAACGTGTTACGAAAAAGGAATATCCAGGATTTAAGCCCTCGTGTCTGTCGTTGTACCTGTGCCGTGTTCAGCCGGTCCTCTATCTGAGCCCGGCTGCCCCGGGTGCCGCTCCCTTTGGACTCGGCCTGCTGCCGCAGCTTCGTGACCCAGGTTTTGGTGCTTCCTGCTTTGGCGCGGAACGCCTCAAGCTCCCTGGACAGCGAGTAGTGAACCTCGGCTTTCTTCAGAGTGCTCTCGGCGGTCTGCAGCACCGTCATCCACTGCTCCTCCGAGTCTTTCACCGTCCGCTGAGCCTCCTGTCTCGCGTTCTCCTCCAGCTCCTCCTGGTCGGACAGACTCTGGCTCTGCCTCCTCAGCTCCGTCAGCTTGGAGTCTCCCTCGGGCTTACGGCTCAGGATAGTCTGAGGACAGAGATTCAAAAAGGACGTCTTTGAAACTGAAGAAAAGGGTTTTGCAAAAAAAAGAAACATTGTTAACGGGCCGGTAAAATGAGTCTGAACACTCAAATCAGTCCAAAGACCAAAACTTATTTTGTAGTAAATGTATTGTTAAAATATATCCAGTGATGGAAATCTAAGGTCTAGTTACCAAATATCACTGAAATGTGCTTCTGACATTTAAAAAAAGGAGGAACCAACAAGGGCAACACCTACAGACACCTTGATCATATGAATGAAACAGCATGCATACGTAAAGGGACTATTGTAGTTGAAAGTGACCTGGACAGTGCTTATTGTCTCCTCTGGATCAGTCTGACCGTCCAGAGAGACGAGGCTCTGCTGCTTGTCCTGCAGCCAGGCTCTGGTGTCGTCCCTCACGGCTTCGTAGACCTTCAGCTGGCCCTCCAGGGCGCGCTGCTTCTCGGCCTGATCCAGGGCCTGTTTGGCACCTTGCAGGACTCTCGTCCACCGCTCCTCGGCGCCTCTTACTTTTTGTTGAACCTCTTGTTTTGTGGGTTCCTCGAGGTCGACACCACACAGACTCTGGCCTTGTGTCCTGAGCTCCTGGAGCTTGGAGTCTCCTTCGCTTTTGGAGCTCAGAATGGTCTGGGGATAAGAAGTGGAAGTCATAGTTATCATCTTATAGTTAAGAGTTAACTTCTGGATTTTTCTATTTTCCCATGTTTTTGTGTCTACGTGGCTATTGGGGCCAACAGTTCTTTAAACTGGTCCAGCATTGAAGGAGAACGCTGCAGACGGCAGCAGCTAAACGGGCTGTAATGTGATCACTGGAGGCAACTCCTTACCTTCAACATACGTCCACTAAAAGTGCTTCTTCTTGCCGCTGACAAGCTCAGATTATTATAAGAGTCTGACATCATTATGGAAAGAACCCTACAGAGAAATAAAACCTTTCTGTTTGTTATTGTGTCATGTGACTTGTTGCCGAAAGACAACGGTGTTGCTGCTATCTAAAATATGTTCAATGTCATGGCTGAATTTTCTTTTTCTCTGAGCAAGTAACAGACGTAGGTTGTATTTCTCTGTTTCGGTTCTTTCCATGATGTCGTCAGACTCTTATAATAACAGTGTGAGGCGGTCGGTTAGTGGACGTACATTGGCTGTAATGTAACGCGATTACATTACAGCCCGTTTAGCGACTGCCGTCTGCAGCGTTCTTCTTCAATACTGGACCAAATTTAAATATTGTTTCCCCCAAAAGTCACTTGGACAAGAGAACATGGTTGAAAAATACTCAAACAACATTGTTATTTACAGACATTGAAAGTGACGATTGATTTAAAGAGGCTAGCATCAGCTCACCTGAGCAGTCTGCAGTCTGTCCTCAGCTTTGGTCTGGCTCTTAAGAGAGTCCAGTTGTTTTTGGAGATCTGTAAGCCAGCTGCTGGTCTCCTGCTGCTGGGTCTCAAATCCTCTCAGCTGAGGAAGGACCGGATACTTTTAATGGTTTAGTTCAAAATGGATCAATTCAAACCGCCGACACACAATAACAAATCTTACCTCCAGCGTTCTCCTCTCGGTCTTCTGGCTGATCTCACTTCCTGCGGCGGCTTGGACCTGTTTAGCAGCCAGCAGCACCGTCCTCCACTGCTCCTCCGTGTCTCGGATCGTCTTCTGAACGTGGACTTTCCTGCCCTGGTCTACGTCCTGGTGGTCACACAGACTCTGGCCTCGCCTCCTCAGGTTGTTCACCGTGCAGTCGCCGTCAGGTTTGGAGCTCAAGATGGTCTGCAAACAAAACACGCGAAAAACGTCATTCAATGCGATAATAATAATACTAATATAGTTCACACCTTCAATCACCAGCAACAGGGACGTCTTAAAGGTGTAATATGTAACTTTTACTAGACCTATGTCATGTATTCTGTTGACTTGTGTACTTCCAGTTTTTGTGGTTGCCAGAAGCTTTAATCAAATGACGTTTTGTCCGTTTGTTCTGGAGAGGAGGACACCTCTGCGGATGATTTGGCTGTTATCCTCTGAAGGGATCCTAAACGGGACAAGCTGACGGAAACGGTGTCGAAGACAACGACTCCCATGATTCCACGCTGCTTCACAACACTTCACATTTTGTCATCGACTCTATTAATGCCCCCCATATGTCGGTGAAGCCGAGCCACGGATATTCAGAAAGCACATTGCTGCTACAGGACGATGAGTTGAAACCGACCTGAGCCGAGTGACTCCTCTCGCCCGGTGGCGTGTGACCGCCCACGGACTGCAGCTGCTGTTGTCTGTCTCTGATCCACGACTGAGTGTTTTTGCTCTGCGCGTCGAAGTCGTCCGACAGCGTCCGGAGCTCCGCCTGCCCGGCGGCCTGCAGAAGCGTCCTCCACTGCTGCTCCGTGTCCTTCACCAACTGCTGAAGCTCCCGTTTCCTGCTCTCCTCCAGGCGCTCACGCAGACCTTCACCCCGTGTCTTCAGCTGCAGCACCTTGGACTCTCCCTCAGGTTTGGCGGTCATAACAGCCTGGAGGGGAAGAACCAGACATGGAGGTGTGGGAACAATTTGGAAGTTGCTCTCGTCAACGGCCAACGCTGCTAGATGGTTAGTCAAACAGGATGGAAGATATTTTGTACACCCTGACTTGTAAACTCACCTGTGTGATTTGTAGCCGTTCGTCAAACGGCATGTGACTACCGAGGGACAACAGCTTCTGCCTCCGCTCTCTGATCCACGACTGGACGCTTTCACTTTGGGCTTTGAAAGCGTCAAAGTCCGTTTCAGCTGCAGCTTCGGTCTCCGCCCCGCTGAGACCCTCCTCGGCGGCCTGCAACACTTTCCCCCACCGCTCCTCCGTCTGCCCGACTGCGTCCTGAAGCTCTCGTCTCTTGCTCTCGTCCAAGCCCCGGTCGTCGCACAGACTCTGGCATCGTCGCTGCAGATCCTGGAGCTTTGAATCTCCATCAGGTTTGGAGCTCAGAGCAGCCTGAAGAGAACAGACATTGTTGTAGAATAACCGTGGCCTTCATAAGATGATCTAAACATCACAACCCACCGCACACTTCACCATCTGATGCACTTTTTAAACTTACTTGTGCAATCTGGAGCTTTTCTTCAGTTTGCATGCAACCACCAAGCGACTGCACGTTCAGCTCCTGGTCTCTAATCCAGGACTGGAGAGCTTCGTTCTGGGTTTTGACGGCGTCCACGTCTTTGTCTAAGAGGACTTGTGTCTCCGCCTTGGTGAGATTCTCCTCAGCCGTCTGCAGAGCCGTCCTCCACTGCTCCTCCGTTTCTTTGAGCGACCGTTGAACTTCCTGTTTCCTGCTCTTCTCCAGGTCCTCCCGCTCACACAGACTTTCACTTTGTCTTCTCAGGTCATTCACTTTAGAGTCTCCCTCGGGTTTGGAGTTCAGGATGGCCTGGTGACAAAACAGAAGAGAAAGAACGATGAGGCTAGTGGAAGTACACATATCAGTCTGTTGACTGAAACATCTCAACACAACTCTTCATGGTCCTCAGAGGATGAGGCTTCTAAAGCAGACATCCTAATCCTGTCTGTGTTTAGTGCAGCGTTTGTTGTTGTAGTACTTATGTTTGACCACAAGAGGCTGAAGTGCACCACTACCCCATGTTCTAAAAAGGACTAAACGCATTCATGTTTCCAGGTGACTTTCTCTCACCTGTGCTTTGTGTTTCATCTCCTCTGTCTGAGCGCCTCTGCCTGGGGAGGCGAGGGGTCCGACGAGGTCAGTCATCCAGGTCCTGGTGCTCTTGGCCTGGCTGTGAAACTTGTCACACTCCCCCTCCAGCGCGCTCTGGGCGTCTGCTTGCTTCTGCAGCCGGCTCTCCAGGTTTCTGTAGCGCTGAATCAAGTTATCTCCGTCCTTCAGGAGGCTTTCGGCTCGGACGCCCTGTCTGCGCACCGACGCCAAGAGGTCACCGAGGCTCTCGGCTCGGCCGCTGTCGCGTGGAAGACAGGGTTTCAACAACAACAACGGGCAAAGTGTGACATAAAGACATTTAGACAAGATATACAAACACAAGGAGACATAAAAAGACGATGACAATGTTTTACAAGCTGCACATTTTGCATTTCATCCTATTTTTCCTGATTTAAGTTGAATATATTGTTGCATCTGTTGATTCTATTCATAAGTACAGAACATTTACTGCTATTTTATCTGTGAAATATCTACGTTTTGATGATCAGATCTGAGAGTTCAGAGTCAGAGCGAACGGTCACCTCTCATCCTGAAGGTCTTTGAGAAGAAGCTTGACTTTGTGCGACTCCACAGACAGTTTCTCTTTGTTCTGCAGCCACTCACGGAAGCTATCGTGTTGCTTCTGCAGACTAGAGAACAAAAGACACAGGTGCAAAAAAAAGAGTCCGTCGCCGTTTGTCAGATTCCTGCTCAAAACGGAAGATTTTTACACTTTTAAATCTTCATTTTCTCCACCGAAGAAGCGATTACCTGTTCAAGTCACTGAGGAGCGGCTCCATTTGTTTCTGCCTGTTGTGGCAGTGCGTTCTGAATGTTCCCACCTCCCTCTGCTGCTCCTTCACCCAGTCGGTGAACTCGGAGAGCCGCTGCGGAGGAACCTGCTGGCCGCCTCTCTGCAGCTGGTCCTTCAGCTGGTCCAGACGTCTCTCTGGATCCTTGGACTTTAAGAAACCCTGACGGACACGAGAGGAACTGTGAGGACCCGTTCACCATCCAACCGTCTATCTAGCCGTCAAACGTATGACCTCCACTCACAGCGAGTCTCTGCAGCGATGATTCCACGTCCGCTCTGCTCTCAGGAGACTCAAAGCACTCGTTGACGGACAGCTGCAAGTCCTGGAACCACTCCTCAAACGACTGCCTTTCATCTGCAGAAACATGACACAATATTCAATGTTGTATATCTTGGATCTTGGAAGACTGCTCCCCTGTAGTTGTGCCTCTGTCATCGTCACGTCACTCACACAGGAGACACAAACTCCACACCAACCTTGGATGACCTTGAGCAGGCCTTTGTCCCGCTCCTCTCTCTTCAGGCGGATCATGTCCCTGGCGCGGGACACGGCCTCCTTCAGCCTGCCGCAGTCCACCGACAGCGTCTCCAGCACCTGAGGACTGGCCACGCTGGAAACCAGCGCGACCTCCTTCAGAACAGCCTCGGCCTCCTCCTCCTGAGCCTTCAGGTCGTCACACACACACTGAGGACGACAGATGGAACCGTGTGTCAGTGTTACAGTCAAATCCTGCTATTTATCTGTTTTATTATTATTAATAATAGTCATTATATCCACATTACTTTGTCGATTAATCTCATCTCATTTTGTAAATATTTTGTGAAAGCACCAATATTCAGTACAGTCGCAATATCGTTAATTTCTATATATTTCATTATTTCTATATATTTAATAACGTGATATTTAATGTCCTCCATATTGTATTTGAACGGACCTGAAAGGTGCAATAAAATAAGCTCAAAACTTATTTAAAGAACATTTTCATTTACTTTTCTGAATAACATCCTTTATTTGTATTTTCATATCTCAATACAAGTTTGATACATTTACTATAGAAATTCTGTCATAACCACGTGGTTATGGCTAAATGTGCATATTTAGTAGAATCACAGGAGTGTCACAACAGCTGTGTACCTGGATCTGCTCCTTGAACTCTGCTTGTGAGGCATCGACTTTGCCGACGGCGCACTGGATGCTCTCCACAGCCGACTGGCACTCCTCTATCTTCTCGGCCAGGTGTTTCTTCACGGCCACCAGCTCCTCGAAGACGTCGGTGCAGTCGGCAAACAGCTCCTTCACCTGCTCCATCCTCTTCCTCAGCTGGGTTTCCATCACCTAATTAACACATTGTGAGACACAGCGAGAACACAGTAACCTGTGAGCTTTGGATGTGGACATCAACCATAAGAAATGACAGAAGCGATGTTCAGACTCACCTGCAGCTCCAGTGGGGATTCGGGACTCTGCAGCATCTCCTGGATCTCCACAGACTTCTTGTGGAAATGATCAACGTTCTCCTCATTGACTTGGATCTCGTCCTACGAAGCAAAGAAAGGTTCGGTGTAAGTCTCATCTTCTACACATTGATCACACGTATGGGAGAAATGAATCCTTATTCATCTCGTCCGTCTAAACCACTGACGCAGACACCCTGTTTTTGGGAGGTTGCTCATGCTAGCGGTGGAGCCTTACCCTCATGGCGAGAACTTGCTGCTCGTTGTGGAAGGGATGGCCCTCTGCGAACAGGGAGAGCTTGGCTCCCGCCCAGCCGTCCACCTCTCCGCCCAGCATGAGCTGCTTCTCCCACAGCTCCAGCCCCACCTTCAGGTTGTCCATGTAGGCGTCTGTCTTCTCCGTCACCTGCGAGACCACCGAAAAACATTTGGTGGTGATTATTGTAGCAACTATATTTTCAATTCTGCAGAATCAAAAGCTACAAATCCTTCTCTGATCTAGCTTCTTTCCTGCTCGACCTAAAAGTAGACTCTGCATTTCTTTCCCATCTCATTTGTAGGGACAGGAGACACGTAGACGCTTACATCCAGCCAGTTGTCCATGAGTGTGTCAGTCTCGGCTTCAAAGGGAGTCTCGCTGCAGTCTGGGAACATCTTCAGTTGGGACTGCAGCTGTCTGCAAACTCCCCTCATCTCCTCCACGTGCTCCCCGACACCACCGAGCGCCTCCTTAACATCACCGACCTGTGAACACAGAGTGTACCTAAGCACGCCGTGACTGAGCTCATTTCACAATGTGTCTGCCATCTACTGGTCTATCTGTCCAGAGACCACTTATCCACTCTTGCGTGGATCCTATCCACAGCACACGAAGTGTACTAACCCTGGTAATGCTCCTCTGCAGGTTGTCCTTGCTCAAGTAGGAAGTGTGATCGCCGATCGTCTGCTCCGCTTTCTGCATGGTGTTGCTCAGCTGACTGCCGCAGCTCTGGAACTTCTTCAGAAGCTCCAGCAGGACGTTGCACTGCTTCTTGCTGCCAGAGGAAGAAAAGAACAGAAGTGACTTTTCAGTGAAGTCTCGCCTGCTGTCGGACAGACTCAGTCAGCCGTCGACATTCATCTAAACGGACGTGTAAGAACAGCTTACACAGATAAATATCCTACTAGCTGATATCAGACATCCATGACCCGTTACAGTGTTCACAGTACCAGTGGCTTATTCCTTATAGCTTAATCTATTTGTACACAATTCGTTAAGTCACTCGAGCTGTTACTCACCTGTCAAAAAAAGCTCTCTGGGTGTCCTTCCACTGAGTCTCCAGCTCCTGGAGAGGCTCCTCTCCTCCTCCCTGCTTCTCTTGAAGTTCCCGGAGGTTCTGGAGCTCTGTGTGCTGGGCCTGCAGCTGACCCTCCAAATCTGACAGGGCACGAAGCCTGGACGATATCACAGGATTATTATCAGAGAGATCATTTTAGGAATAGTAAATCTCTTTCTGCTCTTTTAAATGTATACTCTACGTTTGATCCAACTCAGGTTCACAGTGCAACCTCTCACACAATAAACTGAAATGAATGCAATGATCAGTGCATCTCTAATTACAACCAACGATGAAAGCTTAAGAGTTGTTGCATCAGCGTGAAGAAACACAACACACACCTGTGGTGCACAGCAGGTATGGTGGGCTCCTTCAGGCCTTTCGTCTCGACGGTTTCCTGCAGCTTCCTCAGCTCCCCCAGCAGCGTCCTCTTCCTCAGGCCCAGCGACCTGCTCTGCGTCTCCTTCTTGAGGCCCTTCTGCTGACTGGCCAGCCCACCATCCGCCTCCTCCAGCCTCCCCAGCAGCGCCGTCACCATGTCCAGGCAGGAGGCCGGGACGCCGTCCCTGGTGACCGTCAGCCTGGCCCCCTGCAGGAGCGCGTCCAGCTGAGGCGCCTTTTCTTTCAGACTGTCGATGCTCTGCCTGATCAGAGCCAGCTTGGAGCGGCAGTCCTGCAGCACCACAGTGTCGCTGCAGGGGGCGCCTTGGACCCCGGAGACGTCTTCGTCCACAGTACGCAAGGACATGAGGAAGCGGTCGAGGGCGCGCGCGGCTGCCTCACTCTTCCGGACCTGCTGTCGAAGCTGATCCAGGCTGGCTCTGTGAGTCTCCACCTCACGGGACAGAGGGAGGCAGTCTCTGGGGTCCAGATCGCTGGATTCAGGGTCTAGACGGGACAGCTGGTCCAGCTCGCTCTGGATGTTGTCGTCCAGCTCCTGTTGCAAAAGGAGACAAAGTGTAGTATGAGATGAGAATTAAGCATTAAGTCAATGAACTCTAGTTGTTTCCAAAAAAGATTCTGCCATTTTCACAGGTTCTGTGTCTGTTTCTGCAAAAGCATCCACGGCTGATGGAGTACCTTGATGTCTTTCAGGATGTTGGTGTTGGCCAGTGTGAAGGCAGTGATGTCTTTGGGCTGCCTCAGGTAGCGGTCCAGGCGGTCTGTGAAGTCCACCATGTGGTTCTCGGTGGAGTCGATCTGCCTGAGGGCGGCGCCCAGCGAGCTGCCCCTCCTCTGAAGTTTGGACTGCTGGCCGCGCCACTGCTCCTGCAGCTCCGCCTTGTCCTGCTCCAGACCGGCGGTGCCGCTCAACTGGGAGCACTGGTTTGCATAGTCAGACCACAGAGACTCTGTCTCCTGCCTCAAGAACTGGGAAAGAGGGAGTTTAACTCGAGATTACTGTCATGTCACGAGGGGCAAAACCTACTTTTCATTGTATAGAAGTCTAGTCTAAAATGACTCTACTTCTCTCTAGTGTCCACCAGGGGGCGACTCCTCTGGTTGTATAGAAGTCTAGTCTAAAATGACTCTACTTCTCTGTTGATTTATTCCCTCAGTAAACATTGTAAACATGAGTTTATGGTCTCAATCTCTAGTTTACAGTCTTCTTCAATACAGCATGATGTTCATTTAGTACATTATGGAACATTTAGAGTCAAACACACCATAAAGCAGGGATGATTTAGGGGCGGGGCTAAATCATACCTGTCCCCATCGGGCCTTGCTTTTCTCCAGCTCCACCCTCTTGTTCAAGTATAAAAAAAACAAGATGGCGACCGTCTAACTCTAGGCTTCAAAACGTTAGCCAACCAACCAATGGGTGACGTCACGATTGGCTAACTCTCTTACGCAGTCTACGGTCTGTGTCTGGTTTTGATGCTGTACCTGTATTTCCTGGAGCCGTGTGTGGAGGCCTTTCAGAGACACGGAGTCAGAGGGGACGTCCTCGATGCTCTGCTCATTTTTAGCCAGTTGGGCTTGCAGGGACCTCTTACAATTCTCATATCTGGAAGAAGTTAAAACAAACAAACAGGAGTTGCAAATGACCGAATAGAACGACCGTCTTACAGTTTCTGTTATCTTATCAAAGCCTAGACTAGTGAATCCAGTCTACCTTTCTAAAGTCTCCTTTTTGGTGACTTCTTCTTCCACAGACGTCTGCTTTTCAACCTCCCTCCTCTCCACAACAACTGTCTTCACTGTCACTGGAACCACCTGTAGAAACAGTGAGAGCATGTGTTCTGTTATCGCACACCTCTGGGAGGGATCAGTGGACGTCCGTAACGTTTGCATGGTCTGGAAACCGTAGAGTTCAACATAGGGAGAACAAAGTTTCAATGGGAGTGAATCATACCTCAGCTGAGGCCTGAGGTTTGTCACTTGGTCTCGGAGGCTCCTTTTGTGTCAGATCCTCACTGAAGGCAACAGGAATCCTGTGAGACAGATATGAGGATGATAACTTCTAACTGCTGCATAACACAGCATCTGTCCTTAAACATCCACAAGTTGCTTTGGCATGTTTGGCTTATGAAGTTTGAAGGACTTCATGACCCACAAATCTAAAATGACAGATGAGTATGTAGAGAAAGAATGACCCACCTTCATCTCATGTTTAACAGATCATTTTATCTTCATATTCAGACTTTTTATTAGGGCAAGTATAACATCTGTCCATGAGATGAGTACACACAAAGGTAAATCAAGGATACGCTTCAGTAAAAGAAGAATTGACTTGCTGTCTCTGCTGTGTAGAAGATTGCATTTCACACTTGTGATATATCACCTAGAATCAGGGAGTGGTGCTTCTTGATCTCCGCTGAACTGCCGCTGGATGGCAGCCAGCCTCGTCTCACACTCCCTCAGCTGAGTCTGGGCCAGGCGGTGAGCGTCCTCAGGGCTCAGGGTGTCACACAGCTCTTTCAAGGCCTCGAGGTGCTGCCCTGCCTGGGCAAAGCTCCCCTCCGCTGAGAAACAAGCCTGGGGGAACGTCGACGGAGCCAAAACAGTAAGTAAACAGGCTAATAACTGGATTCAAAGCCAGATGAGTTCAGCCATTCAAACGTACTTAAACTTAGGAAAATATTTTGTTTTTTTCTTTTTTTTTTAACTAAAATCTGAACAGACTTGACATTTTCACATCATCTATTATGACAGTTTTGACAGCTTAACAGACAAACTGCAACACAGAAGTCAACCCCCAGATGACAGCGGCCCACAGATGTACTGCACAACAAATAAAAGAATGCTGTTTTCATCTTCAACTGAACATGGGATTCACTCTATACTGAACTTGCTATGTAGCATATAACTGAATTCAATCTAAATGAGTTAATTTAGTTGTTTATGTTGTGTATGTTTTCAATAAAATGAAGATACTGAATAGGGTTTCAGGGCACTACAAAAACAGCACTCCCTTAAAAGAGCAACCAGAGTGATGGATCGCAAATTACCGAGTCCCATTGGCAGAGTCTCCTCGGAGGCATACAAAAGAAGACGGAGGGAAGAGGGTTAGTTAAGCAGAGCAGATAAAGTGGCTGCACTCCCATCCACCAAAGCACCACCTTTCCAAGAGAACGGCTCCAGTAGTTTAGCTACCTGCACTTGGGTTTCTAAGCGGGAGCTTAAGTGCATCTCACACTGCAGGGCAGCTTTGTTAAAGTCTTTCCTTGTTACTTCAAAGCGTTTTTGTTGCAAAAAGCCTGAGATCTCGGCTCTCACAGCCTGGGAGATGAAATAAAGTGAATTCACAAAAACCACATGACATGTTAGAACATATTACTCGATACAATATTAATCATATGAATGCTTTATTCATATCGAAAGCTGACAGGCAGAATATGTCGCAACAGCTTTAGTACATTTATAATTCACATGCACAAGCAACTGTATTTGAACCTCAAAGAACACGATAACGCCTCATTAAAACTAGCGGACGATTCCCTATTAACAATAATTAAAGTCCTACACATTAACAACAACCACAGTGAGCGAGCGTGTCCTACCTCCCACTGTGTCCGGACAGACTGGGTGAAGAACTCCATGTCCCTGAGCTGTGAGGGGGTACAAAAGGCCTCCATGCCCTTGGCTGCTCTCAAGAACTCCTCTAGCAGCTCTGGGTCCAGGGTCTTCAGAGTCTCCTGAGGGGGAAAGGCATACGTATAATTGAAACCTTCTTTTTCCCCCAAGAAAGATGAACCCACCTCTGAGCGTTACATCGATTTGGATTTTACATTTACCTCTTTCACTGACGCTTGCTCGGCCGACACGCACTTGTCTTTGAAAACGTTAATGGTTTCCAGGATGTGCTCCTGCAGACAGTGCTTGGCCTCCTCAAAGCCATTTCTGGCCAAGGCCTGGGCCTTAGTGTAAGCCTCTGTGTAGGTCTGGGGGGGCGCCTGGGCCAGGGGCGGAGGTTTGATGCACAGGTCTGGTGACTCGGCCAGGGACTGAGACAGCACATTGACCTGGGAGAGGAGAACAGTTTGGGGCTGTTGAGGTTTGGGTTGCAGAGAAGACTGTGGTTTTGACTGTGAAAGGGGTTGGGTCTGAGATCTGGCCTGTGGGGGTGATTGAGCCGTAGATTGTGGTGCAGTTTGGCTTTTGGCTGGTGGTGGCGGCGATTGAGCCTGATGGGGCTGTGGTAGGAACTGTGCCTGCGGTTTGGGTTGTGGCACTGATTGGGCCTTGGGTTGAGTTGAAGACTGAGCTTCGGGTAGCGGTGCCGTTTGGATCTGTGGTGGTGATTGGGCCTTGGGTTGGGTCGGTAATTGAGCTTCGGGTAGTGGTACTGTTTGGGCCTGTGGTTTGGGTTGTGGTGGTGATTCAGCCTTGATCGGTGACTGAGCCATGGGTTGAGGTGGCACCTGGGGCTCAGGTAATGGTTGCGGCAGTGATTCAGCCTTGGGTTGGGTTGGTGACTGGACCTTAGACTGAGTTTGAGATTGAAACCCTTGTTGTGGTGCCAACTGGGCCAGAGGTTTGGGTTGTGAAAGTGCTTCAACTTTTGGTTGAGTTGGTGACTGAATCTTCTGGGCCTGATGTTTGGGTTGTGGAGGCGGCTGCTGGAACTGAAGATTGAGCTGAGGCTGCTGAGTCTGGGCCTGGGGCTTTACTTGCGCCGATGACTGCGTCTGGATGCGTGTTTGGGACTGTGCCTGCAGCTGGGGTTGGAGCTGAGGCTGAGAAGGAAGGTGAGGATGGGCTTGATTAGGTGGTTGTGATTGAGGAGGTATTTGAGCTTGCATCTGAGGGTGACGCTGAGTTTGATGCTGAATCTGTGAATAATGCTGAGATTGAGGCTGGGGATAAGGCTGGGGCTGAAGTTGAGGCGGTGCCTGAACCCAAGTCTGTTGCTGAACTTGACCTTGTTGCGTCTGCATATGAAACACATTATGAGCACTCATCTGAGATTGTGGTTGCATGGAACTCTGGGCTCTAATTTGAGGTTGTGTTTGAGCCCAGGGTTGGGTTTGTGTTTGCATTTGAGGCTGAGGATATGATGGCCCCATTTGAGAATACCCGGAGGGCCCAACCTGAGGTCCTTGCTGGGGCCCAGCTTGAGGCCACTGCGGCAGAGCTTGAACTGTTGGATAAGCCTGAGACTGTGGAGCTTGGCCCATTTGCTGAGGGTATGGTTGAGGACTTGGATGCCTCTGCTGGGCAATGGCTTGGTTTTGTGGCTCAGGTCTGGGTGTCCACTGCTGGGATGGGGACTGACTCTGGGGGTAACCTTGGGAGTAAAGAGGAGGTTGTGCTGTAGCCTGCGGATGCTGGACAGACATTGGGGATGGGGTTCTAACTTGAGTCCAAGCATGGATTTGGCCCTGGGAAATATGGGCTGGGTGCTGGATGTTGGAGTGACTTGATTGGGCCATTGGCTGAGCATGGGTTTGAGGATGGGTCATGGACTGAGGATGGGTTTGAGGGTGGGTCATGGACTGAGGATGGGTTTGAGGATGGGTCATGGACTGAGGATGGGTTTGAGGATGGGTCATGGACTGAGGATGGGTTTGAGGATGGGTCATGGACTGAGGATGGGTTTGAGGATGGGTCATAGACTGAGGATGGGTCATGGACTGAGGATGGGTTTGAGGATGGGTCATAGACTGAGGATGGGTCACGGACTGAGGATGGGTTTGAGGATGGGTCATGGACTGAGGATGGGTTTGAGGATGGGCCACGGACTGAGGATGGATTTGAGACTGGGCCACGGACTGAGGATGGATTTGAGACTGGGCCACGGACTGAGGATGGATTTGAGACTTTGCCACGGACTGAGGATGGATTTGAGACTGGGCCATGGGCTGAGGATGGATTTGAGACTGGGCCATGGGCTGAGGACGGATTTGAGACGGGGCCATGGACTGAGGATGAATTTGAGACTGGGCCACGGACTGAGGATGGGTTTGAATATGGCCATGTGTTGGTGGCTTAGGGGACGGCGTCCTGACAGGGGCCCATGACTGTGGATGACTACGAAGCTGAATGTGGGATGGCACTGGAGGCTGAATTTGGCCCTGCAGTGGAGCCTGCATAGGTGAAGAAGGTCTGACTTGAGCCCATGTCTGCACTTGAGCTATAGCTGGGCCATGGGCTAGACCCTGTGGCTGCAAAGATGGCTGAGGTCCAGCTGGGACACATGTTTCGGACTGAGTCTGAACCTGGTGCTGGAGCTGTTGTTGTGTCGGTGGCTTGGTCGTTGACTGTGGCTTCATGGGGCCATGGGACTGTGGAAGAACTTGTGTCTGTGACTGACCCTGGCTCACTGCGGTTTGAGACTTGGACTTCAGTGGTTGCTGACCATCTGTGGTAGTGTGGGACACACTTGTAGACTGCACCTGCATTTGTACCATTGTCTGAGGTTCAGACTGAACCATCGTTTGGGGTTGTGACTGATTTTGGGCTTTTGTTGGTGGGTGAGGCTGAGCCATAGTTACGGTCTGGGATTTAGCCTTGGTGTCTGAATCTGGTTGAGCCTGTCTTACAGTAGGCTGTGGTTGTTTTTCCTGTTGCTGAAGCAACTGTTCCTGATGTTTTTGCTGCTGTGGTTGTTTTTGTTGCTGAGGCTTCTCTTTTCGTTGTTGCTTCTGTTGCTGCGGCTGCTCTAGATGTGGAGGCTGTGTTTGTTTTGGTTGATCTCGTAGCTGTTGTTGCGGCTGCTCAGTAACCTTTGCATGTTCCTCAGGCTGTGGCCTGGCAGCTGCTGTATGCTGTGGAACAACCTGAACTGCTGTTTCTCTGTCTGACTGTGGCTGAGTCTGTCTACTCTGAATTGGTTCCTGAGTAGAACCCTGTTCTGGAGTTTTATGCTCTCCTGAGGCTGGCTTCTGAAGCCAGGGCCGGTTCTTTATCGCCTGAGTCTTTCTGCTTTGGAGCTCCTGGGAGCTAAGATGCGGTTTCTTTACAGGTGGTTGTTGAAGTGAAGTCTGCTCTTGGGACTCAGATGTTTGTCTGTCTGTTACCACCTGCTGTTGAACTTGGTATTGATGCATTTCTACCTGCTGTTGCTGCGCCACCACTTCTTGTTGTTGTTCCTGCTTCTGCGGTTGTGTTTGCATTGACCCCTGCTGGTGCACTGGTTGCGGTTGGTGCAGCTCCTTTTCCTTCTGTCTGTCAAGTTGCTCTTGCTGCTGAATCAATCCCTGTTCCTGAGTCTGCTGCTGTTGTTTTCCAGTGGTCTCTATCCAGGCCTGAACCTGGCCTTCTGGTGGCGATTTTGTCCTGGTCTGCATCACAGCCTGTGCGTAGGTATATGGCATTGGAGGAGAAGTCACCTTTTTGTATTCCTGCATCACTATCTTTGGCACGAAGGTTCCACGAGACTGAACCAGCTTTGCATCGGGCTGCTGGGTTGTCTGTCTGACTGAGTCTGACTGTCTCAGATGTTGAGGCTGATCTTTAGCCTGTTTAAAGACTTTTGATGGAGGGGACCCTTCTGGAGGGCTTCTGCTTCTGTCTCTCCTGGCTCCCAGGCTGCTCAGCATGCCTACAGCTTCCTGGAATTGAAATCACTCACATTAGAAAAGCTGACATTTGCATTATACTATAATAATATGCGCTGCTGTGGCCTTCCTACGGCCTCAAGTACAGATGCAAAACTAAATGGCTCGCTCAAGACAATTTACAAAAAAAGCAAACTGGCCTGTGACTGTGCGACAGCGGCTCGGACTCTGTTCTGCATGGCGGAGGCGTGGAGGTACTGGATGGGAGAGTTCTTCTGACTCGTCATTACCATCACCTGCAGGTCCTGCTCTTCTGTGACCACCTGACCCTCCAGCTGCAGACCACGGGAGATCAGGACCTGGAGGAATAAATGGTGTTAAACAACCATCTGCGTTTCCTCAATTCCACTTTTGATTGTTTCAAAGTAAACACATGTGGATGGACAGCCACAGCAGATCGACCTCTTTCATTCTGTGGATCATCTTACCCTGGCTCGTGGGTCCTGGCCCCGCTGATGTTGTTGTTGTTGTTGTCGCTCTGCGGCCCTCAGCAGCTGGTAGAGCTCCCGGGCCTCAGTCTCCCAGTAAAGGAGTTCAGCCAGGCGACTGTCCAGACCCGACACACTGTGCTGCAGCTCTGTACACACCTGTTCTGCCTCAAACAGGGTCTGCATCACCTGGTGACATTAAGGGAATCACTGGATGAACTTGCAGTGCATACTGTGCATTCAACTCATGGTGGCTGCCAGTGACTATTGAGGGACAACATGTGATAAACAGGGGAACAAAATATAAAAACATGAATACAGGAAGTCTGAAAGGGAAAGAAATCATTCGTACTTCAGGTGCAGCAAGCTTCAGTTTCTCTAACTGATCCGCTGGGCATTCTGGGGAGGGAGCCAGAGCCTCTAGATCCACTTCTTTTATTTTCCTCTTTACGAACTGAAGGACAAAAAAAGCAAACAGTCAATTCCAGAGAGATGTATATCTATATATATGTATATATATATATTTTATTTTATAAAAATTACAATGTTCTGGGCAGAATGCAGTTTCACATATAATCATTACATTCTCTTATCAAAGAGTCTCATTGATTTACTTAGATCATAGGCCAAAATTAGTCATTTTATGATAATTGAAAAAAGTTCTGCTGGACTCGACGTTTTTACTAACTTAATCTTTTATTAAAATCTATATTTTACGTCGTATGATATATTTCAAAGGTAAATGGCTGTGTGGTGAGCTAGAAACCAGACTTGTGTCGCTTTTTCCTAATGCTCTGAATCTGTCCATGTGATGTTTATCTGCTCATTGCTGGGCGACAGTCAGACGTTAAGACAGTTATTACTTAAGAACAGCCATGACTCTACTGCAGAGTGTATCTAACCATCCATTAGTCCTACCTGTATTCTTTTCCTGTAGGTGCGTAAGGGACCTGCCATGGCCTCCAGAGGCTCTTTGAGAACGAGAGTGGCCTCTTTGATTAGAGCCTGGAGGTCCTGGGATCTGGTTTGGACGTCAGCACTGGGCTCAGCCCCGCTGTCCTGGAAGCAGGACAAACAAGTAAAGCTGTTAAACATCAGGTAAATTACAAGTCAAGTACAATAATCAGACGAACAGCATTAGCAGACAACAAAAACTGAGAACTTGCTTTTAGAAGACGAGCCAATAAGAAGTGTTTGGACAGCTAGAACCATTTTAAATATTGTTTTTCATAGAGCATGTTAAAGGAATACTTCGCCCACAAAATAAGCATTTGTTCATCACTTCGTCACTGTGTGCTACTTTGAACTCTAGAAGAACACTTTGTTTTTGAACTGAAGTTAATGTGATGCGATAGAATCTGAATCGTAAGTCGCTTTGGATAAAAGCGTCTGTTAAATGACTGTAATGTAATGTAATGAAGGAAATGTCTTTTTCAAGTAACTGAGGAATTTATAACACCTGGAGGAATCAAAGAAGTTTTGTTTGGTAAGGCTCTGTAATCCCAGACTATAAAAGCCTGCAGACGAACAAAGAGTGAAGGTGGAGTACAACTTTCAAACTTATTGTCACAGCGTGGGAATAATTACAACAATGTGACGATCATAGCTTCAATTCCAAAGGTCTGAGACACTAAGTCATCAAAATCCCTGCTGTCACTTGACAGCATGAAAACTAGAAAGTAGGTCACCATGTTTGAAGAACAAAGCCACAGGCCTGATAAAGACAGTTAAATAAACAGATAATGGTGTGGTAGATGCTTTATCAAACATATCATCTGCAGTACTTCTACATTAGAGAAATGAACTGATTTGTCAAATGGCAAGAAATGAATTGACAACAAAGCATCGGCCGTTTCTCACCGACCAGGTTTTCCTCGTTCTGTAACTTACGAATGTGTTCCTCTTGACGAACTCGGCCCAGCGCACGTTGAGTCTGCGCAGCTCCTCTGCCAGGCTCTTGCTGGTCTGAGGGTCTGTGGACTCCATCAGGAAGTTGCCCATCTCGTTCAGGTGGGCCTGTCGGGAGCCCCACTCAGCCAACGACTCTGACGTCACCTTAACGAAAAAGCACGAGTATAGCGATCATGAATCAAGTGTGTGTGCTTCTCCTGCTACTAACTGAACAATACTTCATGTCTCATACTCGTGAGTTCACTTTACCTCTGGTCTGTGGCCATGGCTGTGTGTTGCAGAGCCCTGCTCCAGCCAAGCCTGCAGGGAGCTGAGGCAGTCGCTGTAGGAGTCCCAGGCCGACAGGACGCGTCCCATGGCGCTCTTGGTTTTGGTCACGTCTTCCAAAACCACGGCGGTGTCCTCCTCCAGCTGCTTCACCTGCTGACTGACGTGGTGGTAATCTGCAGCTGAGGAGCAACAAAACGGAAGAAATTCAGTCGATCCAGAAAATGAATCCAGGCACTGGCCGGGTCACCGAGGTCAGAACTTACCGAGGGCAGATTTGCTCGAATATTTCTCAGAAACCTGCTTCAGTTTATGAAGACCTGCTTCCAGCAAAGACGGCAGCTCCTGTGTGTTCACCAGATCCTGTTTTCAAAATAAAATACAGTTAAAGTCCATAGCAGCCATGTTCGTTACACAGCAGGAAGAACATCAGTGATGACGAGGTAAAAAGATCTGCTTTTCTTAGACCACTAGGCTCTAGCGGGGCAAAGACATTGCAGGTTGTAAGTGTGTCTAGAGAGTAGGACCAGAGGAAAGACTTATTTATCTGAATATTATTATGATTTTTTTGTACCTACAATGGCCCTCATACGCTGTCGTAACTACCACACAAAATCAAAAACATATGATGTGTAAAGCACCCTCTACTCACATGCCATTCTTGCAGCAACACCCTGACGGCCTCCGGGGAGATGTAGGGTCTCTTCCAGACCCGCAGCTTGGTCCTCATCTGCCCCAACAGATCCAAAACGGTGTGGCGCTGCTCCCAGTACTCCAGCTTGATCCCGTGGTATTTAGCCGTCACCCTCACGCCGGTGAACCTGGAGAAGACGGCGTCAAAATGACAAACTAACTTGAAATCATTTCTTTAATGTTGTAAATGTCAATCTTCAACTTCAGTTTGCGTCTCTGATTTCAGCATCTTCATATATGATAATAATGTCACGTCACTGTTTGGACGCTGACTGCAGTTCACTTATTGGCCACCGGTGTCAGTAATAACAAGGATTTTATGACCGTTACAAATAGAAGAAAAGTAATCGATTCCAGCACTGTCCGTGAAGTATACACGATTCTACACATGCACACAGATAAATGAGCACCTCCTCTTCAGTTCGTCCATCTTGTCAGCAGGAACCATCATGTTTCCGTCTTCATCCAAGTTCTGGAAGGACTGGAAGGTCTTCACATGCTGCGGCATCTCCTCCAGGCAGACCTACAATGCACATTTATGTGTAAATATAATACAGAACATGACGGCTGCTCATCCAGGTCTTTATTTAACAGGAGGTTAGGGTATCCAAAGTATCCCCCAATCACACAGTTTGTGTGATTCTGGTTGCCACCTTTGAGCAGTGAATGAACACATGAACACTGGTTATTAATATATCTTAAATGTTGAGAACTCTGCCTGATCCTCTGTGCGTACTCAGTCAGTATTAGTGTTTGTTTGACTCCCTGAAGTCGTAAAGCTTCAGAGGGTGGACGCGGTGAAACGTCTACTCACTTTGAGGAGCTCCTGTTTCTCCCTGGCGTCGTCAGCGGCTCGGCCGTGGTCCTGCGGGTCGCCCTCCTCCTCGGCCAGAGCCTTCTCCGTCTTCAGCAGCCAGCGAGCCACCGTGTCCAAGGGGGCCGGGAGACTCGTGTCCAACTCCACTTTGTATTCACGGAGCTTAACGGGAACAAGTAGAGAGGGACATAAATACTCTGCTTCGTTGTAATATAAGATATTGGAAATATTCAATATTTTGGAGAATAAAACTATACAACCAACTGAAGCACATTAAAAATGCACCAATATGAAGGAGTTTAGAGATCTGGGTGGGACAGGACGTTTGAGTGGCACAGACCTTCTCGGTGAGGGAGTCCCACGCCTCCCTGAGAGCTCGCTGCTCCTCGCTCAGTTTGGAGGTCCGTCTCATCGCCGTCAGCAGCGGCGTGATGGGACGCCGCTGCTCATTGAAGGACACCAGAAAGGTCTGAAATACCTGAGGGACGGAAAAGTTTCAAATTTCAAGGATCCTTTTGTCTTTGCGGGACACAACAATCAGCAGGACGTTGTTCAGTAAATCTGGTAAAATGCAACAACAAAGATTAACTAGAAGAGTTAAAATTTCCGGCACCAGCAGTCACAAAGACTACCATGCAGCGATGCTTGGCTCTGTCTGGAGACCTACATGGTATCTCTCTGAGTAGCTCTCTCCCTCGGTGGAGTCCCATCCCTCCAGCAGCTCTTCGTAGGCCTGAACCAGCCAGCAGGTCACTTCCTGCGCCTTTCGAGCGGGCGTCGCCTGGAGAAGTGGACCAAAAAACCCCAAAAAAACAACGTTATTGACCAAAGACAGATGAACTATTTCAGGCTAAATGTAGTTGTTGACTTCTTAAAACATGTATTAGTCGTGATGAGTGGGATTTGAGGTGCTTTCACCAGCCAAAAAAAAAGGTATACATTGTTGCATTTTATCTGCCCTCTGAGGTCAAAATACAGGAGAGCGACAGCTAAACGTCGTCCAGTTGAACAGGTGAAAAAGAGGCAAACATGGCTCCACACATCTGTGTCTGTTTATCTACATCCACTACCAGTAGAAGGAGCTGTGGCAACAGGTGGCAACCAAAGATCAACAGGATCAAACAAAGTGTGGAGATAACGAGCTGTTCTCTACTCTGTCAGCTCAGATACAAGTGTTTCTATTTACCAAGCAACACGCCTAAAGAGAGACGCACAAAAGCTTTCCCACAAGGCATTAACACCAGAGATACTTTACGAGATACTTCACACAAAACATGCAACTGCTGGTGAATGTGTTGAGCGTCGAGCAAGCCCGTGCACAGCGGAGCACCGAGCCCACGCAGAGGCTGGATTTGGCAACCGGGTTGTTTAGTTTTTATCTCTCATCACGTCCTGTTCTGCAGTGAACAGGTATGTCTGAAGCCATGTTGGTTGATATTCTTTGATGTGGTGTGATTATAACGTACAGAGAATTCAGAATTCAGTTGTGTGCATTATATGCAGAGCAGATGTGTTTCTCTTATTAATTAATCCTGCAGTGATTGTGCAGAAGCAATGCATTCTGCACAATCACTGCAGGATTATTATAGATTCTAAAATCAACACTTCCTGGTAGATTAAAGACACCAAATGTCCACAGAAGCCACATCAAAACCATGCTAATATCTCCTCAGGTGTTTCGTCCGCCGTGACTCATCCGTCATGAGTTGTGCGGCGGGCGATAGCGGCAGGACGCCGGTGGAACGAAGGAACAACGGCACTTTATTCAGCTCATGGGAGGCAGAGAGACACTCCCTCGCTGCGGCTTTGGATCGACTCCCAGAAAACAGGGAGAACTAGTTCAATTATGCGTGATCGGTCGCGCTCCTAACCACCAGATATGACTCGAAGGGAATCTCGGCTCTCAGCGACAGACTTTTTTTACAGAGAAGCATAGCTGCAGCGCCGTCCCAATAAAAAAAACAACTTTCCCTGGCGTGTCTTTGCAAGATATAATCGTCAATGAAATAAATAAAGTTATTTGTGGGAGCTGAGGGTTTTGGTGTGGCTGATTTACGCCGTGTCACACGGCAGTAATTCTTTAAGTTCTTTAAAGCATTAAAGCAATGCATGAACAGAAAAACATCAGCAGTGACGGGGGGGCGTGTCTCTGACGGAGACACAGTAGACTCAGGCTGGATGTGTTATTACTTATTGTTTATTTATACATTTCTTTATCTATTTGTTACAGATTTGAATTGTGATTAAGCCTCAGCTCTTCCTGAGTCTACTGCGAGGTTCTGTGAGGAGGCGGATGAAAGGTGAGGTGTACCTGTCGCAGAGGAGAAGCAGAAATAGCAGGAGTGTAGTGAACAGGCAGGTTGACAGGAGAGGGACTTTTAGGAAGAGTCAGGTATTGTGTCTAGAGGGGGAGAAGGAAGGAGAGAGGAGAGAGGAGAGGAGAGAGGAGAGGAGGCAACAGTAAACAAAAGAATGCCACGAAAATAGAGAAATCCCACAGAAACAGTGATGGTGGAAAGACATGAAGGGCCTTAATATTATAATATATGAAATACAAACTTTTTACAAACAATAAACAGTTTTACCAAATGTGCCCTGCAAGCTGTGATTCGTTTCATTGCAACATCCAATAATATTTACGGCCGACTGATTTAAGGAGGCTGAAATCAATCTCTCTCTCTCACACACACACACACACACACACACACACACACACACACACACACACACACACACACACACACACACACACAGTGTACATCTGTATGTGCATATTTCACGGCCAATTTTGCAGAAAAGCAAAGACAGGAAAAAGTGCACTTGAGGTAACAGAACAGTGACTCAGTGTTTACGAGATGTTTGCAGAGCATGAGCAGCTTCTTCATTCCCAAATACTGATTTTGGAAACAGCAATAAAAGCAATACTGAGCATTCAATTTAATAAATTTGCAAATTTTGCCTGATTTTGATCTTGATGTCTGGACTTCTTTTGATCTATCAGTCAAATCAAATCACTGCTGAGCGAGCAGAACGGGTTCAGACGGCGCTCCGCTGGTCCCTACTTGTTGTCATGAACCACCCGAGCTGGTTGTCAGAACTAGTAAAGTAACTAGTGAAAGTCTCCCGCTAGCATCGCTCGCTGCTCGTCTTAAAACACTGAACAGTGGTACAGACCTGCATGTCTTCCTCTGGCGCCGGCAGGTCTTTGGAGTACTGCAGGAACTGGGCCACGTAGGTCATGATGGACTTCTCGTCGGGGTCTCGAACGTCCACATCTGCATCCACATCACATTCCTCCATGATCAGTGCTCACACTCTACTCTCACAAGTTCAGACTCCTGCTGCAGGTGGAGTGTAACACTGCAAGTATGCGTCGCTTCTCTGTCTCACAACAACAAAAAAAATCTGCCAACGAATTAGCAGGCGGAGTGAAACAGCTGAGGGTTTTATAGCAGTCTGCAGGAAACACACAGGGAGCGAGTCAGCAGACCGTCAGCCCACTCGCCCTCAGGCTCGCTGGGCACGGCTCCGTCACAATACTCTGCTGCGCTCACACAAAGGCTCTCATGGCAACTATGCCAGTGACAAATCTGGTGACTCATATTATCATATTAGGAAAAGTCTTGAAGGCGGGGGGGGGGGGGGGGGGGGGGGGGGGGGGGGGGGGGGGGGGGGGAATAGGTAAACAAAAGACTGAAACAAAGCTTTGGTGGTAATTAGCAGAACGGAGTGTGACTGGAGTAAACTGACTGTGGAAGACAGTTGATGATAAATCTTGAATTAAACACGAGGACAATGATTTAGGGGCGGGGCTACACGGTGATTGACAGGTCTCTTCAGTGTTTAGTTGTACTTAGCTCCGCCCTCTTGTGTCACTTCTGGTTTCCAAAAATAAATTTAAAAAAATGTCGAACTCTAGGCTTCAAAACCGCAGTCCAAGCATGGATGGGTGGCGTCACACTACATCATCACATGACACAACTTTACCTCCTTTAACTAATTACATCTCATATTCATATTCCACACATATTACTGTGATATTTCCTGATTCGCTCACCATCGGGATCCAGCAGCCTGGGGATCCTCAGCTCCCTCTCGGCGATGCGGAAGGCCTCCTCCAGGTTCTGCTTGTTGCTCCTGGTCCTGGCTTTGGACAGGTCCACCAGGTCGGGCCGCAGGGCGTACTGGATCGCCAGGAAGACCACGCCGCTCCTCCAGCTCGCTTTGAAGTCTTTCACGTTGATCGAACAGCCAGCTCTGAGGGAAGCGGATCACTTCAGTACATCATCATACAGGTCATTCATGTTGCACATGCTGTCTGTCAGAGGGTCGGTTTTCACACGTGTGTTGCTCAACAAATTCAGAAATTGTGAATCCCAAACAATCCAGACTTCTTAAGAGAAAAATACATTAATATATATATATATACATATATATATATATTGTACTGTCACAGGAAAGGTATTTAACAGATTGTGTCAGGCAGCGTCTGAACCCACAGCTCAGCCCTGATCGGGTTCTGGTCTTTAGCCCAGACAAGAGGGTTCCCTGGGTGAGGATCCATCACTTCTTACATCCCATACTTGGCCCACAACAGAAGAGTTGCACCAATTAGAGGCTTCTCAAGTCTTTGACAAGTCGACACGTACGCCTTGACACCAAAATAAACCTGATGCGACACATCTAAGTGTCCCTTAATACCAGCTCAGCTGACCCGGCGCTCACTTGTGGCACTGTTCCCGGACCCAGAGCAGCAGGGCCTTCTTGGCAGAAACCCTGAAGCGGTTGTGTAGAGGCGAGGCTCTGGGAGGAACGGGGCTGCTGCCGGCCGAGCGGCTCGACAGGGTGGAGCGAGAATCCAGACTGGCCAGGGACTCCATGGAGGACTGACGGGAATTGAAGGAGAGGCTGCTGGCCAGCTCCTCGATCTACGAAAACCACCAACACAGTTTATATTCAACACGAGTAAGAGTTAAACAGATGTAAAACAACTGGACAAAACAACAAGCAGGATAAGGGAAGGGAGACCACCTCTAATGCAGACAATAAGATCAACATCCCACAAATGAAAAGGGACGTCCCTGATAACACAACCTGTGTTGTGAAGCTTGAATACATGCTTCACTGGAGCATTGCGAGTGGTTTCCTTGCTTCAATAATCTGGTTTGATCCCAGGAAATCTACTCACATCTAATTGAACGTGATAAACACAGGACATCACTGAAGGCTTCTTTAATACTGGAGGTTTGATCTCGGCGACTTGAGAAGATCAGAACGATCAAAGTGGAAAATCGACAAGAAGAAGGAATGTTAATCTCACGTGATACTGCAGAATGATTGTCCATATGAGGCCCAGGATGATGGACGGCCTCCCGTCAATGATGTCAGGAATGTTTATGTTGACTAGTTTGATCTGGAGAGAGAACAGAACAAACTGCTGATACGTGACCAATGACTGCGTTTGTGCTTCTATCCCTCTGCCAACCGGTCGAGTCTCACCGACTTCGTCTTCAGGAAGGAGAGGGCTTTCTCGATGTTGCTCCTGTGCTGAAACATTCCCCGGCCTCGCTCCCGACTCTGAGAGACGAGAGACACAACCAGAGAGTCAGCCCGGACGGGTCGGGCTGTATTTTTCTCGGGAAAGCTCGTGTGGTGTGTGTTTTTTTTTTTTAGGGTGCGGAACTCACGAGGCGCTGGCCGCTCATCACCTCCAGCAGGTCCAACAGTTTGGAGCCGTCGCGGAAATCGTTGAACAGATCCAGGACCATGACCGGCGGCCTCCGCTGCCACAGCACACACATTGTATTATTATGTTCAGGTTGACATGAGAGAGCTGACAGCAGAAGGTCAGCATGCAGACATCTTTACATTCGGCTAGAATTGATCTAAAGAATTTGATCAGCATTTTTCTGGACCATCTGGTGTCTTTCAATGCTTCAAGCTTGAGCTAACGGATGACTTGCTCCTTGTGACGTACAATTAGAATCAGTTAAATATTAAAGCTCAAAACAAGGCTGCTTGTTGGTTTCTGAGAAAATTAGATTTTGTTTTTGGAGATGGTTGATCTTCTCCTGATCGAGATGATTATTGTAGATTTACAAGCGGACTGAAACACAATAACAAAGTCGCTCTGCCAGGATGCTGCACCAACCGTGACGCCGCTGGATGAGTCCAAACTATTTGGTTCCAAGAGCAACAACAACAACAACAAGATCATGGTAGGAAACCGTTCACTAAGTCTATACGCTGTCAGCACTCACGCCAATAAGTAACAAAGAGACGTTTAAAGGACTTGAGTTACAGTGTTACATATTTATATTTCAAATCTACAATATCCTGCACTCTACATATATAGATCCCTTTCTTCAATAACCATATTTAATCTTTTAAAAACAAAGATAACATCAGATAAGAACTTATCTGTTTTACCAGAGGGTAGATTGTGTGCGCAGTAGTTGCATTGCAAAGTCATTCATAAACAGAGTCGTGTGTTTATGGTGAAAGAAAGATTTGGGTGAGAAATTTAAATTGCTCACTAACACTGCCTGATGAATGTCAGCGATGTATGGAGAGAAAACTATTCACGTGTGAGACGAGGCGCTATTTCAATGTGAGCTCTGTAACGTGACGAACCGAGTGTCGATTATCTCCACCATCCAGTTCATCGAATGGTGGAGATGTGAGCCCAGAGCTGGGTGGAGGAGGGGGTGTGGCTGGTTGGCTGGTTGGTGGGTGGAAGGGGAGGGTGGTGGCCGTCTGTCGCTGTCTGTCTGTCTGTGTGAACCTTTGCTCCTCAATGCTATATTTACTGTACGTACACGCTCCACCACCTCCAACCCAACCGTCCTCCACCGTCCTCCACCGTCTCGCTCACAGCTGACCGGCAGCGTGAGAGAGAGAGAGAGAGAGAGAGAGAGAGAGAGAGAGAGAGAGAGAGACAGAGAGAGAGACACAGAGAGAGAGAAAGACAGAGAGAGAGACAGAGAGAGAGAGAGAGACACAGAGAGAGACACAGAGAGAGAGAGAGAGAGAGAGACAGAGACATAGAGAGAGACAGAGAGAGAGAGACAGAGACATAGAGAGAGAGAGAGAGAGAGAGAGACACAGAGAGAGACACAGAGAGAGACACAGAGAGAGAGAGAGAGAGAGAGAGAGACAGAGACATAGAGAGAGACAGAGAGAGAGAGACAGAGACATAGAGAGAGAGAGAGAGAGAGAGACACAGAGAGAGACACAGAGAGAGAGAGAGACAGAGAGAGAGAGACAGAGACATAGAGAGAGAGAGAGAGAGAGAGAGACACAGAGAGAGAGACACAGAGAGAGAGAGAGAGAGAGAGAGAGAGAGAGACAGACAGACAGAGAGAGACAGACAGTCAGACAGACAGACAGACAGTCAGACAGACAGACAGAGAGAGACAGACAGACAGACAGACAGACAGACAGACAGACAGACAGACAGACAGACAGACAGAGAGAGAGAGAGAGAGGGAGAGAGAGGACGTCTGCTGACTCATGATCAGAGGTGGAGAGAGAGAGAAAGCGTCAGACTTCACTGTAAAACACCAGCTGCTGACTGGTCCTCCTCTGATGGTGATAGAAGGATGCGGTCGTGTTTTTACTTGATATTGCATGAACAACATCACACAAACAGTCCAGAGATACAGTGAACTACGGACATCTTCAGAGATTATACAAAAACACAACAATGACGAAAGGATGAAGATATGACAATATAAAAGAACATTAAAACACACGGCTCACCTTTGCCAGCTGAGCGTTGACCCAGTTGGTGAAGGTCTTCTTCTGGATCTGTTCCTGTTCCACTGTTGAACAAAAACAAACACACAACGTTAAGTTTCACTTCTATGGTCACATCACAACAGCGAACCACATAAGTAGTGCACATTCAGGTATTAAGGTCGTGGATCATTTATGTTGAGTGCAACTGTAGAGTGTAGAGTTCCTAGATTGCTGTTTATCTCACTGAGCCATACGACAACATGCCGATCGTGACGTGATGTGGGAGCATTTTCTGATTATAAGACACGTTGGATACGCCGATATTGTTCAGCTTTTAGGAGCATTCTGTGGACATGTGTTCAGCTCACTGTTGTCTTTGTGACACACGGCCTCTCTCCTGTTGACGAGCAGCTCTGTGCCTTGAACACAAAACAACACCCCTACTTTGAAACACCATGGAGGACGCCAGCAGGTTTTTGGATATGAACACATATCTCAACGCCGACCTTTTAGAGAAGGTGTTTGAAGGAATGAAAGAGGAAGTTCACACGTCCTCCACACTGTGACGCGTTAAGACATCGACCCGTCAAACGCAGACCAGAATGACGTCGTCGTGGAATTCACTGGTGGTGAAGATGATGCACGGGGTCGTTTTACGTGATACGCACAGCTGCATCAAACAGCTTTGTAGGAATATATTTTCTAAATATTTGGTGCAGGTAAACCTAGTCACCCTCAACTGTAACTGAAATGTGACAGAAAGCACCCAGCTTTACACGTCGTTCTGCAAACTCAACGTGCGCTCATGGCTCCATGTGACCCTTAAACACGCGTCCTCTGAAGACAACTGAGCATCCAGGTTAGTTCTAGACGAGCAGAATAAAAGGCCTGAATAGTTCAGTAGCTCACCGTGCATCATGTTAGTTAAACATCAGGCAGTCACAGAGCTTTGTACACCTATTGAGAGATGATCCCGGTGTTTACAACTCTAATCACTTTGCCTTCTAAAGGTGGGTGATTACTGGAGCAGACTCCCACAGGTTTTGGCCAATCGGCGTGGAAAACCTGTGGGCATGATAATCACACACACACACACACACACACACACACACACACACACACACACACACACACACACACAGAGGTATGTGGTCCGCATGCTGCCTGAACAAGCAGAGAGCCTCAGCGCAATACTGAAAGTAAGCCACGGAAAATAATCCAGCACAAAAACAGCCGTAAGCATCTTCCCCTCAAATGATCTTTTTTTTTTTTTTTGGATGGGGTTCAAAGTAGTATTTGGGTTTTTTTAATAAGTTGCTGTCAGCTGACATTAATACACCACCATTTAAAGCCCTTAAAAATAGATTTTAAATATATCTGGAAGGCAGTGTGACGTGGAGAAGCTCCATGTCCACCTTCCCTTTAAGTCCATGTGTTAGAAGAAGACACTTCATACACACTGGTGGAACCACCGGCCTCTTCAGAGCTGCTACCGGCACATCTGTGTCAGTTTATTGAACGGAAAGTCCATCATTTTCATTATCACCGCGAGGAGATCAGGCGCCCGTCTGCGTGAGTTGATGTGCGCGTGCGTCTCTTCGTCTGTCCACGGCTAACCTTACATACTGCTGCACCCAAACTGCGTGACACTGTGGGTGCTTGTTTCTGGCTGCGTTGCTCTTGCGGTTGCAGCGACTCAAACCCTTTTTATTGCCCGTTTGATTCCGCCATTGATCGATTGCTGACCGCCAACTCACTCACTCACTATGCTCTCAACCGGTCTCACACACCGTGCTCACTTTCATCGCTTTGCACGGTGTGTTTTGCTATTAGCTAACAGCTAACGGAACTACACACACACACACACACACACACACACACACACACACACACAGCTGGGCGCATCGCCGCCTCACAGCCGCTTCCTTTTTATTGGATGTCAACCTCAAGGCGTGGTTACACCGTAAGACGGAACCAGTGCACACATCTGAGACAAGCGAGTGAACAACAAGTCTGATACACATGTGGTCTAGACTGAGGGAGAGGCAGTCAATCAAACGTTACAGCAGTGGTCACCTGGCGGACATCTGCACTCTTAAACTTCTAGATTAAGATGTTGATTTCCCTTAAGAGAAACTGTAATATACAAAATGTGCATGAATGACAAAAACCTGTGTTACAATGATGTGAGACGAGCTCCAGAAAGGAGACCAGCGTCAGTAACAACAGCGTCGGTGAGTCGCCACTCACCATCGTGAAGCTCAATGAAGTCATTCAGGTCACTGACAGCGTGGAGAGTCTCACATATGGTCCAGTCCTCGTTCTCCATCGCGCTCAAAGAAATCTAACTTCCTGACTCGAACGAGCGTCTCAGTCAGAACAAAAGTACCTCCAAAAAATGTACAGAAAGCCTTGAGAAGCCTCTAATTGGTGCAACTCTTCTGTTGTGGGCCAAGTATGGGATGTAAGAAGTCATGGATCCAGTTGAACTTTGGTCAACCGGTTTCTGGGTTCAGTGGACAGAGGCTAGTGGTCCAGTCTCATCACCACGCTGCGCTCTAGCTCTCCTTCGTGCCGTCTGCTCATCAGATGATCAACAGGCAGTCTACGGACTATTTTCTGCTCTAATGTGTTCAGCAGCAGGCCGCCTTTGGCTTCAGTTCACTTAAGAGTCTAATCTTAATCACAGGGAGTCCCCATGACGGCAGACCTTTTAATAATAATCAAACTAAAGGGAGAAGATGTTGACGACCTGACATGAGGAGCACCGTCGATCGCAATCTCCAAACCCGCAAACGGTGACGAGCGCCACAAACGCTCTCTTGAGTTCCTGACTTGAAGCATTCAGAGGAGGAAGAAACCGGAGAGCTGTGGCTCACTGGAGAGCTTATTTTAAACAAACCCATTGGCTGACTGTCGGTTCCATAGCGCTACCGCTTCAGTATCTATACGCTGCTCCTGCAAGAACACAATTCACCAGAAACACAAAGAATGACGCGTTATAGAAGCAGCACATGAACACACACCACCTCATTAGAGAAGAAATGTTGTGGTCTAGATGTACAAATGATCATTTGAGTGTAACAGTAGCCGTGGAGCGATCGTGTATGTCCAGCAGACATTCCTTCATTGTATCACCAGTTCAAAAAACATCAAAAGACTTGTAAAGTCCAGCATCTGTGGCACTACTTACATCCATCACAACACTATCACGGCTCATCTCGACTAGAACACTTCAGGATCAGGTGAGAGGAAGTGGGCGGGACCAACTCTACACCACATCACCTGACAGCCATGGAGCAATCGAGCCTTCTGATGTGAGTCTCTATTGGGCCAACTGAGCCGGGTGAAGACAATGACGTCACTCCATCTCGTGGTTCCTTCAACAGAGAATCGATAGGTCTTCTGCTAGCGTGTTAGCGAGCTAACCTCGTTCGGTAGACAACAGACCGCCAGCTTAACTAGTACCTGTCCGGTTAACCTTTACAGTTTTGCTGACGCAGCAGATTTACTAGTCCAAATACAGCATGGTCGTGTATTAGCAGTGTTGCTTAATATATTGAATTAGCCTGTTTTCCAGCCAGCTAATGAGAAAAACATGACAACTGCAAAGCCTCGAGTTATCCGTCTGTTTGTTTGTCCGATTTCTATGAAACGAAGTGGAAGGTTGAAGGAGAACTCGTTACATGTTGGAGCAGGGATCCGAAATCACAATTCGTATGCATGACGTACGTTGTACTTATGTTAACGTTGCGAGATGGCGGAGCTCTCCAAATGCTCATCTAGATGCTTTCAGAGCAGGACCTTTCTGAGGAACGTGTTTCCTGGAGAGCAGACATTTATTTACTTCTCTTATCTCTTAACAGCGGAGCTCTGCCTTCAGGGCGATGCTCTCTTCATGATTTTATTCATACATCGTCTCTGGACAGACGCCAAGGACTCCATCAGCTGTTTTCAAGCACGCCTGTTAGATCAGCAACGCATCGCTAAACTACTACGGGGGACTGAAGAAGTGCATGACCTGGTATGAAAAGCAGGTTCTTCTTATCAAACCTCCACTGGCACCATGAGCAAACTTTAATACAAAAGAAGAAGAGTTCACTGACTAAACGGACACATGACGGTTCTGAGGAGAACCTCTTTCCCAGTGTGTGATGTGCCAGAATCTCTATTATCTAACGTCTGACAAACGGTGCTTGTCAACCTGTCACTGCTTTAGGTTTTGTGTATCGCTGCAGGTCGACAGACGCTGATAATAATACAGTAGTTTACAGTACAGTCGACTGCCTTTAAACCGAGTTCTACAGTTAAGTTTTGTTGCGTACGAAGAAGTCACAGAGAGAGATAAAACAACTCACCCATGATGGGATCACTCATGTTGAATCCCAGGTAAACAAACTCTGCTGCGCATCAATTTAAACCAAACTTCTCTCATCTATCAGACTCTAAACGTTGCAGATCCGTGAAGGAACACATTTATGAAATTACTTTGAGAATAACTCCAGTCTAACCAGCAAACATTTCAAAGCCTGCGGGGACACAGGTGAGATCAGCTGGGCCACACCTCTTTCAAATCTCACTCATAAAGGATTCAGGCCTGCTGAAACAAGACCCACGACAAGCTGGTCCTCCTGCAGCCTCCTGGGTAATTTATGCTTCATGAGCTGGAAAATGTGGGTCAAATTCAAAATGTCACGATGCTGCGAAAGAAATCTCACCTGAAATAACCCAAAGATGCTCCTGACCTCATGTGACCCACTGCACTGGTAACTAGGATCAGGAAACTCAGAGATGATGTTGAGGTGGAGGATGTGTGTGAAGCCGATGCTTCACGTGTTAAAGCTGCATTCTCTCTAGTGTCCACCAGGGGGCGACTCCTCTGGTTGTATAGAAGTCTAGTCTAAAATGACTCTACTTCTCTCTTGATTTATTCCCTCAGTAAACATTGTAAACATGAGTTTATGGTCTCAATCTCTAGTTTACAGTCTTCTTCAATACAGCATGATGTTCATTTAGTACATTATGCTCCATTTAGAGTCAAACAGACAATAAAGCAGGGGATGCTTTAGGGGCGGGGCTACACGCTGATTGACAGGTGTCTACCAGAGACGTATACATCGTCTCTACGTCACTCCTCCTCAGTCCAGATGTGGACACTTCCTGTTCACTGGTTGCAAAAAAACAACAACACGGCAGCGACCGTAATCCAAGATGGCGACGACGCAATCGCCGAACTCGAGGCTTCAAAACATCCACAAACCAGTGAGTGACGTCACGATGACTACGTCACGGTGACTACATCACGATGACTATGTCACGATGACTACGTCACAATGACTACGTCCTCTTCTGATACACAGTCTGGGATCACAACACACCAGCTGGTCGACACAAACGTCTTTTACCACGTTAGCTAACGTTCCCTCAGATGCGGCGACGCAAAATGGATCAGTTTTGCGTCAATGAAAGCTGCAAATGTTGTCATGTTATGTTGTGCTTCTCATATATTTGGGAATGTGGGAACTGTGCGTCACTTGTAATTCTTTGCGATGATAAATGACATCACTAGTGGAGCGATTTCACTTGATAACAATCTGAAGTCTCCATTAAACATCACGTTTGTTTAAGAGGTAAGAAGAAGCAGCAGAGACGACCTTCTCAATCCTTCAATCCGCTTTGACACAGATAATCATGTTCTGAGCATCACATCATAAAACCACATCGCATGTACTCCCTAACCCTTCTGACGCAAACCCTCTTTATTGACGATCTCGCGTCATTGCCACTTTAAATAGCGTCCAATCAATCCTCTCCCAGTCTCTTTTAACGAGCCGGCTTGCGGTGGACGAGTCAGGCCAACATCATCCATTCTGCACAGTGTGCCAGCTGGGAGTTAATACAAACACTGTGTTTGAAGTGTGGGGAGTCATGTGTTCGCCTATGAAAGCGCTTGACCCAAGGCATCCATGGGTACCGACCAGGTCACGACACCACAAGGAGGCGGAACAACGCTCCGAGGTGAAGCTAGACTTCTGCGAGGGAAAACATGGAAATGGGTTCGTGCAATTTTTTTTATTTTTTGCCTACTCTCTCAACATTTGAATACTTCACAAAAAAAGTACAGCTGAGGCAGATGAGGATGTCATCAGTTCTGCAGGTATTTAGGCATAAATCAAAGTAGAGCTATTTGAATTTATTGCTTTTGATCTTTATTTTGTTTATTCAATGTCCAAAAAAATGACGTCTTCAAACAGCTGGATCTGTGTGACCAACAGTCCCTAACCTGAAGGTTTTCAATTTACAATATGTGGAAGTTTAATATGTGGAATTTGATAATTACATTAAAATCGTCAAAATCGATTAAGTTTCACCACTGATCATTTAGTAAGAACAACTTTTACTGGATTTTGATCGTATAGATGAAGTGACACTCTTGTAATATGGAGAAGGGATCACTATAGGTACAGGCAGGGAGGACAGGATCAAATGACGGCGGCGCAGCGCCGTGGGAAACAGCGAGCTAATGAGCGTCAGTATCATCTCCTCTTTGTGAAATGACTCGCGTCTCTCTGAGAAGCAGGCTTCAGTTTCAGCACACTATCAAACCGAGCACGACCTCAGGAAAGAAAAGGGGACAAAAGTGAACCGGGACGGAGTCGTCCCACCGCTCTGCTGAGTGAGGCACTAACTGAGGCTTAATAGCCACAGTAACCAGGACAACACACTGAAATCAAGACACGGAGCTTTGCTTCTCTTTTTTTGCAGTTGCATGACCTCAGCCGTCTCCCGGGGCAAGCAGAGAGCAGAACACTGTGGGCCTTCACTCAGCTCAGCACTACAAGCAGCACAGAAAGCCCGTTCTGTTGTCTTCACTGTACGTGTGGAGAGACTGACCCTGCAGCAGCATGTGGACGTGGTCGATGTCCAGGGGGATGGACCCCCTCTCCACCAGATCATCTCTGCAGTAGAGGTCTGACGACATGCTTTCTTCTCATCCGCAGCCCCCCCGGCAGCATGGCACCACTCTGAGAGAGAGAGAGAGAGAGAGAGAGAGAGAGAGAGAGAGAGAGAGAGAGAGAGAGAGAGAGACAGAGAGAGAGAGAGAGAGACAGAGAGAGACGGAGAGAGAGAGAGAGAGGGAGAGAGAGGGAGAGAGAGAGAGAGAGAGAGAGGGAGAGAGGGAGAGAGAGGGAGAGAGAGCGAGAAAGAGATAGGAGAGAGACAGAGAGAGAGAGGGAGAAAGAGAGAGAGAGAGAGAGAGAGAGAGAGAGAGAGAGAGAGAGAGAGAGAGAGAGAGAGAGAGAGAGAGAGAGAGAGAGAGAGAGAGAGAGGTCAGCGTTACTGCAGCTTAGAGAGCGATGCGGCATCATGAAAATAACTTTAGAGTCGGATCAACAATAAGCACAAACAAAATCAGATTTTGATGTGTAGTTTGAGACGTTGCATTTAAAAGCATGCATGAAACAATAAAGCAGTAAATGATCATAACAGTATAGATTTGAACATGTTTTTGCAATGTTGCAAAAACAGGAAATGCAACTAGAGTAGACCTAAAGACCTGTCATTGTTATGGTATTGTTTATATAACAGGGACAATGCACAAGACGTTTATTGCATTTGTAGACTCATCATCATCATCATCATCATAGCAATCATGGAACGTCTCCTGGATTAGCATCTTTCAATCTACTGCACCCACAAAGGACCAGCGACCAGCATGTAAAGCGCTCTACAAAGCAACAACCGGTTTAACGAACACGGATCGCACCAAAAGGAAAAAGCCCGACAATCTCAGGAGGCCTTGAGTCCAACAGTTGCGTCGTTCAAGACAAAGAAAGACAACACTTCTAAAACACAGTTTGGGGCGGTGAGAGACATTCTGTCAGTTCACTCTGCTCTGGGTTTCCTCCTGTTCCGTCTTGCCCTGTGATATGAATAAGTGAAGTGAGAAGAATGCGTGACATTTAGACGTCTTTACAAACAAATCACACTGTGAAAAAAAAAAGAATAAAGGCGCCTTTGATTTGACCGGGAAGTCTCTCTTTGTTTCAGATCACACACACACACACACACACACACACACACACACACACACACACGTGACTGACGGGTCAGGAGGACGGACAGGTGAGCGAGGCTAAAATAAAGCAGCAGTGTGAGATGGCGCTGGGCCTCGCTGACATGTCGGAGCAAATGTCAGAGCGGGTCACACGCTGAGTAGCTGTCGGTTTTGTTTTAACCTGCGTGTGCTGCCAGAGGGGCGGGACCTCATCCAAGCAAACAAATCAGAGTTATGTTTTGTTGGCGTCGTGATGCCTCGCTGCCCGTGGCGCTGAACAAGTGCAAAGCTGTTTATACAAGCGCAGCGCTCTGTGCTAGGAGACAAACACGGGGTCGAGAAAGGTCAGAGCTGTACGTGATGTCATCAGGCTCAACGGAGGGTTCTGTGAATCAAGAGAAACTGAAGAGGCTTCGTCTACGTGTTGCATGTGGTTTGGACAGCGATGGGATGTGTGCGATTATATCAACATCCGTTTCCATTTGCACTACACAAAACAACAACATCGATGGTATACGGCCTGTCTGCACGGTTAGAGGGTCAAGGACACTGCAGGCAAAGCGTCAGTCTAGTGATTTAGACTCGGACCACGTTGCTGAGACGCTTCGTGTAAAGAAAGGCGGCTGCAGAACCCCGGGGCCACGACGGCAACGAGCTCAGTCCCTCTGAGTCTGGAGCAACACAACACGGTGCCACGAGTTCATAAAGACAAGAATCAGAGGAGTGAGCAGCAAAACCTTGCATTTGAAAAGAGCAAACGAGACGCTAGAAGACCAGGGACCGGGCTGTGGTAAGGTCAGCCACAGTGGAGCGGTCCGGTCGGTCCGTCTTCATCTACATCCCTGTGAAGCTATAATAAGATGAAAGAGATCAAATATTTCTAATTACTGGCAAGCAACTAAACTTAAAATGAAATCATTTGATTAGCCTGATGGTCCCAATGCATCCGTCCTTCAAGTGCACTGAAACAAAACCACGAGGCTAGTCTGAGGTTAGTCTGAGGTTAGTCTGAGGTTAGTCTGAGGTTAGTCCCACGCTGCAGTTCAACCTCTACAGAATAAACACGTGCAAGAAGTGGACGCAACATTAACGCATGCACACGGACACACGTGTTGTGTGTGTGTGTGTGTGTGTGTGTGTGTGTGTGTGTGGGGGGGGGGGGGGGGGGGGGGGGGGGGGGGGTGAAGCCGCTATAGCGCGGCATTTGAGCTATCCCAAGGCTTCATGTCAGCTGCTGACAGAGAGACCGGGCTGGGGGGGGGGGTGAGAGAGAGACAGACACAGAGAGAGAGAAAGAGAGAGAGAGAGAGAGAGAGAGAGAGAGAGAGAGAGAGAGAGAGAGAGGCAGACAGACAGAAAGAGAGAGAGAGAGAGAGACAGACAGACAGAAAGAGAGAGAGAGAGAGAGACAGACAGACAGAGAGAGAGAGAGAGGACAAGGGAGAGAGCGAGAGAGAGAGAGACAGACAGACAGACAGAGAGAGAGGACAAGGGAGAGAGACAGACAGACAGACAGATAGAGAGAGAGGACAAGGGAGAGAGTAAGAGAGGGAAGGAGGTAAGGAGAGAAGGGGAAAAAAAAGTAATCCGAGATCAGATCTCCATTGATCCTGTTGAAAACACAACATCTCCTGATTTTGCAGCTTCAAAATAAAAGCTATTTATGGGGTGACTTGGGTGACTTTTATTGTGAAGAATTTGTAGTAAAATACGTTCATCATTGTGTAGAATTGATGGGGAATGAAAAGCACTTCTCCAGCGTTTAACAGACGGAACATGAACAAACACGGTCAGATCAGACGGGTCACATTGAAGCACAGCTGAGCTACGATCCGGTTACTGATCACAAAAGTCACATTGACAAGAGCGTGACTACGAGACCCACCGAGAGCCACCGAGCAGTACTCTGACCACAGGAACAGGGACATTATGAGCAGGAGACGGAATGAAGAGCGAGGGACAGGAGTCACACGTCTCTCCTGTCCTGCTCTAATTGCAGTAACAAGGCAGAGGGCAGTGAAACACATGGCACACTGTTGTGGAAAAAGCACGGGGGGGGGGGGGGGGGGGGTCATGAGACCACGACACCAGCAGTACATGCTCTTCAAATACATATTCGTGCACGGCTGAGGTGCACACGTTACTATTGTTTACACCTCAAAGCTGCACCAGTCAGCTGATTTGAAACAGTCCAGATCACCTAACAGCAGGTGTACAAGAGCTACACACACACACACACACACACACACACACACACACACACGTGTGTGTCATTGTGTGTTTGTTATGCAGACTAAAGAAGCCAGACCCAAAGACTCAACACATGCACCACCCGTCCCTCGACATCCCAGCCCTCCAATGAATTCCCCTCTTGGAAGAAAAAGCATGAAATGGATCGACTGAAACTGATTGAGTGTAGCTGAACGGATTT
>NW_027176395.1:254261-387901 GCF_023349555.1 Cebidichthys violaceus | reverse complement strand
GATCATCCACACTGAAGATCATCCACACCTGAAGATCATCCACACTGAAGATCATCCACAGAGAAGATCATCCACACTGAAGATCATCCACAGAGAAGATCATCCACAGAGAACGATCATCCACAGAGAAGATCATCCACACTGAAGATCATCCACAGAGATGATCATCCACAGAGAAGATCATCCACACTGAAGATCATCCACACTGAAGATCATCCACACTGAAGATCATCCACACTGAAGATCATCCACAGAGAAGATCATCCCACACTGAAGATCATCCACAGAGAAGATCATCCACAGAGAAGATCATCCACAGAGAAGATCATCCACACTGAAGATCATCCACACTGAAGATCATCCACAGAGAAGATCATCCACACTGAAGATCATCCACAGAGAAGATCATCCACAGAGAAGATCATCCACACTGAAGATCATCCACACTGAAGATCATCCACACTGAAGATCATCCACACTGAAGATCATCCACACTGCAAAGGGTCTGAGATGGAGGACCCACAGTGTGGACTACCGTAGAGGCGGCATGCTAACAATCACTTTTTGTTGGTCATTTACAATCAGCACCATGACTCTCTCACGGTCACTACTAGAGATGTGATTCTCAGCAGCCATAACTCCTCTACAGTCCCGTCAAAGCACTCCTCCTCAAACAAAGTGGATTGTGTGTTAGATGAGGGGCGGAGCAGCACAACGCCCTGTTAATTAGACTGAAAATGTAATTAAGTAACCTATTAGTGTGTGATTTGACGTTAACATCTCGTTCTCTCTACTAACCCTGACCCTATCGCTGCTTCATATCATCAAGCGTACAAAGTGCCCCCCCCCCCCGTGACTGCAGGAATGTGAGATAGTGTCGCTGTTATGAAGCTGTCAGGAGCCAGAAATAGCAGCAGGGAACACGCGTGTGTGTGTGTGTGTGTGTGTGTGTGTGTGTGTGTGTGTGTGTGTGTGTGTGTGTGTGTGTGTGTGTGTGTGTACGGCTGCTTTCAGATCAGTTCAGCGTGTAATGAGTCCTTGAGGAAGAACAGAGGACTTTATTTAATAACGCTGCCCTGCAGGTCCAACCAGATGGAATGAGGAATCGGTGTTTGAAAAAGCAAACAGAGGGAAACAGGAGGGGTTGATCTCGATCACATCATGATACCTGATCAATTACAGCAGGACTGTGTAAACCACCACAAACAACGCAGTCCAGAGCCAATGCACGCTTTACGACCGCATGTACCGTCTGTTGGTGTTGAAGTAGATGAAGCTGTACTCACATGCGGCAGTAGAGAGCGTTTTTTTTGTGGGAATGAAAGGTGCAGCGCAGAAGCAGGTCCGGCCGGTAGTGAGGAACGGATTCTGCTCCGTAGTAGCTCTGGCGGAGATGAAACCTGAAGCGCAGTTTGACAGATCTGCAGCCTGCAGAGCTCCAGAGGCCGGGCCGGACTGTCACCGGAGAAGCCGGAGTCGTACCGGTGCCGAGCAAAGAAAAGAAAAAACTCAGCGGGAGACTAAATATAGAAACCAGTCAGGGTTCAACACAGACAAGACCCCCGATCCAGTTTGGCACTGGTGGCTGTCACCCGAGCTAAGAGTGCCGCCCCGACAAGTGCAAGTGTAACCCGAAGTTTAATGTCAGCTGAGCTGACTCTGAAACAAACCTGGAACCTGAATGTAACTCTGTTCTTCTCTGGTTCATTCACAAGATTGAAACAGACGGAGAATATAAATATAAATACATACATATATAAACGTATGGTTAACTTAAGAGGAGAGACGAGCGTCCTGATTGAGCAAAAATGTTGTTAAGATTTGTCAAACAGATCAATAAGAAATAAGTGTGTCCAGAGTGTGTCACAGTAACACTTAAAACAAACGTAACATTCAATGCAAAAGAAGAAACATCAACTCATTAGGAGCAACGCCTCACAGGTCACAGGTGAGCGTCAATACTAGGAGTGAGCACCAGGGGTCAGCACAGCATCATGGAGCTGCTGAGCCGTCTGCAGGGTGTCTCTTTATTCACACGTTCAATGAACATTCTGTTTCTGCTTCATAATGAGCCGTTTAGTGTTCCCGACGTCTTTGACTGCAGGCTACTGGGGCTAATGGGGGGGATAGTGCCTTGCCCAAGCTCAGTGGCAGTGGTTTGTCATTTATTTTCCATTAGGAAACAAGGAGGAGTTTCAAACCCCTCAAAAGTGCTGAAGGTTTGAACATGTACGGTTTGAGCAAACTGCATCTACTGCATCTCCTGATGAAGATAGTGTGACTTGGTCAACAGCTCCAGAACAAGTTAGTAAGTGGACCTTAAGAGCATGTAGGGATTGGATGGAACGGGCCTACTGGGCACAGAGCCAGGGGCCCAAAGAGACAGAGACACAAAGAGACACAAAGAGACTCACAACCACGACAAAGAGACACAAAATGACCACAAAGAGACAGCAGACGTCTACAACGAGACACAAAACAACTACAAAGAAATACAAAACTACAAAGAGAGACACAACACGTCTACGAGACACAAAACAACTACAAAAAGACACAAAACAACTACAAAGAAATACAAAACTACAAAGAGACACAAGACAAATACAAAGAAATATAAAACTACAAAGAGACACAAGACGTCTTCAAAGAGATACAAAACAGCCACAGACAAAAAATAATGAAAACTCCCCCAAAAAATAACAAAGAAACACAACAAGACAACAAAGAGACACAAGACAACAAAAAGAGTCTAAACAACTGTAAGGTGTGTGTCTTACTCCTGTGTAGGAGAGGTGGGGGGGGCCTTAAGCATGTCTGTGCCCGGGGGCCCATTGTCTCATAATCCGGCCGTGCTTCAGAGGAGATTGTTTTTACTGTTTCCATGATGAAGAAGGAATCGTCACTGAAGCTGTTTTGTGTTGCTACCTGATGTACCAACACCTTCCTACGACACATGAGCTGGTTCTTTTAAAACAAATTAATTAATTAAACTAATACAACTTCATGAAGTAATGACCAAAAAAAAGCCAAAACTTCTACTTCATTTGAAAGCTGCCAATAATTGCACCGTAGAGCAGGAGTGTGGAAATCCAGGCTTAGGCCCTTTTGTACTGGATCACAATTAGCGTCCTTGTAATCCTCCTGTTATCCAATGACACGCACCCTGCTACCCCCCCCCCCCCCCCGCCCCCGACAGTGAGCAGGACAGGGCGTCTGATTGGAGCGTGGACCCGTCTCCTGGCTCATCCTCCTCAACCTTTTTTTTTTTCCTCTAATCTAACTTTAATTGCTTGGCCTCAACTTTCAACTTTACTTTAAAAAAAAAGAAAAGAAAAAGGTTCATTTCCCGAGAACTTGAGATCAGTTCTGCTCCGGTTGGCTCCACATGCTGCCCGCAGGCCCCCCCCCCCACCCAACGAAAGGTAATTTCTTGATGAGGCGCTTACTCACCCCAAATCAATTCTTCCCCTTTCTTCACATCTCCTGTCTCCTGTCTCCCCGTCTCCTGACACATGCATCCTTTTTCACTGGCTACATAAAGAGGACATAATGAAAGGACGGTGAGATGAAGTGTCAGAGCTCAGGGGTGAAGTCATTACAGTCGGCGTGTGAGAACAGGAGCAGGGTCTGACTGTGGGAGCCGGCTAATTGAGCTCGATGATTGAGTAGACACAGGTAGGCACTGTGTTTGAGTCTGTTGCCCCCCCCCCCCTGTTCCATGTGGATGAGTGTGGACAAAAGGACAGAATCTTTCCCCCTAATCAAGCTAATGGAGTGGTAACAACCCAGTGGGTGAACTAAATGAGCAGCGACAGGTAGGAGGGCCTCCAGGGGATGTGTGTGTGTGTGTGTGGGGGGGGGCTGAGTGCAGGACACGGGGTGATAAAAAGGGCCCGGCTCGTCCCGTCAGATCCATTAGCAGGTGGTTCAGGTCTGAGGAGCGTTCGGGGGACGAGTACCCGCGGTCCTCGTTATCCAGCCACGCTGCCAAAGAGTGACTTCAGAGCCAACAGTGCAGGCGTCAGACGGGCCGAACACTTACATCCAACAGTTAACAGATGACCCAGCAGAGGCAGGAGTCACAATGGTGAGTGAATCCTGCTTCACCTGCTTGCTTCAGCTGTTACTTTAGTGAGACGTCCAAATGTCCTTTATTTTTTGTATTTAAATGTCCTTTTATGTTTCTTTTGCACTTTGTCTTTTCGTGTTTTGTCGCTGAAGTGCGAAATAAATAAACTTTCCTCGCCTTATCATAAAAAAACAAACATTTAATGGGCAATCTGTGGTCAAAGATCCATATGTAGATATGACCGAACGCTGCAGAACACCTACTGAATGGATCGTGTGATGAGATTTGGGTTTACATGTAAATAAAAAGCCTGCGGAGCACTTTGTCTCAACGCAGCTTGACTCACAAAGCTTGTGTGATACCGGCCGGTCACAGAATGCATCAGACCATCTGTGGTTCAGAAAGCCATGAAATATTACTGAGTCCTCCGTTTCTTTTTAGTCCAAGGCCTGGAGCTGGTTGGGATTCTGTCTCTGCCCTGCTTTAGTGCCCTTGAGCAAGTCACTGACACCTTTCCAGCCTAGCTTAGAAACCCTCCTGAACACACCCGGCTTTGTGTCCCCCCCCCAGGAGGCCTGGACTGCTGCTGGTCCTGCTCTGGATCTCTCTGCAGCCAGACTCCCTCCACCGGGCGTCAGCCGTCAAGCTGCGGCGCTTCATCGGCTGCGCTGTCCGGGAGTTCACCTTCCTGGCCAGGAAGCCTGGCTGCGGGGGGGTGCACGTCACCACCGACGCCTGCTGGGGGCGCTGTGAGACCTGGGAGGTGAGCAGGGGAGGGAGGAGGGGAGACAGGTTACTGTACACACAGAGGGGAGAGGCCACTTAAAACTCACAACTTTACACAAGAGTCTGTGGAAGAAAAAGACTAAATGTAAAGTCAGAGAGTCAAATACACACAGAGAGAGAGAGAGAGAGAGAAAGAGAGAGAGAGAGACAGAGACAGAGAGAGAGAGGGAGACAGAGACAGAGAGAGAGAGACAGAGCGAGACAGACAGAGAGCGAGAGACAGAGAGACAGAGAGAGAGAGAGAGACAGAGAGAGAGAGACAGAGAGAGAGAGACAGAGAGAGAGAGACAGAGAGAGAGAGAGACAGACAGAGAGAGAGAGACAGAGAGAGAGAGAGAGAGAGAGAGAGAGAGACAGACAGAGAGAGACAGAGAGACACTGTAGATACAGTACAGGGGGGGGGTCAGAGCAAGGTCACACATTCAGCAGATAGATGCATGAATAATAGAACAGACACATCCATGTCAGACGTCTGAGGAAAAACCCATTCTGTGTTCACGATAACTGACTTTCTGGTCACATGCTACGGCGAGTGAGTCATGAATCTTGGGGCAGTGGGTCGGAGGAGGACAGCGAGGGCTCCTGGAGCAGCTCGCACTCAAAATTGAGTTCTGCAATGAGAAAAAAAAGAAAAAGTAAGATGGCTGCTAGAATGAGAAAAAGGGCGGCGCGTGCTGGAATCCAGAGACGTTTATTGCGACAGCAGCGGCGGTGGCCTTCTTAACAATGCCTCAAGTGCAGAAACGACACAGTTGGATTTCATAAGTTGCCGCATACTGATTAAAAAAGATAAATGCTGTGGAATCTGAAGTTTGATCTGGTGCGTTGTGTTCAGTGACACGAGGCATTAGGAGGCTCATGACTCTCACTCTGCTTTGTTATTGCGGTGGAGCCGCTGCTATGTGCAGGAGGCCCGAGCTGAGCCTGGTGATACTCTTTGAATTCCCCTGGGGGGGGGGGGGGAGACACACTCTCATCTTTTTGTCTCCTCCCCCCCACACAGGGAGGTCAGGACACAGTGGAGGGAGTCAATGTCCCGCTTTAGGGACAGACAGGTTGGGGGGGGGGGGGTCTCTAATTCAGGATTTACAACCTCCACCTTCTGTGCACAGGTTATGATAGAGAGTGTTAAACGACTGCAACGGCAGAATTAGATTAAATCGCCGGAACGCCGACACCACCAGCGATTAATAGTGAGCTTTGCAGACGCGTCACAAACCTGCCTGTGAACACGGCTTCACCGTGTGCAAAACAAACGACTTCATTTCAAAAGATGAAAAGTCTAATGAGGTGGATTTGTTTCCACGTCGGGTTACTGTGACATGAGGAATAGTCACGAAAGGTGAACTGGTGAAGCTTTACACCACTAGAGGTGCTGGAGAGCAGAGTTCTTGATGATCTTTTTTGTGCTCTGAAAGTTTAGTTCATTACGGCCTAATATTATCAGAACAATACTACAGCAAACAATAGAGTACAACACTGTACAGCAGCAACAGAGCATCATCAACGTTTAGGAGAAAAGGTTGTTCAGACTCTTCTGCTGTCTGTTTGTGTGAGCAGAAGCCCGTCCTGGACCCCCCCTTCATCGAGTCCTACCAGAGGGTTTGCACCTACAACCAGACGCGTCTGGTCTCTGTGAAGCTGCCCAACTGTCTGCCAGACGTGGAGCCCACCTTCACCTACCCCGTGGCCCTGAGGTGTGACTGTGGAGTCTGTCTGACCAGCACCACCGAGTGTACCACATCTGTCTGAACCAGCACCACCGAGTGTACCACATCTGTCTGAACCAGCACCACCCAGTGTAACACATCTGCCTGAACCAGCACCACCAATAACATCTGTCTGAACCAGCACCACCCAGTGCACCACATCTGTCTGAACCAGCACCACCCAGTGTACCACATCTGTCTGAACCAGCACCACCAATAACATTTGTCTGAACCAGCACCACCCAGTGTACCACATCTGTCTGACCAGCACCACCGATAACATCTGTCTGAACCAGCACCACCCAGTGTACCACATCTGTCTGACCAGCACCACCGATAACATCTGTCTGAACCAGCACCACCCAGTGTACCACATCTGTCTGAACCAGCACCACCCAGTGTACCACATCTGTCTGACACCTGGACACAAAGAAAATGTGTCAAATATAATATTAATGAAAACCAGAAGCACTTTTATTCACCAGTTAGTTGAGTAATCTGGTTCATTATTATCTTTCACGCATAATAACTTGCTTTTATTTTTTTTGCTTTAATCACCACAAAGCTTTAAAACTCACTTATCGGTTTCTTAATTCTTAAATGCTCAGATTCTTCTTCTCTGGTATTTGACGTGTTGCTGACGTAGCCTTTATCTCCACCTAGTGGCCCGGAGAGCGCTTGGTGTCGTTTTTGTTTTTATTATAATAAAAATGTATCTGCATACATACAGAGCCTCAGTCTATCAACAGGTAACGTTGTGAGATCTTCTCTTGATGTGATCAGACCCGTCAGGAGGCCTCAATGACGCTCTGTTGTCCTTCTGACAGAGACGGTCACTCGCTGCTACTGACTGAGCTCCACTAATCACTGCGCCGATTCATGAACAAGCTGACTTTTCTTGGCTGAGGTCAGTTTCAACACAGATATTGAGTGACGGTGAACTGAACATGATTGATTTTACACGTTTAGAAGCCAACTAAAGGTCTGCGTCAACACTGAAACGTCTCCAGACGAGGCCGCCTGATAAAGACACGTCTCCTCACTTCTATAGAACTCAAGAGTCTAACCCTCCGGTCACATGATACACCAAGGGTAATCATAGGCTGAAGGATGTATCCAGAGTCTAACTGCTAATAAATCACAACGATATATTTCATATTTCTTTTTTCTCTTTGTCTCTAATTGATTCAATTTGCATTATTACATCTGGGGATATTTATTACTGCACTGAAGCTTTTCTTCTATATCATCTTTTGCATATATTTTTTGTCACATTTCAATATTCTTTCCAGTTTAGAATGAAGCCTGTTCTGCAGTTAATGTTTCCCCTTTTTCATTAAAATAGAAATCATGCAAAGTAAACTGACTCTGACCGTCACGTAGAAGAAATAAAGAGTCCGATATTTACATTTAAAGTGGAGCACAGTCTCCTGCTTTTGTTCAAAACACAACAAAGAAATTGTGAAATTATTTCCATGATTCCACAGCTGATAAAAGCCATGAAGCGAAGTCGATCAGTCAACCTTCTCCCACGCCTCCTCCTCCTCCTCCTCCTCCGTCCCATTCCACGTCAGCGGTAATAACGGCGGAGCCGATCAAAAGGCGTCGTCTCTGGGGAAACCCTCTCTCTCTCTCTCTCTCTCTCTCTCTCTCTCTCTCTCTCTCTCTCTCTCTCTCTCTCTCTCTCTCTCTCTCTCTCTCTCTCTCTCTCTCTCGTCGTCCTCACAGATCCTCCTCCTTCATCCTCACGTCCCCCAGTGGGAGCGACTGTATAATTCACGACCCCGGTTGGTTCCTGTCAGGCTGCTTCAGGGCAGCGGAGGGGAAGCGGCCCTTAACCTGGACTCATGCAGGTGAAGGAAAGAAGGAATCTGACCCCGTTTTAGTGACCTAGACCTACAGTAGTGGCCTGGTTTCTATGATTGGCCTGAAAGGTGTCATATGGATGTAAGTCAGGTGTGTAACAGCCAGGCTGATGCAGCAACAGAGAGGAAGCCCCTCTACTTCAGAACGAAATGTACAGAAGTCAACGGAAAAAGAGAAATATTTGTTGTTTGAATTCTGCCATAAATTACACATGTTTGTACATTTAAAAGATCATTTTTGTACGTCAAGAAAGTCCCAAATTGATGCAGCTTTGTCGTAGTACTGTTGATTTATTTTTCTATCTCTATGCATCTTACCTGATGCGTTTCATCCGGGCGGCAACCTCCAGTTCTGCAGAACGAAGCCGATGCATCTCTACTGACCAGCAGGGGGCGACTCCTCTGGTTGCAAAAAGAAGTGAGATTGAATGGAAGTCTATGAGAAAACGATGCATTCCCTCAGTAAACATTGTAAACATGAGCTTCAGCTCTTTTCACCCTGATCAAATGGTCTCTGATGAGTCATTGTGTCTCCCTCAGAGACCTCAGGAAAGGAAGCTTTGTTGATGGTTTCATGGTCCCCCCCCCCTCCCCACACACACACACACACACACACACACACACACACACACACACACACACACCACCCGTTACAGCTGAAGGAGGAAGTGGTGAAGTCTGGAGGGGGGGGGGGGGGGGGGGGGGGGGGTCACCACGGCGACTCTCCTGTCAGGGTTGTTGAAGATTACGGAGGTCTCAGGAGAGCAAACTGTCCAGACAGCTAACCTCTCCTCGAAGGCCTCTTCAGTGCTCACACACACACACACACACACACACACACACACACACACACACACACACACACACACACACACACACACCAGAATACAATAAGGCTCTGTTCTGCACGAAAACATGAAAAACAAGAACATGCCCGTTTGTGTTTTTCCGAGGCGTTAAGGAACATCAGAGTACCGGGACAGTGGAGACGTAACTATTGATGACCTGTTGATGAGAGTCTTACTTATGCAGTGTGGCGGTCGTGACGGGGAATCCGTCTGCTTTGGTTCCACCTCCTCTTCATGATGTAATCTGCTGAAAGCAGACAAGACGTCCTCACATGTAAGACACCAGACACAGTAAACACACACGAGAGACACGACTACGTGCACTTATGCAAACGCTGCTTTGTCACATGTACACACATATTGAATATCTCACACACACACACACACACACACACACACACACCATTTCTCTCTCCTGCCCGGATACACACTCGCTTCCTTTCATTGGTGGAAGCGTTGATGAAGCAGAATCCTGGTGGAGTTCAATATGCAGATAGCTACAGAACAATCTCATTCCCATCATTACAGTAAACGCTGGAAGTAATGAAAAGCACTGATTTGAATTTGAGTCACAAACAACAAAGGTTCAATTATAAGAACACTTGATTGCTTTTGATGTGTTCTTCATGTTGTTCGTCTTCGTCTTTGATTATTGAATCCAGAAAGTGTTGATGAACAGGACTGGTTCTGAGGGAAAGACGGCGCTGCTCAGTCCTCCGGAGACCAGGATGGATTATTCTCCTCATCTCCTCAACCTGCAGATTCAATTTAGAATATGAGAAGGAGGAGTCCAGGAGGAGACACTTTCTGTTAACGGTCCAATTCTTCCAAAGGCCTCAAACTGATTCTCCTTACCGGATAATTAAAGGTTTCTGTATGAGCTTCAGGCCCCGGTGTCTCCTCCACTGATATGTGGACAGCAGCTAACAGAGGTCTGGAGTAAACCACGCTTCATCCTCATGGAGCTGAGAAGACAAACCGTCAAAGCAGCAGACGCATCAAGACGACGCTTGTTTCGTTTAAGCTGCCATATCAAATAACACAAGGACCGTGTCACAGATCTCACCTCATCTTCTGGTGCATGACGTTTCATTATTCTCATCTCATTCGTCAGTGTTTAGGACGACGCCTCTCGCCCCCTGAACGCCACAGGAAGTCCTCAGACCGTATGACTCCTCCCCCTTCTTATCACAAAGGACTCAATGAGACCTTCTTGGTGATTTTAGATGCTTGCAGAGAACCCTAAAACAATCTGAAAGAATCTTTTTGTTCTCGGCTCTCTGTGGTCAACCAACTGCAAGGAACGCTGGATCGATACAGAACCACAGAACCACGGAACCACGGAACCACGGGGACTCTCCTCGTTGGATCTCGCTCCTCTTCAAGAACTCGTCTCTTCAACAGCTGTTGCTACGCTGACTGTCAGTCGATCAGTGTTCAGCTTCACTGCATCAACACCTTCTCACTCCTTCAACAAGATAAAACACTTTGGACATGATCCTTCCTAAAAGCTGAACTGTAATCAATAACGTTGCCATATAATGTGTATTTTAAAGTTGAGCCGTAACGCTTTGAATGAAGTCGTCTCACGGAGATAATAACTTCTCGATTGACACTAAAAAGAAACAATTCTGCGGTAAATGGGCTTCAGAAGCAGCTTCGCTTCGACAGTTTTCTGCAGCGAGAGAAAACCTTTTTTTCCAGCAGCAGCAATTAAATATGTTTTCCAGGAGAATGTGTCGGCACACCCCGAGCTGACGGGTGTCAGTTTGGGTAAAAGAGTGCGTCTCGTCCTCTCTATTTGAGGAGACTCTAATGGGGACGAGTGTGTCGGCACAGAGACGGTAGAGGCTTCACGCGTCCGGCTGCAGGTGGAGTCTTGACGGGCTAATGTCTCCCTCAGCGCTCTCCGTCCACAGGAAGCTGCAGACGATAATGCTGCTGTCTGACGCTAATTGGCTTCGAAGGATTCTGAGCTTTTTCGCGCCACAAACGGTCCCAGATGTCAGAGAAGAAGCCCGATCGGATCAGCCGAACAGATTAATGGACAGAAAGACGAGCAGTTAATAGCTACGCTGATAAGAAAAGACCATTTTTTTAAATGCTGAAACAAAACAAATAAGAGCAGACGGCCGCTCAGAGGTCGTATGAAATGTCTGAACTGTCAAAAAGGGCCTTAATGAGATTCTGGGGCGCTGAACTAGAGATTATTTCACTTTACTCTGATCCTCCGGGAGCCTGAAATATCAATTCATGTCACAAAGAAAGAAATAGAAGAAAAAAAAAAGTGAGATAGAGGAAGAGGAAGCGGCTGAGAGGAGGAAGGAGGAGGATATCGCCAAAGGGCTGAGCTGCAGGACGGAGTGAGAAGCAGACGAGTTGAAGGTTTTTCTTTCTGTCTGTGACGTGATGAGAAGTTCAGAAAGAATAAACTCAATCAAAAACCATCTCTCCTGCAGAACTGTGTGGAAGAGGATTCTACTCACGTATGTTCACAAGCAGCTGTGCATTAACTTTCATCAACATGTCAGGGTTGACGGGTTCCTTTCTCATTGCCAGTAAATGTTCTTACGTTCTTCATCACGGTTCTAATGTTCTGTTTAGTTTAAACTGTTTTAGAAAGGTGGAATTACTTTGTCCACATTTGAATAAATACAAGTTCTGATCAGGCTGTAACTTCTGGTTCTGAACGTGAAGTCAGAGCTTCATGTGTTAAAGCTGCATTCTCTCTAGTGTCCACCAGTGGGCGACTCCTCTGGTTGTATAGAAGTCTAGTCTAAAATGACTCTACTTCTCTCTTGATTTATTCCCTCAGTAAACATTGTAAACATGAGTTTATGGTCTCAATCTCTAGTTTACAGTCTTCTTCAATACAGCATGATGTTCATTGAGTACATTATGCTCCATTTAGAGTCAAACAGACCATAAAGCAGGGGATGATTTAGGGGCGGGGCTACACGCTGATTGACAGGTTGTTAAAAAGATGTTTCCCGGTCTGGGAGTTGTCCGTGTTTTACTCTTTCACAGTGTTTTCAATTCATTAGTTGTTTAATTGTAACATTTTGGTCGTCTCAAAATGCCAGCGTTCCGTTGTACTGTTGTTGTTGATGTCGTTACAAAAAACAAGATGGCGACGGGCAAAATGCCAACCAGGAGGCTTCAAAACGTCCGTCCATAAACCAACGTGTAACGTGACGACGTCATACATCAGGCTAGTGGGAGGGGCCTGTTATGAAAGTCTATGTTGATTTATTGCAGTGACGTGCGGTGAGGGTCGTGACTGGTGAGCGAGTGTGCCCCACCGACCTGCTGCCCCACCGACCTGCTGCCCCACCGACCTGCTGCCCCACCGACCTGCTGCCCCACCGGGAGCGTTTCAGAAGCGGAGCGCTCGCGGGCGCCACCCGCGAAAATCGTGATAATCTGCGTCACATCCCCGGATGTATAAAGAGAACAACAAACACATAAAAGCTTACTTTACCTGTCCGACGATGAACTGATGTTGATTTGTTCATATTTCACTGTTTTTTGAGACATTTTTAAGCTTCGATATTGAATCTTCCATTTTCGCGGTCAAAGCAAAATATAAGAAGAAGAAGAAGAAGAAGAAGAAGAGAAGTGTAGAAGAAGAGCAACGACAGAACAAGCATGAGCCCGACCCGTGGGCTCTCTCTCGCCCCCTTCAGTGAGGCAGTGGTACTGTTTGCCCCTCTGTGCTTTTTCACTGCGGTTTAATGTCAGATCAGCAACACTAAACATGTTCTACACAGACGTGAAATACATTATTCTATGTAAAGAAAGGACATATAATAAAAGAGTCTACAGTTTGAACAGGACATGCGCTGATTCAGAGATTTTTATCATAAAAATGCTTGAAATGATTGGAATCATACAGAAATTACATTTATAGCACAGATCAGTAGAGACATATTAATTTTTATTTTATTTTATCATTATTTGTTTTTTACTTTTCATGATGAGCCTCCCCTGACCGCACGTCCCTGATTTACTGTCACCTAACTTCAGAGTTATTTTAACCCAAACCACCATCTTTTCCTGAACTGAACTAACTAGTCTTGTTGCCTAAACCTAACTGAGTTGTTTCCTGTGAAGAAGGAAGTTTATTTTGAAAAGACTGTATGCGTGTAACGAGCAGAAAGTGACACGTGTTGCTGGACTTTAGAAAATGACCATCTCTTTGTGGACTTGTTGGTTTGTGTTGTTTTTCACTTCCAGGCCGACACAACAGGACAGACTACAGGACAGATTCCTGCAGCAGAGGATCTGGCCTCTTTGTGTTGTTTTCAGCTCCCACTGGGTGCCAATACAGATCAATGCACTCATTGATGACTTAATGCTCCTTCAGGAAAGATGTTTCTACAACACAGACACAGACAGGAAGAGAGAGAGAGAGAGAGAGAGAGAGAGTATCCCAGACGGCTGTTTATTATTCTGACACTACAGTTTAGATGTGCAACTGTAAAACAATACATGAGTCAGTGTGGGATTCCAGTGCTGCTTTAACAAAAACAGTAGAAATTGATAACATTCCAGTAGAAAAGAGAGAGAAAGGGCCCCGCTTATTAAAATCACGGTAACTTGTATCTGAGCTGAAGCTGATGAACGGTGGAAATGTCTGCAGGTTCGATATCGTGAGAGAAGTCGACCCGTATGAATTATATCTATTCTCCGCCGCCTTCGATGCAATATGCGGGATCGAATCAAGCCAAAAAGGATCATTTTTAATAAATGAGGCCCGCCCCCGCCTCCAGAGAGGTGGCGTCACGATATCGGTCGGCACAGACTGCACATCATCATCGGCATGCCGAGGAGAGCGTGATGGAGATCAAGGAGAGGGGGAGGACACAGAGAGAGAGAGACAGAGAGAGACAGAGAGACAGAGAGAGACAGAGAGAAAGAGAGAGAGAGAGAGAGAGAGAGACAGACACAGAGAGAGAGAGAGAGAGAGAGAGAGAGAGAGACAAAGAGAGAGACAGAGATAGAGAGACAGACAGAAAGAGAGAGAGAGAGAGAGAGAGAGAGAGACGGAGAGACAGAGAGAAAGAGAGAGAGAGAGACAGAGAGAGACGGAGCGACAGAGAGAAAGAGAGAGAGACAGAGAGAAACAAGATGCTGAAAGAGAGAGGAGGCGTTTGTCAGAGAGGAAAGTAGAAACAAAAGGAAGACTCAAAAAAGCATCTCTGCTCCCAGTGAAAAGTCTGGGAGAGGCTGGAGGAGGGAGGACAGGAGGTTGTACATTCAAGTGGCAAAGCCGAAAAATCCTGCGCTGTAAGGTGTGTGTGTGTGTGTGTGTGTGTGTGTGTGTGTGTGTGTGTGTGTGTGTGTGTGTGTGTGTGTGTGTAGGGCTCAGATCACAGGGGTCGCCCTTCATTCTCTCGTCAAATTAATAAAAGAAGAGGACGTTTGCTCGCAAAAGCTGACAAGTGGCAAAGTTTTCCGCCAAATTCGCTGACAGAAAAACTCACAAACTGGAGACGAAGCCACCGGAGGAGGAGGAGAAGGAGGAGGAGGAGGTTCCCCCCTCCATAAATCAATTTTTTTTTTACTAGATTTTAAAGTTACTCACAGCTCCTTCTGAATCACTTCCTGCTAAACTTGTAAAGTGGCTCCATCTGTCTCCATATGGCAGCATACGTCTGTGGTTTATGTACGCAGGCTGTTTAATTATAAGCAATCAATACAGTTATACATGTCAATATGTGATTCATAAAATTAACATTTAATTAAAGAAAATGTAAAAGTGATAAAAACAAAACGTTTATAACTCCGTTTGGTCGTTCTGTGTTTGTTATACTTTTATAATTTAATTTACAACAAAAGCTCTGATTGGTCAGATTTCTGTTGAATCTGACCAATCAGAGCTCCTGCTGCTGCTCCGTGACAAAATATCAAAACAGGAAATATTGTGGGATGTGGTTTGCTCTGCATCATTTGAAATATTCCATTTTAATATTGAAATATTTATTTATTATTTGAATGAAAAAAATGAATGCCAATAGTATTGGCAAAATTTAGTTTTAAGTAATATTTTGTATTATAATCAATACATTTTAGTGGCTTTCCACAAAACCAGCATTTGACATTAAAACACCTGCTGCAGGTAAGTAATCAGATATTGATAGAGTGGTTGATATTCATAAATCTTTGTTAGATATGGTCATATAATTTTCTCTGAAATAGTAAAAAATAAATATATTTCCTGCTGCTCTGTGTTTTTTAGCAAAATAAAACATGATCAAAGTCTTTCTTTAACTCTCTCACTTTCAGATGCGTTCAAGAGCGGGTTTGTGTTCGTGTTGCTGAGTTTGACCTGAAGGTGCAAAACAGTGATGTGTGTCATTGAAAGCAAAAAGTGGGATGTTTGGGACACGGCCAGTCAAACTCAGCTTCATCAATCGACAGTTATTATCTTCACTTTGAATACAAACGCATAACATTTAGCGTGTTGTTAGCAAATCAGCATGCTGGCGTTGATCGTAAAGAACTGGAGGGTTCTGACCCGTTGGCGTCCTCACGACTCAGGGTCTGTGGAGTGAAGTGTTGAACTGACTGACTCACTACTGTCCTTAAAGAATGTCCTCTTCATCTAGATGTCATCATTACGTTTGGCTGGTGGATATAAAGAACCGATGTCTCATCTTATGTACACACAAACAAACCTCCATCCCTCACGTAGACACATCTGTAATCACGATCTTAATCCTGGCTCACCTGTTGACACTACGGGCCTCTTTACAGCTGTGAGAGAATCAACTGTTGCATAGCTTTGCATGATATTCCATATATTCATATATATATATATATATATATATATATATATATAAGTGACATGTTACAGAGATATGAAGCATACTGGCGCGTGCTGCTCTACACGGATACAGAGGCAGCCATCGTGGAAGTGATCTGAAGAGACCCAGATGAGCCTGAACCTGCTGCCGAAGGCGTCCCTGAGCAAGGCACTTGCCCCTGATTCTTGCAGGGGATCCGCTCAGTGGCCACCAGCAGAGACGGAGAGTGTGAGGTGTGCAGAGAACAGGCTCATGTGCACGTTTAAACGAAACGGCACAACAGAAGCCATCGAATCAGTACAATGACTACTGAACCTCAGTATCTTCAGTACTGACTGCTGAAGGTACTGAGGGCCAGCACAACGAGTACTGAACCTCAGTACAATGAGTACTGAACCTCAGTACCTTCAGTACTGACTGCTGAAGATACTGAGGGCCAGTACAATGAGTACTGAACCTCAGTACCTTCAGTACTGACTGCTGAAGGTACTGAGGGCCAGTACAATGAGTACTGAACCTCAGTACCTTCAGTACTGACTGCTGAAGGTACTGAGGGCCAGTACAATGAGTACTGAACCTCAGTACCTTCAGTACTGACTGCTGAAGGTACTGAGGGCCAGTACAATGAGTACTGAACCTCAGTACCTTCAGTACTGACATGATATTTGTATTTTTAACGGTCACCATGAGAGATCACGTGATCGTGATGCCTTCACTTCCTGCTCTGAAAGCTTTAGGCCGTAGACGACCTGCATGACACGGGGGTGAGGCGTCGCCATGTTTCCAGGTGGAAAAGAAGGCGGGGCTTTAACTTCTCTCTCCTCGAGGAGACAGAAGTTAGACAAGAGATCATTTCTAGGGGTCGCCAGAGTAACATTAACTGTCTGTCCGTCGTCTCCGCTTCAGTACCACGGACAGCGCCGGATGTACCCGTCCTCATTTCACCGCTTCACCCCTTTGTTTAGCTGTACTTTAAGAAACTGTGCAGACACCCAAGAAGCACGAGACCACCTGGCAGCATGCAGCGTGCCAGCACATGGGGAGCTGTTTTGAAAGTGACAAAGGAGGCGCCGACAGTTCACGATCGATCGACGGGTTGGCGTCGGGGGTTTTGTGAGTTAAAATGTCCCCGGTGCTGAATCTGTGGGGGCTCGGGACTCAAAAAGCTCGAGAACCAAAGCTCTACAGAAGGATAATTAGCATAAATCAGTTATTTTCAAGCATATCTCTGCATATAGACTTGCAATGTTAACATCCCTGCTGTCCGCATTGTCGTGCCGGCTGTCGCAGATGGAGCTAGTTAAAGAGGGCGAATAACTTCTACAGGGCCATTTGAATCTACCCATGTCCTCTCCTGACACCTTCTGTCTGTCAGATTGGGTTATTTCCAGTATCCTGGCAGGAGTCTGATAAGGGTTGTATTATATTTTGTCCTTTCTGTATAGAAACCGTGCAGCGGCGCCCTGGAGCTTTAGGGCGCCGACCACATTTATTGCTCGTCATTCCCTCGTCTCTCTCTCCTGTTTACTGTTTAATAAAGGCATGAAAAGAAATCCAACCAGCTGTTAGTCTATCCAGGAGCTAACGACCCCTTTACAGCCACCAGAAGAGCCACAACCTCGGATTCACATCAGCCCGTTGTCTGCCACCAGTCCATCCGCTCACACGGTCCATAACAAAGCAGGAGAGACGCGGAAACTATTTGTTTCTTCCATGATGGCTACCTGTGTTCTGCCTTACTCAATGTGTGTGTGTGTGTGTGTGTGTGTGTGTGTGTGTGTGTGTGTGTTGGGGGGGGAGCAGCATCTGAATCTAACAAGACCTGAAAAAAAACCTTTACTTCAGACAAAAATCGACTCATCTGCCTTTTGTGAAGAAAGAAAGTCTCAGCCGTCAGTCAGGGTTCACGTCAATGAAGTGTGTGTGTGTGTGTGTGTGTGTGTGTGTGTGTGTGTGTGTGTGTGTGTGTGTGTACGCACTCCGGAGCATAAAACTACTCCTTTGCATGCAGATTTAGAAAAACCGATATCGTTAAAAAGTACAGTATTTCATGTTTTGTGTTACTGAGCTCTTCTGCGGTGGAGCTGCTGTGAATTCTGAGCCGGCTTGTTCTTTTTGTTCAGCGCGACGCTCGCTGCTTAAGACCGCCGTGTGGTGGGATTACATGTCACTGTGCTGAGTGGACTTTCGTGTGAACTAAACTCCGTGCTATCCCCCCCCCCCCCAAAAAAAAAGCCTTCACCCAAAGTGCATTCAGCCATCCCTGATTCATGCAGAGGAATGGAACAAAGAAAAGAAGAAGAAACAAACAAAGAGATATCATCATATTGTAGCGGCGTACCCGAGCGATGCATAGACACGAGGAGGATTCTAACAAAATAACCGTTTAAGGTTTCACCCGACAACTAACCGAGGCCAAGGGCATTTCAGTAATCAAAAATATAAATTATTATAAGAAGCAAAATTGATAATTAATATATAAAACACACCAGAAAAGTCCCTTCATGTGTTAAGGGATGCTTCTTCATCACATGTGGGAATCTGTTCTTCAGAATCAAGCTTCTATTCATAAATAATCCATGCACAATCCCTTTGCCAGTAAACCCTTTTGTTATTCAATGTTTATAGTGCTACCAGTATGCAAACCCTGAATGTCCACATAGTAAATCAGCAATGAAAAATATTCATATGTACAGTGTAGCTCAATAAAATGTCTCTTTAAACTCGATTTTTGCATGCAGTCAACTGCATAATATACAGGCAATAAGTACGGTCAGTGGTAGTTTCTTTGGCAGGCCAGAATCCAGCTGGACATGCATAGAGAGGTATGTACAATCACAAAATACGGGACCCGCGTCACGCGGGAGTGCTGGACTCCCACGTGACCTGGAGATAGAAGTCAGTGTGCAAATGTTAAAGAAGCCAGTGTGTGTGTGTGTGTGTGTGTGTGTGTTTGTGTGTGTGTTTAAGACCAGTGGCGTAACTGGATCCGACGGAGCTGGATGCCCACCAAAGAAAAAAGAAACCATGAACTGATAATCACGATCCCAGCAGAACCGTGTGCTCCGGTACTCCCTCCACACCACTGGTTGAGCTCTCTTCAGAGCCCGTCGTCCTTCTCCGAGTCCGGAGAAACAGGCCTAGAGACGGTGAAAATGTCCTGACGTTGTATTTTGGTTTTGGGCGTGGCGGAGGCCGACGGCGCCCCCGAGGACGGCCGCTTCTTGTCCGAGAGCAACTTGATGATTTCCGCTACCTGGCTCTCCAGGGCGCCCAGGCGGCCCCCCAGAGTCTGGATGTCCCCCCGGAGCTCCAGCCGGGTCTCGTGCAGCGCGGCCTGCAGGGCCTGCTCCGGCACGGGGCAGAAAGGGTGAGGGGACCCCGCTCCTCCGGGGAGAGGGCTGTGGAGGAGCGGGGTGACCGCGGCGGGGGTCCGCGCCTCCCCCGCCCGGTCGATCCGCAGCTCGCTCTTGGTGATGCCGCTGTCGCAGGAGTCCGTCTTGCGGAGGGGGTTGTTGCTGGACACCCCGCCCTCCTCCACATCCCCGCCGCCTCCTGCTTCCTGACCTTTGCCCTCCTGGGAGAGCATCTCCACGGAGACGGCCTTGACATTGTTGTTAAGCCCCTCCTTCCTGGCCTCCACCGGAGCCATGTTGTTTTTCAGGCGCATCCAGCCGCTGGCCTTGACGACGGGCTTCGGCAACGCGGGACTGGTGCCGACTTTGACCCTGACGGTCGGCTCGCCTCCGCCTCCGCATCCGCCTCCGCCTCCGCTCGAGCTGGGCTGCAGCTCCATGATGTCGCAGTTGTTCTGCTTGACAGGGGGCTCGCCGGGGGGGCTGTACGCCAGCGAGCCCTGCATGGGCGTCACCTGAGACACGGTCAGCACGCTGCTGCTGGGCGGAGCCCCGTTCTGCATGGAGGACGGGGGCCGCTGCAGGCTGAGCGGCAGGGAGTGCTGCAGGCTGGAGTGGCCCAGCTGCAGGCTGTTGGGGTGCAGGTGCTGCTGCTGGTGGTGGTGGTGGTGGTGGTGGAGGTGGTGCTGCTCCACCTGTAGCTGGTTCTTCTCCAGGTCCGGCTGCGAGGTGGCCGCGGCTCCCTGGTTGCGGAGCTCCTTCTGCTGCTTGAACTTCTGGAAAAGCTTGCGGACCGGATGGTCCTGCGGGATGGTGAGCTGCACCTCGTTCTTCGCCCGCTGCCTCTCCTCTTCCTCCTTCTTCACCTCGCTGATCTTGCGGAAAATGATCTGCACACAGAAAAGAACAACATATCAGAACACATATGAATAATAATCCTCTCTCTGGTGTTCTCCGCTGAGGACTTGCACATTAATCACTGGAGATAAAAGAGGAAGATTTATAATTATGGAAGTGTGTCGGTCCGCTCTCACATGTCAGGAAGACATTCTCTGCACTGTAGGTACTGCAAAAGTGTAGCTGGCTTCTGGAGATCTGCGTTAAATTATCCATCAGTGCTCCTACACACACCCCCCCCCCCCCGTATTATTCAGCCTGAGTCTGGCGCCACTCTCTCCTGGCTCCTCTTACACACTAATTACATTGGGAATGACAGAAATCCCTGCCAGGGAGGCAGTCAGCCATCCATCCAACTGCCCATTTCAGTGTTATTCTTAAGTTAAAATGATAATGCTGGCGAGCTGGGAGTCGATCTTTGAGTTAAAGATGGACTCGAGGGGAGTCGCCCACCTCGCTGTCAGTCTCCATAATCTACCCAACCGACCGTTTCTACCTCCTGAACTCTGCTTTTCATCTATCTATACTTCCTGCTCATCCAGCTGCTGGAAGCTTCCTGAGCCGAGCAGAGTCTCCGTTTAAGAGTCGACGATTTAAAGTCTCCACGACTGCCTGGAGTCATTAACACTTTTAAAATGAATTAACTCTGACAAGGAGAGTGCGGCTTGATTGAAAGTGTTTTTTCTTCTGAAGAGAACAATGAGTCGTCTGTCTCTGAGCGTTACTCAAAACAAGTCTGTCACCAGTGGGTTCATGACGCTGATGTGACTGGATCAAAGACAATGAATCTCCATTAACCAACAGTCGCTTCCTGTTAACTTCAGCAAGAACCAAGTGCATCCCAACAGTGAAGTGAAGAACACTTCAGCGTGGGGGGGTTCTATATTCTCCTATGGAAGCACGGCTGAGCTTGTCAGTCACATGTGGATCTCCACTCAACTAATTGCCCAAAAAATGAATGATGCAAGTTAGAGAAAGCATAACTCCTTAACAGATCCATCTCTCCATGCTCACCTTAAAAGTGTCTTTTCTGGGTTTTTTTTATTTAAAAAGATTTAGAATCTTATTTTGAAAAGCTACATTTTCTGAAGGAAATTGAAGTGTGCTCGCTTCCATTGAAACAAGCGTTGACGCCACTTGAAAGGGTTGAAAGGAGCTGAAGTGTCAGTTGAAGTGAACTTGTGTTTCAAGTGTTGAAATGAGAGTACTGACAGAAGAAGTGTCTGCTAATGTTAATGCGCTGATAGGAGTTGAAGTGTTGAAGTAAAGTAGCTGATAGGAGTTGAAGTGTTGAAGTAAAGTAGCTGATAGGAGTTGAAGTGTTGAAGTAAAGTAGCTGATATGAGTTTACGTGTTGAAGTAAAGTAGCTGATAGGAGTTGACGTGTTGAAGTAAGTAGCTGATAGGAGTTGAAGTGTTGAAGTAAAGTAGCTGATATGAGTTGAAGTGTTGAAGTAAAGTAGCTGATAGGAGTTGAAGTGTTGAAGGAAAGTAGCTGATATGAGTTGAAGTGTTGAAGTAAAGTAGCTGATAGGAGTTGAAGTGTTGAAGGAAAGTAGCTGATAGGAGTTGAAGTGTTGAAGTAAAGTAGCTGATAGGAGTTGAAGTGTTGAAGTAAAGTAGCTGATAGGAGTTGAAGTGTTGAAGTAAAGTAGCTGATATGAGTTTACGTGTTGAAGTAAAGTAGCTGATAGGAGTTGAAGTGTTGAAGTAAAGTAGCTGATATGAGTTTACGTGTTGAAGTAAAGTAGCTGATAGGAGTTGACGTGTTGAAGAAAAGTAGCTGATATGAGTTGAAGTGTTGAAGTAAAGTAGCTGATAGAAGTTGAAGTGTTGAAGGAAAGTAGCTGATAGGAGTTGAAGTGTTGAAGGAAAGTAGCTGACAGGAGTTGAAGTGTTGAAGTAAAGTAGCTGATATGAGTTGAAGCGTTGAAGTAAAGTAGCTGACAGGAGTTGAAGTGTTGAAGTAAAGTAGCTGATATGAGTTGAAGCGTTGAAGTAAAGTAGCTGACAGGAGTTGAAGTGTTGAAGTAAAGTAGCTGATAGGAGTTGAAGCACTGGCTGAAGCGATAATGCCAAGAAGTTGCTAAGTTTAAGTAATAATCTCAAAGATTTATATTTATTTAAATGTCTGTTAAGCAGTGATTGGGCTGTTGTTTGGGCTGAATGTATTTTGGACGCCTCTGTCTTCACAATCATTTGACGGGTTGAAAATAGACAGTTAGAAGTCCCGACATGCACCTGCTAAACCTCAGCATCCTGGGTTTGAGTCCAGCCATCGAGTGCCTGTCACATGTCAGTTTCCTGTCAACTCAACAACTGCTCAACCTGGTCCCTGCTCACAGAAACATCCAGCTGAATCTCACGCCTGTCTTACCAGTTTCGAGGCCGGTCTGTCCATGTCATTGGTAACAATAAGGGCAGAGATTTGGCCAGCGGGCGACTCATAATCCTGCTCTGAAAACACACACATTCACATTCACATACCTGACAGGTCAACACATTAGAACCGCACGGAATTTGTTTTTCTGTGCTCAACCGGCTCTGCAAATACAGTACATCCATCAGTTCCATTGACGTCAAACACTCAACATCAACATCATATACCAGAGTAAGTAAAGGAAATAGCGCCGCTCTCTCTCAGGAGAAGAGACAGCGGTACATTAGCCGCTCTGCGTCTCTCCCTGATCCAGACTCTGGCTCCAGTCGGAGGTTTCAGCCTCACAGCTCTGCAGGATGAGCGCTTTGACCGCGCAGCAGGGGGGCCGAGAGGCCCGACGCACTTCTCACATTCAGCCTAATTCCTCCTGACCCAATTATTCCGTCCTCCTGTCAGAAAACTGGAGCCTCATTCACAGTGTGAAGTAGCCGTCCAGCAGGACACATGCACCACAACAACAACAACAACAACAACAACACGGAGTTATGAGCGATGCTGCAGAATGACTCTCTCTATAAATATCTGGATAAATGCTCCTCCAGAGACACTCGGATGAACAGCTGTCATATTAATTGAATGATTACTACAGAGGTCATGAATCATAGTACGTCCTGTCATCTAATGTAATTACCCGAATAGTTTGATGAAGTTACATCATAAGTTACTGAATACTTGTAATTAAACATGTGTATTCATCTGCAGCAGTGGAACTCTTTCATGTTCTTCCTCTGGTGACTCATCTGCTTCTTTGAGAGACAAACGTCTAATCACCACCGAAGTGTTTGAGTTAACCAACAGACATCAGCATGAACGTTCACCAGCTGATTACTTACATTAAGACAATACTTTTTTATTATTTATCTTTTATTTAAATATGCAAATCAGGCATTTTTTGCATGGATTTTGGATATTTCTTTGTAAATACTCTAAACAGATGAACGATGTGTGAATAAATCAGACGCAAATAGACAAAGTAGTGAAATAAAGACTTTCAGTCAAGTCTTGTGTCCTTAAGTGTATCAACTCATGTGAGTTTTAGTCTTGAAAAGGTTTGAATCTATATATTTAATACAGTCAAAGCTGCACGAGACGACCTGAAGTATTTCAGCAACCGTTTCAACAAGCCTCCTCTGAACGACGCGGTCAGCTCAGCCACAGACACATCTGCATCGTAGTGGACACGGCGGTTGTGTCACAGATGCAACACACACACCTGCGTCCCCCAAGGTGTTTCTGAAACACAGTCGCAGTCACACGGGTGGGTTTGTCTAAAGAAAGACAGCAGGCAGTCGGTCGGACCACATTTTTCCATCAGACCAAAGTGTCTGGCGTCTCATAGTTCACCGCACACTCTCCAGAGAGCACCACCGCGGAGATCTCCCGAGAGCTCCGCATGCAGATTCTTTTAGGATGCATATGCTAATGAGAAGGAAATTAAGAAGCAGAGCCCGGAGGGGGATTTGGCTACCCACCGAACAGGAAGTCCACCAGAAACAACAACAAACAAACACACATCACAGAGAAGAGGTAGTCAGGAAGGGAAATGTCAGATGATACGAGGAACTACGATGTCCTTCTTGTAACACACTGCATGCGACCTTTCATCGATCATGCTGTGCCTCGTTAGGGACCCTTAGTGGGGGTGGTTCGGTCCAGTCAGGACGTCGCCGTTCGCTTTTCCAAGCTATGATTATAATGTAAAGAAGTGTGCGTCCACCATTGTCATCTGTGATGCAACACATTTCAAATTAACTTGTAAGTGACTGCAGAGGTGAGAGGCCTGTGATGGATCACGATGGCTCGGATCCAGCGAGTCCTTCCTCTTTACACCAGGAGCCGGATCTCCACATGTACCGAATGAAACAGAGTTAGAGTCAACGAAGCTCTGCTCGAGTCACTGACTTCCACTCATTCTGAAATACTAATAGAGCCATGACTTCAAAGGTTCATGTAAGGAATAACAGTCACTTGCCAAAGAAAACAGATTAAGACCATTCATTTATATTTTCATAAATATACCATGAACAGGAAGTGACCACATGTGGACTGAGGAGGAGTGACGTAGAGACCTGTCAGTCACAGTGAGCCCCGCCCTAAATCATCCCCTGCTTTATGGTCTGTGTGACTCTAAATGGAGCATAATGTACTAAATGAACATCATGCTGTATTGAAGAAGACTGTAAACTAGAGATTGAGACCATAAACTCATGTTTACAATGTTTACTGAGGGAATAAATCAAGAGAGAAGTAGAGTCATTTTAGACTAGACTTCTATACAACCAGAGGAGTCGCCCCCTGCTGGACACTAGAGAGAATGCAGCTTTAACACACTTCAGTATTGGCTTCACTAGTCAGAACAGGAAGTTGCCGACTGGCCTCTGCATCACTTCCAACTCTACCAAAGTCTGCACAAACATCTGTGTCATTAAAACCTCTCTAGCTCATTTGCATTTATCATAAAAATAAACAAATAAAGCGAATCACTCAAACTGCCTTCACCTCTAAAGAGTGAATATGCAGCACGTCAACCCACTTTATGCACGTCGTTTAACAAACGGTTATTTTAGAAGGGTTGCAGTGTCGACAGCTGTTTGATAAGTCATGCACGCTCTTGTGAGTCTTCCTCCCTGAAACAAGGATGAAGATGAGAGCAGGTATCACTGTGAGGGACGCGGCGTGGACGCTCTGCTCTACATGTGCTGCGGAGGCGCTCTAAACATCGTGGCGCCAAAAAAATCTATTTCGGTCTCAGACTTCAAAGCTCTGGTTCTAAAGACAGTTCAAACGTAAACCTCCCCCTCTAGAACCGGAGCAGCAGCTGCGCAGACGGAACAAATGAAACATTATGTTTACCAGATACCCAAATTGCACGTCGCGCCCGTTTAAATATTCAAGAGCAGAAGCAGGGCGTCAGGGTTTATTTGGGCTTTCACAGAGAGACGCTGGTTAAGCTGAGTAATGTCTTCATTCCATCATGTTGTGACCGGAGGGAAGGAAGGAAATAAACACCGAGCGGAGAGAAAGGGAGCAGACACAAGGCATTACGTAACATTACATGCAAGTACAGACAACACAAGATAGATAGCACTGCATGTAATGTAACGTTATTCATGTGAGCTAGATGAGGAATGAAGGAAGACAAAGGGAGTAAAGACAGACGTCTGTGAGGAACGTTAAAACCAAACTACGTTCCTGTTGAACTCAATGTTCAGAGTTGACAGAGTAGTAAAGTAAAGTATTGGGTTCTGTTTCACATTATTCACAATCTTCACCTGAGGAGGATCTCCTACAGGTCACTTCATACCTCGATAACAATATATATGTATATGTAAGACAATAAGTTGTGTTGAGATGCCCAATCGAATGCAAAGTAGCTGAAAGCTATGATCTGGTAAAAGTGACCATTACGTTTTAAACTGTACATGGACCCTTTTGAATAAATTACAGTTAAACAAAACACAGTTTATGTCAGAAAGACTTTTGAAAATGTCATCCAGATTTTTGCAGTCGTCCAATTTCAAAATTCTGTCTGGTGAATGAGTCACATGCCGTACGCACAATTCAAAGTGTCAATAAATCTAACAACATCGAATCACGAACACTGCGTCTACGTATGTAAGGGTTTGTGATGTAAGGACTGTGTGTCTGTTGGGCAGCAGGTTCATGCTGTATCTGCTGCATCTGCTCAGAGAGAAAGGATGAATTCTGCTTCTTATCCACCAAAACTCAAAATCAAATGTGGTCCGCGAGGAATTCGCTGCAAAGCATTGTGGGTCACGATTACCTCCCTGAGCACTTTTTATTTTGATATGTCCTGAAGCTGATGTCACCCTCCTCCTCCATCACTCTGTCTCTCTCTCTCTCTCTGCACCGTCTCTCTGTTTGTTGTTTATGCAGAGCTGGCGGCGCTCTGGTTCACTCATTCATCACCGTCATCGTCCGGCAGGAAGTGGCTGCGCGTGAACGTGGCGAGGGAGCGGCGTGACGGGAATGACAGAGGAGCCCATCAGAGAGGGAGCGTGACTCGTTTGTGCAACAGACCGACGGAGCAGAGAGAAGCTCGCACACGTTGGCCTCTGCTGAGGCTGCAAGTACGGAAAGCCAGAAGAGCCACTATTAAAACGGCTCTAATTCCACACCATTCATGTTGAGAGCGATGCTTTCTGAGGCGTTTTAAAGCGGTCAAAAACGCAGATTTTGACAGCGTCTGCCATTGTTAGGATGTGATCTTTGATTTCTTTGAGAATTCCACAGAACTTCTCCCACGATGGATTGATCCACAGTAAAACAAAGATCAAGAGTGTCATGAAGGAAGTGAGGAGACGAGCGTAGAGGCCACACAAGGTCTTGAAACTTTAGATTGGAACTGAACCAGACGTCTTCTGTGTCTTAGTTAACTTCCACATCGATAAGGGGGAAACTTTTAAATGGACTCTTTTGATGAGCTTTGCTTTATTTTTATTCCCATTTTAGGATCAAATTAAATGAGTTATTGAGTTTGAAGTCTTCAGTGTGACCCTGCTTTTTAGGAAGAAGAAAAACCATCAAGAAACAGAGAATATGATATTGTTTAAAACATCACTTTTACAACACTGAGCCCTTTAAACTAATGCTAAGTAATAACCTCGAGGTCTTTTGATCACAGAGTCTAAAACATAAGAAGGAAGTTCAAACTCGGGACTTAAGAAGAAGAAGAAGGAAGAGAAGTTGACTTCTCCTTTGAGCCGACAGAGGAGCAGAGGAGGAAGCATTTAGGGGGAAAGGAAGTAGTTCTTGATTAAATGAGGTTTGAGCAGAAGAGTACTACTTGTGTTCGGGCAACAAGAGTACTACTTGTGTTCGGGCAACAAAAGTACTACTTGTGTTCGGGCAACAAAAGTACTGGTTATGAGGAATTAAAAGGTGGTGATGTGTTGCAGGTTTGTTTAACAGATGCGTTGCCCCTTGAGTTGCTCAACTTACATGTTGCTGCAGTGCATCTTCAACACGCCTCACCATTTAGCTGTAATGAAGGCCAGGTGTGTGTTCGCCTCTTCACATCCGGCTCATTTTGACGAAGATGAGAATCAAGAAGCCGTGTTAACTCGCCTTCCTTCGCAGAGAGAATGTATATAATTAGCAGCAGTGCTGCTGCATGAAGCCAAAGCCAGCTCAGCACACTGAAACACATCCAAAGCTCCCCTCTGCAGCTGCCAACCAGCGGTCCGTCAAGCAATATAAATTATACAAAGTACTCAGAGTAATAAAACACGATCCAACTGTGGTGGAGGCGGGTTTTTTTCGCTTTCACTCCACATTAGCTGCAACTGTGCAATAATACAATAAAGGAAATGGGTTGCAGCAGCGGGAAGTGGAGGTTTAACAGCTCTAATAACAGGTGGCAGGGAAAGAAAAGGATCCGAATGCAGACACAGCTGGTTGTTTATGTAATTCACAAATCAATGAACAGGCTCACATTTTGTCAGAGGAGGCTGACAAACGTGAGGGGGCCGAGGCAGGTAGGCAGGTAAAGATGATGAAGCTCTGGTCCAGTTAGGGTCGACGGGCGGGAGACAAAATCTAAACCCAAAAAAACACACGACCGCACCTCTGGTGACCATGTGAGTAGTTAACTCGTCCGTAAGAAGAACGTGACGATGTTGTAGAGCAGCAGAGTCTCTAAAGTAGGAGGTCAGAGGTCACAGCTGGACCGTCCCTCGCACATTTTTATCTTATAAAATCTGAAAAATAACGATAGGCGCTCATTGCAAACCTTAATAAACTAACAATAAATAATCAAGACCCGATTCAGATCCCGAGTTGGATGAGGCTCGTGTTCTTTACCTTCGGACTGTACCGAGGAAGAGACAGGAAACGAGAGAGAGAGAGAGAGAGAGAGAGAGAGAGAGAGAGAGAGAGGGGGAGAAGGGTCTAACAAGCAGCTCAGGTCCTGAACCAGAACTGTGGAGGCTGGGACCACGTCGGTGTCACCGTGGCAGGAGGAAGTCAGGTAATACCTCAGAGATGGCGACTTGTGTGGGAAGTTTAATCCTGAATGCTGGAGGAGAGATTGTGCGTGTGTGTGTGTGTGTGTGTGTGTGTGTGTGTGTGTGTGTGTGTGGGCGCACTCAATCCTTCACATGATTAAATTCTTTTTTTGAATTGTAGGTCTTTGTTACACACACACACACACACACACACACACACACACACACACACACACACACACAAGCGGCAGCAGTCAGAGTGATGGATAGACGCTCAGCTGGCTCACACACAACAATTGGCTGGACTGAATAGAAGGATCTAAGCTGGACCGCGGGCTCGCGTGTGCTGGATCCCGACTGCATCAATGAGGAAAAAATGAAATAACAATGCGAGCGGCGGTAAGCGGCGGCGAGGGAGGGGCGCTGCAGCTCTGCGCTGGCAGACTTGGAAGGAGCTCGTATCATGAAGCTGCTAAAAATAGAAACGGAGAGAGAGAGAGAGAGAGAGAGAGAGAGAGAGAGAGAGAGAGAGAGAGAGAGAGAGAGAGAGAGAGAGAGACTGCTGGGCAGGAAACAAGACTGTGAGAAGAGATGCAATCTTGTGATGTAAGAGAGAAGAAGGGACTTCAGATCCGATTATTCTGAGCGGCTCCACGGTCTCTAATGAGCTACTGCTCACTGCGACGCTTATTAAAGCTAAACTGTGAACTTAAGCCTTCCAAACACGACGCCAAGTACAGAACGCGTCATTTGTTTTCCACCAAAATATGTGAAGTTGCAAATATGCATTTGGGCACTCAGAGCCCTTGGTGAGGGTTAGGGAAAGGCCGTGGTTTGCTTTCATACATCTAGATCTCAGTGACTGGAGCATCTTTTCTAATAAGCAGGATTTGTCGGTTGTGGTTTGGTAAACACAACATTCAAAGCTGGCTCCTCCCCCTCCAGCAGGTGAAAGAGTCCCTCTCCTTTTTGGAACGAGCTTCGGCAGCTTGGCGCGTCGCCTCGTTATATTTGCATTTTTTGCAGCTTCCTCTCGGACGCGACCTGGCACTCGGTTCGCTACGTTTTTTTATAGAGGTTGATTCCCAGAAACGCCCCGAACACAGCAGAATAATAAAACCCAGGCAGAAGGCAGACGCCGACGGACACTTCCAGCGGTCAGACACGATCACCGAGAGGGATCGTTTGAAGAGTCTCTACCCACTTTTCTGTTCCTTTAGCCAAAGTGCCAAAAAACGGGTTGAACCAACCACTCAGGAGACCGCTGTCCATGTCCCTAATGTACTCATTATAACCCAAACCTCTTCTCCTGACCCTGAAGCAAGCCTTGGGTTGAAGTTCACTTTGAGTAGAGATTGTACGCGTGCAACAAGCAGAACCTGAAGGTGTTCTGTCAACACGCAACTTTATTTTGAAAAGACACCGCGCACGTAACGAGAGTTAACAAAAAGTCCAAAACTGATACAGAAAGAGAGCTTCTGATCAACATCTCACACACACACACACACACTAACTTATCCTCATTAAACGATTCGTTAGATATCTAAAGAAGAAGTTACCACAACGACTTGGTTAGATTCAGGAAAATATTTGGAGGTGATTCTGTGGTTTACATACAAATTGAGCCTGAATACATATAAAAGTGCAAACTCATGGAATTTAAGCATATGTTTTCAACTAGTGTTGTATATGAAACATGATTGAAATAATCAATTTAGACAAGAGAAAGTCTTTAAATGACACTAAACAATACAATCAAATATCAATAATATGAAATATGAAGAGTCCGAAGTGAAGTCTTGAAAATAAAATGACCCCAAAGTTTATTAAACTTCAATTAGAGAGAATGGAAGGAAGCAAATCATTACGTCTGAGAAGCTGTGAATGTTTCATGCTCCACCGGATCAATGGAGACATCCCTTCATCAACTAACTGTGTTCCGGCACACGGCCGGTAAAGTCAGTCCCACCCGAGCACACCGGCCTCCACTGCTGCAGCACCAGGAGGAAAGCTTGTGGACTCAGAGTCCACAGAGACAGTCCTCATCTCCGTGTCCTCCGGAGACACAAACACAGCAGCAGCAGCAGCAGAATCAAAAAGGGTTACTTTGTCCTCCTAACTTGAGCGATTCATTATTCAGCAGACCGGGAGGAGGAGAAGGAAACGAGACCGTGTTCATGGATGACTTGTTCTCGTGACATAGGAGGGGAAAGACCCAAAGATGCTCCCCTATAGACAGAAATAATAAGACGCGCTTCACAGCACACGTTCATTTGGACACACACACACACACACACACACACACACACACACACGCACACACACACGCACACACACACGCACACACTGTCAATTTATGTTCTGAGCTCTGAAGTTTCCAATTTGAATCCGATTCAGCGGTTCAGTCCAGTGACTCCTTCACAGAGAGGCAAAGTCCCGCCCCTTCTGCAGATGATTTATCCAATCATCTGCCTGAAACCTGTTTCATGAAACAAGGCCTCCAAATAAAACCACAAACTACGTCGGTTGTCATTCGTTGTCATTCGTCTGTGATTTGCCAGAACTGCTATAAATGTCAGCTGGTTAAAGTCGGTTTCTGTTTGGGTTAAAATAAGCAGCCGCTCTGACTGACATCAGCTGATTGAACAGCTGTTATCAGTTATTAGATATTATTTGAATGTATTCATCACAAAAAGAAAAGAGAACGACGGTGAACGACAGAAGGCAATAAGGTGGCAGAACGTATTAACCTGCTTTACACGCCGTCATATGAAATCTGACATTATGGAAATACTCTGACCTTCAACGGGCGAGAAATAAACAGATAAATGCAATTAGTGCAGGTTTCACAGAGCGCTCCTGACGGAGTCGTGACTTCAATTTCAAAGCGCTCCTTCCTCTCCGTCTTTGACAGTCTCGGTTTCACAATAAAAGACTTGAGAGGAGCAGAGATGAGAGGAAAGTACAGCTTCAGTTTCAGAATAAAAGACTTGAGAGGAGCAGAGATGAGAGGAAAATACAGCCTCAGTTTCAGAATAAAAGACTTGAGAGGAGCAGAGATGTGAGGAAAGTAAAACAAGGAGCGCACACCAAGTGATCTCACGACTGTTGGGGCTGAACAGCTGGACGCCTTTAGTCTCTCCTGGTTAATTGAAGCCCAACCGCGATGCTTTTCCTGAACTCAACTAAGTGGTTTTGTTGATTTTCCTTTTGTAACCTAATGTTGTCTCGACAACAAAAAAAGTTGTTCCAAGCAGCGAGAGAGCGATGGACAATGTGTGTCCTTGTAGAGGAAACCACCGGCTTGTGTTCCGTGAGAGCTTGTTTGACATTTTGCAGCGGTCACATTTGACTGGAATGAGGACGCAGACGAGCAGGCGATGGCACACGAGAACAGAAAGTCAGTTTGGAGAGGACCACTGATTACTGCGTGTGTGTGTGTGTGTGTGTGTGTGTGTGTGTTGTATTGGCCGGCGGACATCTTGTTCTGTGAGCTGAGGTTTGTCCTGCAGCTCTTGTTCAGCCTTCTTTTACAGCACGCCAGTTAGCCCCGCGGCTACATTTCTATTTTTAGCCCGGGAAAAGTTGGGGCTAACCCCGCAGCCGAAGCACAGGCTCCAGCCCACTTTAGATCGCACCGCAGCGAGGCGATAGCCACGGACTGCATGGCCCACAATGCCTTTCAGCCCCCCCAAGGGGGGGGGGGGGGGGGGGGGGGGGGGAGTGTAATAGATAGGAATATTGAAAGGAAAGCTGCTGGAACGTGTGTTCTGCTTCTCTTCTCTGTCAACTCGACGGTGAGCTGCACGATCTGTTAGAACCGCGTCATGGTGAGGATGTTTTAAATGAGGAAGAGACACCAACAGAAGAATTAAAGTCGGCTGAAGCCCGAGAGCACACAGATGGCCTGTGTGTGTGTGTGTGTGTGTGTGTGTGTGTGTGTGTGTGTGTGTGTGTGTGTGTGAGAGGGAAGTCATGAAATATACTTTTCGTAGCGTGTGATGAACAGCTTGTGTATTTCTGGTACATGATGCATTTTTTCATAAATTTTAAGAGCAAACATCTGCAGCTTGGATGACCTAAAGACTTCACTTTCTCCCTCTGTTATTGTTATTGCTATTTTTGTCCCAGATGTGAACAAAAGAGACAAAGATAGAGCGAAATATCCCACCAAAAAATAAGTAAAGCTAAAGCGTCCGTCAGAGAAGAGAGTGGAGGACTGACAGCAGAGCGTCTGTCGATAATCACTGACGGAGCTTCCTCCAGCAGAGAGAACGACCTCTGACCTTCTCTCAAGGTGAGCGTCTACTGCTCCACTGCTGCTCCCTAACCTGCTGACAGAAGCTGTGAAGACCACACGAGAAGAAGATCTTCTCCCATCGATCGAGGGAAGAAAAACCCAATTAAAATAGATCAATAAAGAGTGTGTCTGTGTGTGTCTGTGTGTGTTTCTGTGTGTGTGTGTGTGTGTGTGTGTGTGTGTGTGTGTGTGTGTGTGTGTGTGTATTTCTGTGTATTTCTAAGTATATTTCTGTGTGTATTTCTAAGTATATTTCTGTGTGTCTGTGTGTATTTCTGTGTGTATTTCTGTGGCTAATAAACGTAATCTTCCTGGATTGTGAGTGTGTGTGTGTGTGTGTGTGTGTGTGTGTGTGTGTGTGTGTGTTGGGGGGGGAGCGTTGTTTTTCTGCAGGAGGGAAGAACAGCTTCCTCTCAGCGATCAATGACTCATCAGGATGAACTCTCCTCTCCGCTCAGCGAGCAGAACGAGGACGTTGTTTTTGGGAAGCTCAGCCCTGAGCGAGCTGCTGGTCAGCAGCCTGTGATGAAGAGCTTCTGACAACTCTGCTGGACGATTACCTCGTCTTCATCAGCTGAGAGTGTGTGTGTGTGTGTGAGAGCACGTGCACACAGACACACACACAAACAAAGAGCTAGTAGCGTTAGCAGCACCGCTAACGGCTAACTAACGAAGGTTCTGGTTAGTTACAATGTGATGCCTTCAGGCTCTGTTCAGTGAAAGGTAAATTATAACGCGATGTGTTCACATGTGATCTCGTAAAATGTAGTTTTGGTGAGAAGCGTGATCAGGGATCTCTGAAGGTGATATTTATATTTCTAAAGGTTTTAAAAAACGGATCTGAAATAACGTCAAACATTGTGTTTTGTTCCTCCAAAGATCCTGAAAAGTTCAAGCTCACACTTTCTACCTCACGAGCGTATTATAGGATCTAATGTCCGAATCTGCAAAGCAGCTAAATCAGACAAATGTATCGGAGTAAAAAGTACAGCATGTCTTCAGTAACGCCGCGGTGGACAAGTAGAAATACTCAAGTGAAGGAGCTGAGTTACCGTCCACCTCTGTCTGCTGGTGTTTAAAAAACATGCCCTCAACGGTCACTGTATACAGATCTTATTATTGTGAGACAACACACTCACACACACACACACACACACACACACACTCACACACACACACACACACACACACACAATGCACAAACCCCCTTTAAAAGTCCGTCCCATGAATAATCCAGTAGAGGCTGATAAAAGTCTGCAGGCTTCAGGCCCAAAGTCCGTCTCTCGCAGCTCACGATCCGTCTGTTTGACGGATCCTCCACGTCCCAAAAAACAACAACACAGCTAGGAGTCTGTTTACTGTCTACTTGTTCTGCAGGACAAATGTGAACTCCCCCAAAAGACGAGATGCGGTGAGTTCTGGCCCGCTGTGGGTTCAGATCAGTTTGTCGGATCACTCTGTGCTGGCGCTGCAGGCCGGCAGCACAACTCACCGGACAAGATATTCAGGGTTTCATCAGACGACCGAGGGTCTGAGCGAGCAACACAAATATAAGAACGACTTCAAATGTACATAACTTGTGCTCCGCGAATAAAAAGGCATCAGCCAATCACGCTGCAGAACCGGATGAGTTGAGCTTATATTTGTAAAACAACAAACAGAGAGACTCCGTAGTCCGGAACCAAGACGGCAAACTTTACTACTCCATTCAACCTTTTTACAAAGACCAGATCCACTGCCTCCGTTCTCACCTTTCACAATAAAAGCCCTAGACATAGCATATTTGTAGGCGAGCATTTTGCATTTTGTGTGTCGTTTGTTCGACACTCCCCCGTTGAGTAAAGGCCTTTCTTTTCTGCTGGTTTACTGAACTTGCCGAGTGAAGCGGTTCCGTCTGAGACAGTGGTTCCCTGACGAGGAGAGAGATAACGAGTCGCTGAAGCAACAGCAGCAAAACAGCAGATCTGCAGTTGTCCCTGTGGAGGTAATGGATCTCTTTAAGACAGGTGAGGAGGCTTTAACAGCCTGGAGGGACGTAGTAAACAGCAGAGCCACTCTCCCGGTATCTATGGAGGCTGAGCTCTGGAGACTGGAGGTTTGGTGAACTCCTGCGCCGCGTCACCATACATTCACAGCAGGCTGTTAGGACTGAAGCTCTTTTTGTTCATGGTGTCTGTATCTCCGGCTGGACAGAAGAGCCCCATAAAAACTCTAAACGACCAATAACTTAAAAGGAGCCGAGCGCCCATAAATACCCCCAAATATTTATCATCCGGCTTTGCTTCCAGGCCCTTTTTTGCATCTTAACAAAGATTTGTTTTGGAGAGTCAAACTGCAGACTTGGCTGTAATCACCGGTGGCATCGAGCCGCTGGCTACGTTTCAAGAGCACAAACCAACGCTAAACGAGCGGCTGGCGTTTCAAATGACGTCAAGAGAGCAAATTAAAAACCGGGAACATGACTCTGTGCACTGTAACTGCAGGAGTTACTGTACACATGCAGACAAACCTCCACCAAGGACTTTTATTTTGAAAGCACCGGCTCATCAACATGTGCATAGTTCATATAGTTATAGTTATAGTTATATTTGTAGATTTGTCTGTGATTCCAATGAGTCACAGCGTAATCACTGTAAAGTAGGAACGTGTTGTTCACACCGTCCATTGTTGACGTCATCATCATCATCATCATCATCATCATCATCATCATCATCATCATCATCATAACCCCATCTATGTATCTGGTAGTTGTGTTCTGCAGCAGCGACGTGCGACAGACACCTGGGCTTCTGCATGAAAGAGATGCAGAGATGGGATTCAGGTCTGGAAGTAGATGTTTCCTCACAGACTCCGTGATGCTTCGGCTTCTTTAGCTCGCCGCGTCACCATGGCAACCAAAGGAAACCGCGGTGAGGGGAAACAGCTGATTGAACTGGAGCTGGTTTACACCGGCGGTTTAATTTAACAAGTAGAACTAAAGGTGACTGTCTGCTAGAATACACTGAAGACAAACAGAAGACGAGGAGATAATAATGATCATACGTCTGCTCTGAGGTGAGGTTATTTAGACGAAACAAACGAGAGGATGAATAATAAACTATAAATAAATACAAAATAAAGAACTAAAGCAGGAAAATAAGAAGGTACATAAGAACAGCTCTCAGTATTTAATAAACCCACAAACAAACAAACTAATGATTCTGCTTTATATGTTATTTGTTGAAAGATATATTTGTTATCGTTTATTAGCTACTATTACCTTTCATTATTAATATGTTATGATTATGATTATTATTGTTTGTATTATTGTGTTTTATATTGTTATTATTACTATCAGAACTATTCATATTATATTATAATATTGCCTCTCCTTAAATTTATCCACAATCATTACTTTTATTGCTATTTACTTTATTATTCTATAATTATTGTTGCTATTATCAATATTATGATGTTATTGTCTCATTTACCACGTCCTGAGCTCCCACCACAACTCGTTTATCTTCATCACGCTGCAGCAGCTGACGCGCATCCCGGGAACAAGAGAGCGAACCGAGGAGACGACAAGGAGGAGACGACGAGGAGGCGACGAGGAGGCGACGAGGAGCTTCACCCACGTCCCTCTTTCTGATCCGCGAGAAACAGAGTCCATCCCAAACGAAGACCTGGTGAGACTCCTAGACGCTCCTCTCCTTCCTGAGCTCCTTCTAGAGGCCTGTTCGACCAATCAGGAGCCTTTCTACCTGGAGCAGGTGGAGCTGCCGACCTCTGACGGAGGGAGACTGTGTTTGAATACGAATATCTGGTGGTAACGGTATATCTCTTGTTTTTAAAGCTTCACTGCTGTGCACTCAGCCTGAATCACACGCTGGGGACGCAGATGAGCATCCTGTCCTTCATCATTAAGAAGTAATCTTTTCCAAAAGTCAACAAAGTTATCTCAGTAATTAAAGCAAAACGCTCAGAAATAATACACTCTTTAGAGTCTAGTATCCTTCAGATGCATAATCTCCACAGACAGCTGTTTAAATACATGTTCTGAACTCATTAAAGGTATTTATAGAGATGGAGACTGTAAAACATGACCACATTATGTAGCGTGAGATCACATTCACACTACAGACAATTAATAAATGGACAAATGAAACATTCGATTGCATTCATAGAACTAATTTGGAATAAATGCCGCAACAAATCCACTTCTCCAGTTCAATCTTGTTACCGCTTGCTTTCACTTGGGACCTCATAAGTCAAACGCAGTAAGAGAAATGTCCAACGCAGGTCCCTGTCAATCACCCTGTAGCCCCGCCCCTAAAGCGTACCCTGCAGCAAAGTGTAAAAGTAAAATCAACACGAATACAATCGTACGAGTACAGAACATACGTGTATGAGCTCACACGCAGAGCCAGATGAAAGGCCGGCTGGATGAAATGCATGCATCAATAAATCATAATCTGTGAACTTTCAACACAAACAGAGAGAGAAGCTGCTGCTGCTGCAGAGCGAAGACACTTCCTGCCAGGACGTCAGCGAGAGCCGGCAAAAGGGCACGAGGACGTAATGAGGCAACCGGTAGCGCATGTATAATTCATCGTGTTTCAGGAGGCAAGCTGAGAAAAAGACCTCTCGAGTGAAGAAAAACAAGTCAACAACAGCAGACTTGCTGTGAAGGAAAGGAGCTGTGAAGGAAAGGAGGAAATTGCGAGGTGATGTCAGGTCAGAAGGCCTCAGAATGTGTGCGTGCTCAAGCTTCTACTTTCAAAGTCTGCTGAGCTCACATTCCCACAATCCCTTTGTTTTACCAAAATAAAGTGCAATTCTAGGTTAACTTCCTTAACTTTAGATGAATGAACATCATGCTGTGTTGAAGAAGACTGTAAACTAGAGATTGAGACCATAAACTCATGTTTACAATGTTTACTGAGGGAATAAATCAAGAGAGAAGTAGAGTCATTTTAGACTAGACTTCTATACAACCAGAGGAGTCGCCCCCTGGTGGACACTAGAGAGAATGCAGCTTTAACACGTGAAGCTCTGACTTCACTCTTCAGACCCAGAGGTTGCCGCCTTCTCTGAATACAATGATGACATTTGTGTAAATAAAGGTGTGTGTATCACCATGTGTGTTAAGATGCATTAAACTTGCATCTCCACTGTAAGTGTCCGTTCTGTACGTGTGTTCTGTACGTGTGTTCTGTACGTGTGTGTTCTGTACGTGTGTTCTGTACGTGTGTGTTCTGTACGTGTGTGTTCTGTACGTGTGTTTTCTGTACGTGTGTGTTCTGTACGTGTGTGTTCTGTACGTGTGTGTTCTGTACGTGTGTTTTCTGTACGTGTGTGTTCTGTACGTGTGTGTTCTGTACGTGTGTTTTCTGTACGTGTGTGTTCTGTACGTGTGTGTTCTGTACGTGTGTGTTCTGTACGTGTGTTCTGTACGTGTGTGTTCTGTACGTGTGTTTTCTGTACGTGTGTGTTCTGTACGTGTGTTCTGTACGTGTGTTCTGTACGTGTGTGTTCTGTACGTGTGTGTTCTGTACGTGTGTTCTGTACGTGTGTTCTGTACGTGTGTTTTCTGTACGTGTGTGTTCTGTACGTGTGTGTCCTGTACGTGTGTTCTGTACGTGTGTGTGCTGTACGTGTGTTTTCTGTACGTGTGTTTTCTGTACGTGTGTGTTCTGTACGTGTGTGTTCTGTACGTGTGTTTTCTGTACGTGTGTGTTCTGTACGTGTGTTCTGTACGTGTGTGTTCTGTACGTGTGTTCTGTACGTGTGTGTTCTGTACGTGTGTGTTCTGTACGTGTGTGTTCTGTACGTGTGTGTTCTGTACGTGTGTTCTGTACGTGTGTGTTCTGTACGTGTGTTCTGTACGTGTGTTCTGTACGTGTGTGTTCTGTACGTGTGTTTTCTGTACGTGTGTGTTCTGTACGTGTGTGTTCTGTACGTGTGTTTTCTGTACGTGTGTGTTCTGTACGTGTGTGTTCTGTACGTGTGTGTTCTGTACGTGTGTTCTGTACGTGTGTTTTCTGTACGTGTGTTTTCTGTACGTGTGTGTTCTGTACGTGTGTGTTCTGTACGTGTGTGTCCACAGTGTTCGATACCTTACCCGCTTGCGCAGGTTGCAGGTGAGGATGAGGTTGCGGGAGAAGGAGTTGGCGAAGGCGGTGTAAAACTCCAGCACCTTGAGCAAGGCCTCCCTCTTGATGACGTGGAGGTCGCAGTAGGTCAGCGCTCGGACGTTGGCGCACGCGTGCGCCAGCGTGGTCTCCTTCCAAAAGACGTCGCCGAACACGTCGCCTTTACCTGAGGACACGAGAGATTTAATCATCCGTCAGCTGATGGAGAACTGACCGGAGTCCAGTCACACAAATTAAACCATCCAGTCAATGTGGAGCGCTGCCCTGGACTTTAGTGACGTTTGTGTGAGATCAAGTTAGAGTCTCTCAAGCTTTAAGCTCACTAAGGAATGTGTCTTTTTGATTTCTCCTCTTTAAAGCCATCGTGTTTTACCTTTACACTTTGTTCTGATCTACCGTGACAGCTACAACACCACAGAAGAAGACTCGCACACAGGAGAAGTGAAGGTACAGTAGCTGGCATGTGCTGATTGAGAGAGGACATTAAAGCACATGGACCAACACGTCACACACACACACACACACACACACACACACACACACACACACACACACACACACACACACACGGTTAGTAATGTCAGAATATAAGGCTTGGGTTTGAAGAAGGCGGTTTATGTGACTTACAGGATGATAGACTGTACAAAATATACACAGTGCGCTGGCTGTAAAACATCAAACATAAACCATCCGCCTCTCTGCATAGAGCACATCTTTTTCTGTCCTTAGCAACCAGTTTTTTTTTTTTTTTTTTACCTGGCCAAGTCCTTAGCAACCAGAGCTGCTGATTTCACCATGTGCACCGCGCAAGAACCGGTGAACAGGTGCAGACCCGGGCTTAGAACCCAACTCAAGCCGAGCGGAACGAGGAGGAGCGAAACACGGCGGAGAAAAAGGAGAATCTTTACACACTATAACACCGTGATGAAGACAGTGGACTGAGAGGACAGAAAGGCAGGCGGTGGCATGTGAATGTAGGCGGACCGTCCAGTGGTGAACTGATGAACTGACAGCTGCTGGAGGTCCTGCAGTACACAGCACCGCTGGGAGGAAACATGATCATGAGAACATGAAACATTTCCACATGAAACTTGACATTTAAAGAGGAGTCGCTCCGGTACAGGTCCCTCCCGTCGATCACACGGTGCTTCACGCGTTCCTTCAGGTGAATAAAGCAGCTCCACAGACTTCACTCTGATCCTCTCACATCGATTCTAACCGCCTGCAGCCACCTGGACACTTGACTTATCAACCGCCAGCATACATAGACCCCCCCCCCCCCCCCAATGCTAATCACCCGCAGCAGACCGACGCTCGTTTACGCTTGTGAGCGTCTCCCGGGCGACGCCACAATAACAAGAGGATGAAGAATCAGAATTATAAGCGGCATCACACACGCCGTCGGAAAAAAGCTGCTGCGACTCATCCGGAGAAACTGATCCGAGAGCTTCTTCAACCAAACGGCCAACGGGTTTCAACACGACAGCACTGGCTGAAGCACCAAATAGAGAAATAGAGCAATAAATATATTAATACTAACGGTACACTTTATTTGTTTAGAACCTTCCACACAAAAACTGCAGCATGAAGTACTTTGAAATAAGAGAAAACAGACATAAAAAGAACCAGTTATTGAGGATAACCCTGATATTTAAGAAGTGAAATGTTAATAATCATTTTATATTAACAGTTATGGTCTCCACCTCCCCTCACTCATATTCTTATTGTATTTATTTGCCAAAAAAAAGAGACAAAACGCACTGTAAACAAAGTCAAAGATGAATTTGACTGAAAGCATTATTAAGATTTTCTGCAGGAAATAGAAAACTTTTCTTTTGGCCATAATCGTGAAGCGAAAATCTGATATTGTGACAGCACTAGAATGAACATACAAACAATGATGGACCGCAGAAATGAATGAGAAAATAAAACACACTGGATAATAATAATGTTGAAAAATATAACGATAAACAAAGATGCATCAACAGACCTCCGTTCTCTTCTACTGTACTCTTCTTTTCTACAGAAGTGCTGAAGATTTGAACTCTTACGATGAAAACTCACAAAGTATGTCTCTTGGAGAGCACTCTGGTGAGGACTAGAATGGAGTGTAATTGTGCTTATACATCACTTTTTGCCCCCTGAAGAGATCCAGTTGCATTCTGGTTGCAACAGGCACAAAGAAATCAGGTCAAATCTGAGCTAATAAGGACTCAAATCTGTGTCAAACCTGCCACAAACCATCAGCTCAGCGTTTCCCTGAGCTGACCTGGATACGATTTGACGAAAAGCAGTCAAAGCTGTCACAACACTCTGAGTAAGAGACGTCACGCCGGCGCTAAAAATGCCGACAGAGAGTGTGTGTGTGTGTGTGTCACCACGAGTGTTTGAGTAAGTGGATCTCATCCCAGCGGGACTCGTCTTGAATGAGGTCCCCCAGAGACCAGCAGCTCGTCGCCAATTAGCCTCACGGTCGTGGACGCGGGTCTCGGCGGCGGTGGTGGCTGTGTGCACCGAGCGTGACACTGGCAGTGGGGTTAGAGGAACCCCGGCGAGGAGCCCCTGTCGGAACCATTGCTCATCTTATTCTGCCTGACTGCTAAGGGCGGGGGGGGGGGGGGGGGGGGGGGGGGGGTATTGAAGAAGACTGTATTGAAGAAGACTTGAAGCTAGAGATTGAGACCATAAACTCATGTTTACAATGTTTACTGAGGGAATGAATCAAGAGAGATCAAGTGCAACCGAGGTTCTGCCGGGTTCCCAGCTTGCTCAACTGTTGGAACACAAAGCGAAAAGGGGCGGGACTTAGAAAGGGTCAATGGTCTACATGAGGATCAACTCATAGTTAACATTCTGACAAATGTGCAGACGAGACTAAATGCTGCGTCCGCCATCAGCAGGAAAATAAATTGCCTGTGGTCGGGTGTGTGTGTGTGTGTGTGTGTGTGTGTGTGTGTGTGTGTGTGTGAGTGTGTGTTGCTTTATCTTGCCTTGCAGCTCACCACACGTCGGTCCGGTAATCTCCGGCCGATCCGTTCAGCTGGTGTGCTGATGCAGCCGTTGTCCCCGTATCTCGGAAAAACTGAGCGGGCGGAGAAAGTTACCCAGCGGCTGTGACACCGATCCACCGACAGCAGCATTAATGCCTCTTATTGGATTAGAGGAACTACTATTAGCATGTGTGGAGCATCCATTTAAATTATTATAGTAGTTCCACACTCTGCACAAATGTTGTCCCTGCCACAGATAAACAGCAATATGTCTGACACTCTTTTCCAGTTCCAGACATTAACTGATGAATGATTAATGAGCTCTACATAAATGTCTCATTCTGTCCTCAACAAAAGAAAAACGTGATCTTCCTCAAAGTCCCAACACGATGAGCAGCGTGATATCAATCATAACCACTTGTGCTAATGAGGTCATTAATTAAGATAACCGATGTATTAATCATGCTTCTGCGTCTCGTCTCCGCGACATATGGGCAGCGTCTCCCTCGGGATGAACACAGGATCTATCTTATATGAGATTAAGACCACGAGTTCATTTGTAAAAATCTTTTTTTTCCCCCAAAATTAATATGCATACGCGGTCATGGCACGTTTCTTAAACATGTGTGAAAGTAGTAGTTTGTGTCGTGCACATAAAAGTGCATCACATGGATTTATAAGACAGTTATAGTTTCAGGAGTGAAATAATAAATAATAACTACAAATGTACCACCTTCACAAAATGCAATCAAACTCAGATTTACTTCCAGACGTGTTGATGTCTAGATAAAACACCTGGTGGTTCATCTACGATTCATAGCACCACAGTTACATAATAACTCTCATTTCAACATCTCTACCGGACGGTTCTGGTTCTGGATTTATTCGCACGACTCGACAATGAAGGCTTTACTTCAATCCCTCAGGGCGGGTCCATCTGCGCTCTTTTCCAGGTTTTACAAAAGGAAACGCACGGGAAAAATGATGTCAATGGAGTCTAGCGCCTTTTGAGCGAGTGGTATAAGAGCTAGTATAACAACCGCCATCTAAGCTACCGTAGGATATACACACCGACATGTGTAGAACGGCGTCATGCAGAAACCTACGTCAGGTCACGTGGGGTTTGGGAAAACAGCCTTTTGGTGCCAAAACATACGTACTCCTACAAAAAATTGTAATATTCAGATTTGAATACAAAATGAACACCAGTCAAAGGCGACAGAACGATATAAAAAACTAAATAAATAAGAGACAACGCGATAAAATAAGAAGCTGTAGCCTGAAGCCTGTTAGCTGGAGCAGCTTGTTACAAAAGGCGTTTATCCAGAAATCCGTTAGAAAGACGGTGCATCCGGTTTGGTACAGAACATTGTGCAAAATAAAAGGGCAGAGGATACTTTTATATGAGGCGATAAGAGTCAGTTTCAAAGGACGATATCAGCAGCGCTACATTACCACATTTTACAAGAATTTCTCCATTTAAAAAACTCCTTTCATCATTTAACCTACACTCTATCAATGCCTCCTCTGATGTTCCACATCTCAGCAGCCCTGGTTCGTATTACCGGACGGTTGTCATGCAGGCAGCCTCGTCTCCTCCTGTTCACCGCTGACGTATTGCTTGCTGGGCCAGAACATATTGCTGTGTGAATAGAAGGCCAGACTGAATTCCCCTTCTCATAACCAAACATGAATAATGGATTAAGAAATTAATCAGCTCATCATTTTTGGCAGAAAAAAAAAAAGAAAAAAGAAAAGTGAATTTTCTCTCGGGCTGGAGCAAAAAAGAATCATCAATAAATAATTCAGGGCCGATGGTGTGTGGTTGTCACTGCCGAACGGCCAACAATTTATCCACGCTTTGATTTATCCAACTAAAAATAAACCCAAGAAAATGAGAGGACGCCGAAAGGGAAAAGTGATTGAATATTTCTTTTGTAAATATTGTTTTTAGCACATTTAATAGTCTCTCATGGATGGTTTAAACAATGCAAGATACTGTAGCACTACATTGATATTCAAACCATGATATGAAACAGCTTAATAGCCTAATGGATCCAGCTGGATTGGATTAAAGTGGTACTTCGGGCAGTGTCGGGTCATTCTCACATTAATATAAATCATTTCTCGTAAGGAGCGCAGTTAAAATATCCCAGGAGCGAGATGCAAAAACTACAGCCCCAAAAGCAACATCCTAAATCTCTTCAATGGATATCATACCATGATAAAGAGCAACAGCATAATGACGATAATATTTCTACAAGTTTAACTTTGGTAAACTCTGACAATCAACCCTTCTTTAAGCCCCGCCCCCTTGAACGCAGCTCTGGCACCTTGACGAAGTGGCAGCTGGGGGGCGGGGCTTAGCCAAGGGTCAATTTTCACCTTCTACTCACAGCAATCAATTTAGGGGCTGCCACAAAGTCACGCATACAAACATTATTTTTGCTATTGCCGTTTCATATGCCACCTTTTTTAATAGAATATAATTTATAACACAAAAAAGTCACTACAGACATGATTAAGTTTATCTACTTTGACTTTAGTTAGCAAGGCAGCTAACTCTCTTGTGCACCAGCTAGTGAAAAAAGTTAGCAAGTTAACTGAAGTCAAGTACAGACAAAGACGGATTCTCACTCGGTTACTTTACGGTATGAGCGGACCCTTCTGCATCGCTTAAGATATCAACTGACGATGGATTCAAGGCGACAGCTCTCTGCTGCACAATGTTTGGATTTCTTAACTCAACATAGCATCATGAGAACAATATGGCGGATGGAGCATAAATCCATCCGCCTGCTTTTTATTGGAGCTGAAAACTCCATCTGCTTGGTTTTCCTGGAGATCCAGGACAACGGAGTAAGTAAGCCTTATGAAACACATTGTCAACTGCTCTCTCCAAGGCCAGGATGGAAGCTCAAATATAACTTTATTGGTTATGTCTTACATTCAGTATTGGTTAAGCCCAGCCTCAGTAAAATTGTCCAAAAACCCAGAAATGAATCAGTATTTTTACACTTCCTGTTCCCTCAATGTATTTTTTGAATGTCTGTGTTTAACTCAAGTTGAAGAGATTTTAACGTTTTGTTCAACGATATCAAATCCATCAGTAAATACCCCTGAATTTAGAAGCTTCTGCACGTCTTAAAAAAAGAGTGTGAATGAGACGACTAAACGTCTTCACTAGAACACTATCCTCCTTTAGCTTAGTGGAGGAGACGTGTAGTCACGTGACCGTGGTGGAGTTCCTTCATAGACTAACATGAAGTCATGTGACCGTGGTGGAGTTACTTTATAGACTAAGGTGAAGTCATGTGACCGTGGTGGAGTTCCTCTATAGACTAACGTGAAGTCACGTGACCATGGTGGAGTTCTTCTATAGACTAAGGTGAAGTCACGTGACCGTGGTGGAGTTCCTTCATAGACTAACATGAAGTCATGTGACCGTGGTGGAGTTCCTTTATAGACTAACGTGAAGTCATGTGACCGTGGTGGAGTTCCTTCATAGACTAACGTGAAGTCACGTGACCGTGGTGGAGTTCCTTTATAGACTAACATGAAGTCATGTGACCGTGGTGGAGTTCCTTTATAGACTAACGTGAAGTCATGTGACCGTGGTGGAGTTCCTTCATAGACTAACGTGAAGTCACGTGACCGTGGTGGAGTTCCTTTATAGACTAACATGAAGTCACGTGACCGTGGTGGAGTTCCTTTATAGACTAACATGTAGTCACGTGACCGTGGTGGAGTTCCTTTATAGACTAACATGAAGTCACGTGACCGTGGTGGAGTTCCTTTATAGACTAACATGAAGTCACGTGACCGTGGTGGAGTTCCTTTATAGACTAACATGAAGTCACGTGACCGTGGTGGAGTTCCTTTATAGACTAACATGAAGTCATGTGACCGTGGTGGAGTTCCTTTATAGACTAACATGAAGTCACGTGACCGTGGTGGAGTTCCTTCATAGACTAACATGAAGTCACGTGACCGTGGTGGAGTTCCTTTATAGACTAACGTGATGTCACGTGACCGTGGTGGAGTTCCTTTATAGACTAACGTGAAGTCACGTGACCGTGGTGGAGTTACTTTATAGACTAACGTGAAGTCACGTGACCGTGGTGGAGTTCCTTTATAGACTAACGTGAAGTCACGTGACCGTGGTGGAGTTCCTTTATAGACTAACGTGAAGTCACGTGACCGTGGTGGAGTTCCTTTATAGACTAACGTGAAGTCACGTGACCGTGGTGGAGTTCCTTTATAGACTAACGTGAAGTCATGTGACCGTGGTGGAGTTCCTTTATAGACTAACATGAAGTCATGTGACCGTGGTGGAGTTCCTTTATAGACTAATGTGAAGTCATGTGACCGTGGTGGAGTTCCTTTATAGACTAATGTGAAGTCATGTGACCGTGGTGGAGTTCCTTTATAGACTAACATGAAGTCATCTGACCGTGGTGGAGTTCCTTTATAGACTAACATGAAGTCATCTGACCGTGGTGGAGTTCCTTTATAGACTTTTTTCTATAATAATCTAAAATACATTCCCATCAGCGTTTTGTGGAGGGAACCAGTGATGCTAACTTCCTGTATACTAAGTCATCCCTGCAGCTCTCTATTGATCATCCAGCATAAAAGCGTGTTGCTCTGACCTTTTGACAAATTGATCTGGAGTTACATGTACTTTCTTCCAGCCGTCAGTCTTTGTAAGAAACAACCTGGTTGCTGTTTTCTTCACAAAAGCAAGTGAGCATATTGACTTTTGACTGGCTGCTGCAAATAGGAAGCAGCAGCATTACCGACCATTAAATCTGCTCTCACTGTTACGCGTCTCAGCTGCCTCCCCATCGCTGCTGAATGAGTTGGGTAACAGGACGCAGTCAGCCTGATTGATGACGGGAAACGAGAGGATTATTAGTACTTATGAGTATTTACCACAGGTACCACAGGATTGCCTTGTTACTGTGGGAAAAGTATTGCGTTGTTGTTTTTGTGGGTTCATCTGAACAAGATGTCGTGTGTGTTTGTGCATTCAGGGTACTTTATTGTCCTCTCAAGAGAAAACTCATTTTCCACAGCCGGTACATGGAGACATTAAGGAGCCATAATAAGAAAATACACACTGGCATTCCTACATGTACCCTCGCTGCTCGAGTGTGTGTGTGTGTGTGTGTGTGTGTGTGTGTGTGTGTGTGTGTGTGTGTGTGTGTGTGTGTGTCAACCGGATGCCTTTGGACACTAATGAGAGCAGAGTGTGTTACAGCCTCGGGGAGCAGCCTCTCTCCTCAGCCTGGGGAAATCAGTGGCTTTAAAAACCGCAACCGGCACACTCTCCCTCCATCCTCCTCCTCCTCCTCCTCTTCTTCTTCTTCTTCTTCTTCTTCCTCCATCGTCTCCTGCGCCTTACTTTGCCTACCCCCCCATCCTTTGATTCTCTCTCAAATTTTCCCAATCGCTTCCTCCATCCTTCTAACCTTTCCCTTCTCTGTTTCCCTCTTTTCATCACTGTCCATCTTTTCTCGTTATCCTCTTTCCAAACCTGTTTCTTCATCCTTCCGTTGCAAGTCACCTCCTATTTTTACACCATCTGATCTTTCTACCGAGCGTCCATCCTCTCTTCAACATACCCCTTTCTCCTCCTCCATCTCATCTTGCTCCCTCCTCTTTTTCTTTCTTCCAACCTCCTCTTCCACAAACTTAATGTCTTTGGAAACGAGAAAAAGGTCATTGAACCTGTTGAGAAGCCCAAAAAGTTCCTGCCTCCTCCCTTTACGCCTCTCCATCTCCCTCAGTGTGGGCATGTGTGTGTGTGTGTGTGTGTGTGTGTGTGTGTGTGTGTGTGTGTGTGTGTGTGTGTGTGTGTGCAGGGTCTGATATTAGCACCCGTCACCCAGCAAATGTACGGTGGTCAGTTTAGGACATTTCAGCTCATTAGAGGAGGTATACCAGCTAACAGACACCGCCATGTTAATATGCAACACTTGACACACTAATGTTTGCTCATTTGAAAATTAGCCAGTATTAAAAGTGCTAATACCATTAGGTAATGCTAAACATAGAAAATACTTCCACTAATGTTGGCAACAACAAAACAACTTCAAGACACCGATCCCTGCCCAGAAAGAACTCGATACACAACGTATCCACTGATGGGCTTCCAAGAAAAAAGTCCCTGCAGAAAAGATGAAGTTCATCTTTCAATGTCTCCTCATGATATATCTTTATAAAATATCCTTTCACAAAGAAACACAACTTCAGCACTTTTCCACCATCCTGCGACTGTGTGTCCATCCTCAACCTGCATTTAAAACAATGACAAATGGCAGCTTCTGAGTGTAAACCAGTGTGATAGATGATGAAAGAATCTGTTTTACTCTATTGTACCTATTGTCTCTGTTTCTCTTGTTTCCCCAACATGAGCTCTGCTTCTGGCAGGACTTCCTCTTACTGCTCAGCACAAGAGTGGCTGAAAACGGGAAGGCTGTCACGAGGAAAAGAAACACTTTCGAGGAGGGAAGCGTTAAGGAAGAAGCCTCCTTTGATGCTGTGAACACGCAGAGAAACTCTTATTCTTAGAATTTTTATTCTTCCCCTTCAGATCACTCTCACTGCCGAGAGTCAGAGTCAACGTAGCCTCATACAGAGGTTAGTGTGATATCTTACAATAAGTCATTTTTCGTCCATTTTCCTATGAAAACCAGCAATGCGTGTCAATTTCCGATCGTTACATGCAAGCGGTGTTTTCTTTCCGTCTTGACAGGAAACATCTCATCTTTGTTAGGTTTAGGAAAAGATTGCCGTTACTGAAGTACGCAAGTCACGTGACAATACAAGAACAATTTTGTGTGTTATCTATGAATTACGGCGCATTACTTTTCGTAGGTTTTGCAACAAACGCTGTATGAGAACTTGATGTCCCCTCAAATCCACTCTCTCCAATCCTTTTCTCTCCCTCTTTATAGCTCTCATCCTTCCACCACCATTGTCCATCTCCCTCCATCCATCCCTCCCTCCATCCCTCCCTCCCTCCCTCCATCCCTCCATCCCTCCATCCCTCCATCCCTCCCTGTTGAGCTTCAACAGGGATCAGACAGCAGCTTTGTTTCCCTGCTGGAACACAAACTGCAGCTGGAGGCATTGCAGTTAATGACCGGACCATTTTGCTGGTTGCTATGCGACACAAAGTTTGACTACAACTTGCAAGCTTCATCCAATTAGTCGTTTCCCCCAAAACTGGAGTCTATCAACCCCAAAGGGTCCTTGAGAGACTTTTAAGGGTTTTCATTCTGCTGGTCTCTCCTCAACGGATCCTCACAGCTGAACTTGTTTGACACAACTTTCAATAAATTCTAAAATACTTAAATAATGGATGAATCTTGTAACAGCCAGGGTCAGGTTGAACAGGGCTGGGAGTCCGTCAGGATGTACTTACAGCAGTGCCTTGAGCTAAATCTGGCATCGCTCACCAGCTTAGTGTAGCTTTTTTGCTAATTAGCATTGGACACAGATTATAGATGACGCTGATGAGAACGCAATTAGTTTGACATATTCACCAAAACATATCAGGGTTCATCCTCTGCAAACTGAAATGTGTGAACAAAGATTCATGGCTCTCCATCCGACCGTTGGTGAGATGTTTCCATCAGTACCAAAAGTCAGTTCAATCATAGCTCAATACATCTTTACAATCTCGACAACATCCTCTGTCCTTAAAGCCTCACATCGGTCGAGGTAAAACTCCCCCAAAAAACTCTTCAACGGTCGAAAAAAATCTTTCTGCAAACTTCTGAAATGGTGCACCTGTGAAGCATTAAATTACACTTCGCATTGACGAGTGTGGGTGAATGTTGTCCAGAAGTGGCAGCTGGTGTATTAGCTGAAGTTAATGTTCCTCAACAGGAGACTGGAAGAGCTTCCTCGCCTCCCTGCAGAGAGTCACAAGCTCCTCTCTGTGAGACTCTGATGATGCCGAGCACTGAAAACGCCCGAAGCCCAGCGACTTCAGAGTGAGAGCCGCACAACGCGTCAGAGTTTACTGCACAATGTGCAGGACTTAAAACAAACCCAATGCAGAGACTCATTCAACAGCAACGGACTCTGACTGTATGGTCTTATTTTCATGTGTTTCTGTGCATCTACCAGTGTTTCCCATTAATTAACAAGATGGCGGCGGCCTGCCAAAGTGTATTTTGTTCCGCTCCGTTTCATAATGACCCGAAAATATTATTACATTCCTCAACAAATGTGGCTGGCTGCGCAGCAACTGGCTTTAGTTGGTCAGCTTCACCGCACCCCAAAATAAATAAAGCGTCGCATCAAAATACACTATAATATATGATAACGGTGGAGCTCATTTTAACTACTAAACATAATACTTTGGGTTTAATCCAATAAACAGCAGCTCCTAATGACACCTGGCTGATGATTCATTAATGTCCTCGGTTTGATGAAGCAATCCATCAAACATCTAATATGCTCTTTATGAACCTCAGACTGCTGCCGCGCCCGACTCGGCCTCCTAATGAAGTGGAGGAAGTGAGGAGGAAACACAAAGGGGGGGGGGGCTCACACTGTCATGCTTTCTCTCTTCCTCCCTTCCTTTCACTCTTCCTCCCTTCCTTTCTTTCTTCCTCCCTTTCTTTCTCTCATCCTCCCTTCCTTTCTCTCTTCCTCCCTTCCTTTCTCTCTTCCTCCCTTCCTTTCTATCTTCCTCCCTTCCTTTCTCTCTTCCTCCCTTCCTTTCACTCTTCCTCCCTTCCTTTCTTTCTTCCTCCCTTTCTTTCTCTCATCCTCCCTTCCTTTCTCTCTTCCTCCCTTCCTTTCTCTCATCCTCCCTTCCTTTCTCTCTTCCTCCCTTCCTTTCTTTTATCCTCCCTTCCTTTCTCTCTTCCTCCCTTTCTCTCCCACTTTTTAAAAAACGATGTCCCTTCCATTATTTCCTGCGTTGATATTTTTCTCTTTCTCTTCACATTCTTTTATCATTTTTTTCCCCATTTAGTCTATTTCCACAGATCATAACCTGCAGCTGATCCTCACTATTTGACCCTCACTGTTTGATCCTCACTGTGTGGCTCTAACGTAACGGATCACTATCTTGCATGCCAGCGACTATAGCATCATAATAAGCAGATCATAATCCTGCTACAATCTGTGGCTGCAGCCATTTCCATAGATCACCATCTTCCATTATAATGTAACACTGATTTATTATAGATAAAATAGATACATAAAATATGTATTTGCAATGTATTTTATTAGTAGCCTAGATGAACCAAAACTGACGTTTCAGCCAAGAGCACGAGCTGCACCGTGTTCTCAGCTGGATTTGAAACAAATATACGAAGATAACAAAATAATGTTTCTTTCTTCAAACCGGTTGTGATGAAGCCAGCGTACACCACCTGCAGCTAGAGAACAGCTGGGGAACGTAGTGGAACGCCTAGCGGCTGAAGAGTTGGAGGAGACCAAACCAGAGGTAAAAGCAGAGGGGGGGGGGGGGTCTTAAAGAGACAGGCACTAAAACGGAGCGACAGCGGACGAATACAGGTATATTCAGACAGACGATATGAGGACAAATAATGTGTTTCATGATCATTAAAGCATTGAAAGATGTTTTAGTAGAAACCCCAAAAAACCTAAAACGACCACACGTCCCCTTTAAGATGTTTTTCAGGGCTGTAGATGAACGCTTTCTCCAGATCATTGTTCTGCCATGAGCCAGTAAGTAGCATCAGTTTTAAATGTCACAACAACAGCGACCGTCTGACTTGTTTTGTTGTTGTGAAGTAAAGTTTGAGTGAGTTTCAGCAGCTTCCATCTCCAAACGATCTGTGCAGCTTCACACTGGCTCTCTGCTGTAATAATCATAATAATCTTTCCTTCTTGTTGTTCTGTGTCGTCTGGGGCCTGCTGATGGTGATGAGAGTGTGCACTACACAGGCTAACGCAGCCATCAGCGCCGTCTGTGCTCGTCTCGGTTAAAAAGAGCAGTTTCTCCACATTATCTCCGTCAGCTCCCCTCCTCCTCCTCCTCCTCCTCCTCATGAATATTACAGCACGAGGCTGCAGAGAGCAATATGTACGGCGGCAGATAAGAGCCGGACTGTTTGCATTTGACACTTTGACACAGAAACGACGTCGGCCGACTGCCGGTGACTCATTCTTTCTGCGTCAGCAGCGTTTACGTCTCTAAGAAGCAAGTTTTCTGACTCGACAGGATTCTGAAAAGAACTAAATGCGTCACAATAAACCACTGGAGAGAAACCACACGACAGGTCTTCTTGCTTTCTAAAAAAAAAAAGACAATTTGGAGATAAAATGTTCTCAACACATTCAACCTTCAGCTGGTTTGAATGCTGTTTTTGTCAAATCTAACAATAAAGTATTTTATTTGTTTCTCTTTTGCTTTATTGTGACGCATTTCATTCATCTAATGTGCCAGACTATGACATCATCCCTCAGGTCTTCACGAGCTGCCTGAGACACGGACGCATCGTGTTTTTATGATTATTTTATCTCCTGCATGAATCAATGACGATTCAGCATTTACTGCTTATTATAAGTTTGTGCAGCAATCTTTCAACCGGCCATTCATCTTCTCCTCCGTCCTTATGAGTCATAAGCTGTTTCACTGTGGATGTTAATTATTATTTCTGTCCATAACAGAGAAAATTATAACAAAAAAAGAACTTCTTAGAATCCAAGAAGTCTTCAAATGTCTTGTTTTGTCCATCAGTCCAAAACCCAACGTCATGTACAATTTACAATGATATTTACTCTTAATTAACCCAATAAATCAATTGACACACACACACACACACACACACACACACACACAGGATCGTCCTCCCCTTCAGTAAAGACTAAACCTCACACACAGACACGTACCTAAGATGGCGATGACCTCGTCGTCCTGGATGACCTCCAGTGACCCCGACACGACGAAGCACAGGGTGTCGACGCTCTCGCCGGCGTGGAAGATCAGGTCTCCGGGGGCGCAGTGGGTCGTCTGAAACTCCACCGCCAGCGAGCGCAGGCAGCCGTCGCTGGCTAGCCGGAACGCGGGATGTTCGTTGAACACCTGCGTGAGAGGGCGGGGGAAGGTGACATGTATTATTACCGTGTTATAAAGTTATACTGTCGCTTCAGCAGTCTGAGGCTGGTTCCATGAAGAGTACAACGAACTGCTGCAGCAATGTTTGAGACGCTGAGCATCGCTTGAATTTGACAAATTTACAATTGTTTGAACTTTACACTTTATTCACATCTTAATGACTCTTGCTGCTTTGACTTTGTTGAACAAATTAAACATTAAAAGACACCCTGGCACAAGTTCTGTCTTAAAAATCAAAGAGTACCCTTAAGATAGCAGCTGACCAGCAGCTTTAAACACAGGACTGACAGCCTCCTTTCATGGCTTTAGAGGAAACATGCAGGTCTTCTTCTTAATCTAAAGTTTATTTCTATCTGCAGAAGACGTTATTGGCTGAAATCCATTCATCTGTGCAAAATGAAACACGGTGAGATAATCCATCACAGCAACAGTGGAGCCGTCATTTGGTTTGCTCCTTCGTTCACGGAGAGATCGCCTGAAGCCTCACCGCCGCAACGGTGTCCTCATTTGGGATCTTTGTTTACTAAACTGCAGACACCGTTTCAGAACCTGGCTGGAGTCCAGTTTTCTGTGGACGGAGCGCTCACACGCTGCTGTTTTTCACAGATATTTTGCATTTCATGTTGTCAGTCGTCAAGTCTCACATTTTCAACCAGCAACCTCTAGAATCTCATCTGGAGAAAAAGACTAAAACATCTAAAGAGTCTTATTCTCACTGACCTGTTAGCATTCTTTTTTTATTAAATCACTATTTTAGAAATTAGTTATCAAACTTTATCAGACTAACTTATACAAAGTGAAATGTCTGCTTACTGAGCACCATGTTTGCTTTTGCTATTCTACTATAAGGTCCTCCTTCTCAGGAAACAAGGTGGTGTGCTTTATGAAACCAAAGCACGTGGTCAAGTTCAGGAGAAGATTGTGGTTTGGGTTAAAATAACTCTGAAGGAGACACTATTACAGACGTTAGGTCACTTTATACCACATATCGGCAGCTTTGCACATAATGCAGCGGTTGGCCCCTGCAGAGCAAAATATGTTTATGCAGCAAAACTAATACTGTGGTTTGGGTTCAAATGAGTACGTTTGTTTTACGTGGACCAACCTACCGACTTCATCCCCCTTAATCTACGTCGCCTGTCCTGGTTCGGGATTACGAGGGTTAGGTTAGCTACGGACAGTGTGAGAATGGCCTGAGGTAAGTACGTGTTATACAGTCTCAGACCGTTTTTATTGAAACTATATTAAAAAAGTCATAATTTTCTCATTTTTCTGCAAACAAAAACTTTCATCGGGAGTCTAAAATCAACGTCTATAAAAGTACTTCCGTGCCTCAAACTGTGAGCTGACTGCAGTGACGCGCTGCGTCTTTAAGGAAACCATAGATACGAACCTTCCTGTTGAGGTGGACGCAGATGTCGGCGCGCATGTCTTTGGGACAGATGGATAAGACCTGGAAGACAGAGAGACAGACGTCTTTGATGGAGGTCTGTTGGCGGCGAGATGAAGAAGCGTTAGCAGGTAACGAGGAGCGTTTCTTAGACTCCTAAACTCCCAAATGAGGAATCGTCTCCCTCCTCGCTTCCCCATCCAGCTCTGCTGCATTCATTAACCGCTCTGTGCCCAAAAAAACAGCCCGTTGTCTGGAAATTGTAAATCGCTTTGTCCAGCTCATTCCAGCCTAATTAACTGCAGAATTTAGGTAAAACACAAAAAAAACCTAAATATTATCCCGTCTTTCACAATCCCGCCTAATTAAACACAAACGGTAAATCATCTAAAAGCCTCCGCAGCGTCAAAACACGAGACTCTTTGAAAATGGCCTCTTGCTGTACTTAAAGTGGAGGATATTAGTCGCACCGAGACGCTTCTCGGAGCCTCTGGTCTTCTTTTGGGTGTGTACTCGCATAAACAGCTGACTGTGTGTAACGCAACGGCTCCCAAAGTGACAACATGCATCCACTAATTGGGCCCAGCTCTGGCTGCGAGGTATTTATACAGAGGGCAGTCTCGGCTTATGTCTCTTTAAGAGTGCATAATTATCTCAAGAAAAACTTGGAAAATGGATATTGATGGGGGAGGAGGAGGCGGCTTATGATCTAAAAAAGGAGCGAGACAGAGAGCGTGAATGTCAACTGGAGAATGCTGAGAAAAACCAATTAGAGGGAGAAACAGTCCTTTCAAAGAGGAGGTTTCATGACACAATAAATTAATTTTCAGCGCCTTTTTGTTGGACGATGAAATCTAAGATCATCACAGGCCTCCTCGGGTCACGGCGCTACGATTGCCCGGGTCCCAATTCCACAAATGAAAAAGTTGAAGTCTGCTTCCGAAGATCATTTAAATGTGCCGAACGACAGACTCTCAACTCCACAGACGTATACAAAATGTATGTTCAATCCCAATAATCAGTGTTCAACACACTCGTTTACAAGTCACTGCAGGTCGTAGTATTATTACGTCGTGTCATTTGAGGATGTGAATCGTGTGTGTCGCAGGTGTGATGTCATCGCGGGTCAGAAGGCGCCCACTCAGCGAGCGTTTGGGTGACGTAGGTCACATGTGACTTGATGCTTAAGATTATCCTTCATTAGTCCCATTAGTCTCACCTTCTCCGTGTCGATGCCTTTGGACATGGACCAGGTGGAGACGATGTAGTCCATGACCCGCTCGCTGAGCCCCTTGGGGACCTGGTAGAGCTTCAGGAAGTCCCGGACGTTGTTGAGCATCTCGTGGTAGCGGTTGGTGTTGGCGTACATCTGCTGGAAGATGGTGGTCACGTTTCCAAAGATGGTGGCGTAGAGCAGCGCTGGAGGGGGATGAAAACACACACAAGTCGGTTTTTCTTTCTTTCCACATTCGATCCCTTCGGTTCAAACCTTCTTCTCACTTCTTTCTTTCCGTTGCCCTCATTAAAGCCTTTCATTAACATAATTGTTTCTCTCTTTTCCACTCACACACACCCAAAGGCCTCATATTCCATAATTGGAAAATGCAACCAATCACACAAGTGGTTTTAGAAAGAAAAACACCAACAAATACAGATTTTTTTAAGACTTTTGTTTTAAGTTTTGGACTTCACAACGCTCCGTTTGGGTCACATGAGTCAGAACCCTTCACAGCCGCATGGAGCATAATACTATAAATAGTTTAATACAGGGTGCAGGGTTCAGCCTCTCCAAACACACAGATCTACATGTCACCGTCAGGAATGGCGCTTCGAAAGCTTCCAGAATGCACATCTTTGTGTTTGGAAAATGACCCTGCAATAAGTCAACGTTGATGTTTGGTTTCACACGGGACATGAACAGAGGTCTCCTTCCGCCCCCGACCTCCTCCCTGCACAGACTTCTTTAAACTACGTCACCCGACTTGCGTAGCGGCAGCGCTGCACGCAGGAGGAAGATGACGGCGAGCCGCGCTAACGGTGGCTTCCACCGCTAAAGAGACGCTCAAGTGGAGGAACGGAGATTTCCAATTTAAAGCGATTGTGACGATCCGTCAGCCTCCTCTGCTTCCCGCTGCTGCTGCTCTTCTGTTTCCATAGAGACCTCACCTCAAAATAGTTCTCCCTCTTTCTTTTTCTTTTTTCTTTTTTTTACCTCCACTGCCTCCTTCCAGTAAATAAAAATGACAAGAGGAGAAGAAATAATAAGGTTTTGGGTGGAAAAATGTGAATTGATAGGAGGAGGTGGGATCTGAACCTGAGCCACAAAATAAGAGCGTTGAGGAAGAAGGAAAGTACCAACAGTCCAACGGCAACTTGTGAAATAAACTAAACTAAATGACATCTATTGGTTTCCTGTACCGTTTTTATCGTAACACTAAATTAAAAAGGAAAGTAAGTTTTAGTTGTTTAAGGAAAAACATCATGGTTGGGCTGAATTAACTACGTACAGTTAAGCAACAGAACCAACTGTTGGGTTGAGGCAACAGAACCAACAGTTGGGTTGAGGCAACAGAACCAACAGTTGGGTTTAGGCAACAAAACCAACAGTTGGGTTTCGGCAACAGAACCAACAGTTGGGTTTCGGCAACAGAACCAACAGTTGGGTTGAGGCAACAGAACCAACAGTTGGGTTTAGGCAACAAAACCAACAGTTGGGTTTAGGCAACAAAACCAACAGTTGGGTTGAGGTAACAGAACCAATAGTTGGGTTTAGGCAACCAAACCACGACCATAAAACCACAACATGGTGTCGAACACGGTCTTCTGGTTGAAAGTCCTGTTTGTTGGACCCGTCCACCAAAAGTCATCTTTTTGGATACTAAGAAGTCCGTCTCTTGCTCTGACTGTTGCTTGAATGTATTTAGTTTGTGTGTCCACCACAGATAAGGATCCTAATGGACTTTCCATTGGCACCATTTTCGTCCTGAGGGACATGAAAAAACAATAACAAGACAATTAGTACAAGAAAGCAATAGATTGCATTTCGTGACTATAGTTCACAAACAGCCATGAAACTGAGCTGAAAGTACCGTGTAAGTGAGTTGTGTGGAAGAGACGGACAAAAGTGTGTGTGTTTGAGATAAAGTGTGTGTGTGTGTGTGTGTGTGTGTGTGTGTGTGTATGAGATAGAGTGAAAAGGAAATTAATGGGGAAAAAAGCAAATCAAAGAAGGAGAACCAGGAAAGAGAGAGAGAGTTTGGATGAGACAGAGAAGTGTAGCGATAAACTCTGTTCAGCATTTCCAGGACATTTCCAGGACATTTCCAGGACATGTTCAGGACTCCGACAACACCAACGATGTGGAGCTGAAAGCTGAGAGACACAGCTCTCACCTCCACCAAACACAAGACTCCTAATTGGACGCCTCGGCGGCTCAGCGGTTGACTTGTGTCACCTCGGCGTAAAGAAACAGAGGCGTGACCCGTTTGAAGCGGTCGGGTTCAAGCTCTTCGACAAACCGTCCTCTAGCTGGGTTCATTTATCCAGGTGAGATGGAGGAAGTTTGACTCGTTTCAGTCCTCTAACAAGAAGAGTGTGGAGAACAAAACTCCCTTTGAAGAGAGCACAGATAAATACAACGACGTCCAAACTCTCCAGACAGCTCGTCTCTGTGTCTCCAAAAGGTAAGTGGATCATAAGCTGTGAATCGTTTAGTCACAGTGTGAAACTAATATTCCCAAAGTCAAGAATTACACTTTGATGAAGTCGAGTGTGTTATCATCCATCATGGACTTTATAAGTCAACACAATAAATCATTCAGAATGAACACACAACAGAGGATACAGCAACAACAAGAATCAAGTTATCCAGTCAAACGTATGAACGATGGGGCACCAAGAACTGAAACTGAAAGTTCTGTTAAAGTCAAGAAACCGGGCCGATTAGAGACGCCAGTGATCAGGAGTGAAACAGTTCAAAAGGAACATTTATGTGGAGCTGCTTGAGCCTGATAACACAACTAAACACTCAGGCTGCAGCATATACTGCTCAGACTATAAGAACAGTTTAAAGCTGTCATCTCAGAACTATATTTGTAGTGTGACGTGTCCCTCGTGGCTCTATTTATCTAAATACGTCTGTCTGTCCCCCCCCTTCTGGAGGGGGTGTGACGATGAGGACGGGGAGCAGATGAAGAGCTTCATTCCCTCATATTTACTTATGTAAATGAGAAATAAGCACCAAAATATAAATGTTTATATTGACATCCCATAATCAGGTGCACTGTTCTGCAGCTCTTCTTCTGCGTGGCACTTTGTTGTTGCTTCTCACTTAATGTATCAGGACATGTGTGTGTTTGTCTTCAGCTTTCTGAAGGTGTGATGATGGCGGAGCCGAGTCCTACAGGAACTCAGCAGAGACCAGAGGCCGCGTTCCTCCGTCTTTATTTTCCTTTAGCGGGTTTTTTTCGGAGGACTTTGGGATGATTTGTCAGAGCGAATGAGTGAGACGGGACGGAGACCTGTCAGTCCAGGAGGTGAGACGGAGGAGACAGAGTGTCACCGCCCGAAACCCAGACACCCAGAAGACATCAATCAAGACGCTCCCACACGAAGAGACAAGCAGCACACACACACACACACACACACACACACACACACACACACACACACACACAGTACAGTAGCACTCACTCACTCACTCACTGAAGCTCACACTGCCAGCGCTCCGGTCTAGTTGATCTCAGTCTGGGAAGCCACAGGAAACGACATCCAGTAATTCAAAATGTTTCACATTAACAGTTGATGTCGTTAACGTGTTGACTTGGACCTGTTGAGATTTAGTGAAGGGAACGAAGACGGGCTGGATGTCTGAGATGCTGCGTGCTTTAACTGTCAAATAATCAGAATTCATAACTTATCAAGCAAAAAGAAAAGAAACATCTCTTCTTCTGGCTCCTGAAATGTGAGGATGTGTCTCTTTGTATTCAGTTTAATATTGAACAGCTTCTGACTTTACATGTTTGGGTTTGAAGCTGACGTACCTGTTCAATGTAAATGCAGCAGATAGAGAAACACTGGTAGTAACCTGGGAGGACACCAGTGAACAGTGTAATGTCAAATGTTAAATTGACGAGTATGTTTATGTTTTCTGTTTCACTATTATCTGGCCTGTGACTTCTTAGTCTATACATATGTAAATAATGGAAAAAATACACATAACGTACACGTAGTCAATACTTTTTAACTGTAATACTGTGCCGACTTTAAATATTATGGGGTTAGGAGTAAATAATTACAGTTAAATAAGTCAGAAATTGCCAAAATATTGGTTTCAGTTCATGATCCAGGGGCCCGCTTAAAGGATTACGATGCAAATGTGAGATCTGAAGGTAAAAACAGTGAAACACAGGATGTGCAATGTGCACACAGTGCAAACTATTGGAAATATGCTCCAGCTCAAGTTCTGATCCAGGAGATCACTTCTCTGACCGTTCTCCAGAACAACAGATGGTTCAGAGCAGCTCATAGAACCCTGTGGTGATGTGTCTGCTTTGCATTCGCGAGAAACAAAAACGGACCTGATGAAGCAGACCGTTCACGATAAACAGCGTGTGACTGCAGGGTTGGTTTCCTTTGAGGAGATGGAGCTGCCCACATGAAACATTCTGTATTCGTTACGCAAAACAAAGAAAAAATAGCAACTCAGAGGAAAGAAAACAACAAAGCGTCCGGGGGCCTTTTCGAGGAGCCACCTCCGTCACGAGGCGGAGCGCTCACTCCATTTGCCGCTCAGCGAGCCAAGTCGGCGTCCGGGCTGCATCACAACACATTACACACCGACAGGACGGCGGACTCCGCCAGCCAAAACGCTCAGAGAGCCAGTCAGCCGGATCGCAGTCCAAAAGAAAATAATATGAAAAGCTACTGTATAAATCTGTTTTGACAAGCAGTAATTGTGCATCAAGCGGCGGTCTGGGTGAGAAACACACTGATCGTCTCCACAGAGGCATCGAGTGACAGAACGTACAGTCCGGCCTCTGCTTCTCATGGGGTCAACTCAAGAGGCGACTTATCGCCGCGCAAAAGAGCTAGAACAGGTTCTAGGGCTGCAGGCGCTTTAACATCTATTGAATCAGGAACACAATTCAGCAATAACATGCTCCAGTGTGCAGACCGTCCAACATGTCACTAAGAGGACGTTCTACTCCTCACGGCGCTGAAAAGTCTTAATGTTCACTCCTCCAGCTTTTTGCGATCGATGGCGACAGCTCAAGGCCTCCTCTGAACGTACGCGAACTGACTCCTGCAGACAGACCAGGAGTGATGAGAAGCAGACGGTGAACCTGGATTAAGATGAGAACATCACTGATAAGAACACGTCAAAAACACCAATGACCTCTGGTCTTGTTTTCACCGTTTGTGTTTCTCCATCTCCTGTTCTGAAGTCAAGAACACCGAGTGTTGCGGTTTTACCAACGTGACCCGAATTAATAAAAACGGCACAAATAAGCCGGCCGTGAGGTTTCACTGCTAACAAGGCCACCGGGGTGGGCCGAGCCGGTCTCCCTGAGGACCCGGGATCCGGGCCCGTAGCTGGAGTAATGAAGTCACGGAGGACCATTTCACACTGAACCACCGGCGGCTGGTAAACAGATGGTTTTTAGCAGAGGAGGAAACACTGAGAGCCAGTTGTGCTCGCCGCTGGACCGATGTTGACCGTGGAACAGCAGTCAATATTTGGAGAAAGTGATTGTTGTGTGCTGGGTCACAGGGTCAGGTCTGGACAAATGAAGCGAGGAACAGAGCGGAGGTTTAAAAGATCAGCTGGCCCACTTTAAAGCCCCGCTTTGGATATTTCATGAGGTGGACGACGTCTGAAGTGATGAGAAAGTGGAAATGCGATGAGTTCTCACTCGTATAATAAACGTCCAGCAACACGAGCGACCAGAGCGCCTGCAGGGCAGAAACCCGTTCAGGCAACAGAACCACTTCTTTAGAAAAAGATTGTGGTTTAGGTTTTAAACATAACCTACGGAGTCTAATACCTCCAAGGTCAAATAAGTGACCACTGACCGTTGGTTTCACACGGGACACAAACAGCGGTCTCCTGGGTGAAAGTCCTTCAGAGCGCGTTTACGTGGATTAGTCCTTGGCGGTCCGTCCGTCGGCCTCCAGTCTGCCGGAGCAGAGCATCAGGTGACGCCTGCTGCAGACATCGATCGGCCTCCCAGCTCCCGGTTACATCTGACTTCAGCTCGGGGAGGATCGGAGGTCGCCGGGTAGCAGGATCTAAACGTCTGAGGGCGTTGCTCCGTGAAGTGAGACGGGTCACAGAGAGACTCGGGGACTCGTCGGTAATCACAGCTCGGCCCACTTTCCCCCCCACCGTCAGCTATTATACTGGAGGACGACCGATCCGATCATTCCTCGCACCTGCTTGATTCATTTATCCCCCACCGCTCTGCGTGTGACGGCGGGCTGAACGCACTTCTTCTGCTCCGTCGTAAATTACAAAGAGCAGAAATTAAAAGTAAATTATAATAAAAATAGCAGTGATTGCCTCCTTTAGAGGCTTTTCACCGAGGGAACGATTGAGGTTCAGAAATGAAGGAGCGGGAAGAGATTCACCGCGATTACAACTGCTGATAATTATGGAAAATGGAGTGTGAATCACCACACACACACACACACACACACACACACACACTAAACCCCTGGGGTGACTTTACACAGAAAACGTAAAATAGATGAAACTGATATTAATTATTTATGGCTCAGCTGTAATTGTGAAATTCATCGCTGGTAATGATTTTTAGTTGTTGTTTTTTTTCCACTAACAGCACACATTAGCAAACACATGCCAATGAATGTGCTTTAATATTCTGGTACCCACACATACTGTATACACACACACACACACACACACACACACACACACACACACACACACCTGAAGATATTCCTTCATCTGGTGTGTAGATGACGGTGGTGGATGTCAGTCCTAATTCGCCCACAAGCGTTGAAGTAGTAACATATGATTCAGATCACTCACTAGATGCACTAAATAATAAGCCGTTTAAATGACTGATGAAGATTAATATTCACGTTTGCATGCAGCCGTGCATATTCAAATTAACGTGAAAACGACCACATGCATCATCTTCAGCACCAGTGGATCCCACGTTAGCGTCTGACGCGTCGATGCTAACGCGTCGATGCTAACGCGTCGATGCTAACGCGTCGATGCTAAGGCGTCAATGCTAAGGCGCCTAAATATAGAAAAGCTCAGGAGCCACTTGTGCCGTTTGGCTTCTTTGCGTCAACATTCCTTTGCACACCTTCTCTGAAAGCTATTTGTTCACATCCAAAAACCTGTTGATGTCCAGGTCCTTCATGACGTTTAACAGCAGGAGTGTTTCTCCTTCTGTTCTTCTCCACTGCAGCTTTACACCTCGCAAGATCTGCACTTCTCTAGTTGGATGCAGGACCAAACAAAGCCAGAGCAATGACCCCCCCCCCCCCCCCCCCATAGCATGAACCAGGAGCCAAACCCATGAAGACGATGGAGGCCGCCTCCTCCGACCGCATCGCTTCTTCCCCACTGAACAATCAGATCTTTGTAATGAGACCTGTGATCACCGGACTCGTCCTGCTGACTCTGATCCTGCGCTGCCGTTTCTTTCTTAACTGCCGTTTTGTCTTCATTAATGTCATCTTTTTTTTTTTTTTCAGCTGACACAGAAGCTGTTGTAGTTATCATTTGTCAGGAGATATATGCCGTTTGATAAAAGCTGCTACATCTGCAAGTTGACTGAGAGCGACTCGTACATTCGGCATCGATTCCCATTAACTCTCGCTGCCAGGTTCTCTTCCGGCCTCCAGGAAGCAGCAAACAAAACCTTTGATTTGCAGGAAACAGCTCAGAGGTGCGAAACCAGGTTTGTTTGATCGAGTCGCCCTTTGGTTTTTCTTATATATATATATATATATATATATATATATAACATGAGCAGAGAGTGAACTGCTTCACTGTATCACACAGGACACTCATTTACTCCGTCTGGTACAGAAACATCTCTTCTCACTGCCAACTTCTCCTCCGTGTTTTGATGCATTTTCCAGCAGAGACAATCTTTCATAACACCTGCTTCAACAGAAGTAATAAACTCTCCCAAATAGGAGTAACGAGGTTTCACTCCACGGCGGTAATATAACCTCACAGCGTGTGCTCTTGCCCTTTTTCGCTCTCTTTTTTTAGCGGTTGCCATGTCAACCCCGTTAGCGAGGCAGGTGGAGGTGAGAGAGGACGGAGCAGACCCCCCCCCCCCCCCCCGAGAACCGTCACTCTGCACACCTGTCCATCCGGCTGATGTCTAGAGGCCGAGTGTGATCCGTCAGCGGGCGCGGGTTCATTTCCTGCCGCGGTGAGATCAGCATGTCGGGGATGTAAAACGGAGCCGGGTGGGGTTCGTTACAGGGTCGCGTCAGTCAATCCTTCCGGGGAAACGGGTTTCAAATATGACACGGATCTCCAGTATAAAAAAAAAAAATTATTTCTAGACGCCCTGAACACAAGAAACACAGAAAAAGTAGCACATTCCTGTAGTGCATTTTTGAAATTTGCACCATAAGAAAACCAGCAAAATCAAATGTTTAACCAAACACCGTCCGCTTTGTCTCCTGCAGCTCGGTGACGTGACCCGTGTTCACCGAGTCAAAAGACCTTGTGGTGAAAACACCGCGAGGTAAAAGCAAGAGAATTACACTCGTCTCCTTCGCATCCATTATTCATGGCGCCGAGGTGCCCGGCGCTCTCCCTCCGCCATGTTTAGCATTCTGTTACCAGTAACGCCGTGACTTTCTGAAAAGATGCCGAGGAGAGGACGGCGTTGAGGCTGGGACTGGTAACGCAACCTCCAGAGGACAGACGGACAGTCGTGCACTCAACAGTATGGAGGCACAAAGGAGGACCGGCAACAGAAGGTCACTGCGACTGTAACCCCTGGACCAGCTGGATTTGTTCAAAGAAACAACACTCTGCTTAACCTCTGAAGCTGCTGCCGAGATGTCCATCAACAGAGGGAGGAGACGGTGCTGTAGTTGAAGAGGGCAGCTAGGAGGAAACGAGAGGAAGAGTGTGAATATGAAGCAGGGCGCTGCTGAAGAACATCCTCGGAAAAACTTGAGTTTTACAAAACTCAAGAGGACTCAAGAGGACCAGATAGTCCAAAAATAAAACTCAGAGAACACCAGACCTTTACACACATGTATGTCAGAATACCACAAGTACTCTGTAGGACAAGCAGCCACCATCATTCCTGTAAGTCAACGGACATAAGGGACTTTGCTTCCTACAGTTTAGGAGTTATGAGACTCTGATCATTTACCCTGCAAAGCAACAAAACCACAAACGGGAGAGAGAGGAGGAGGAGGAGGAGGAGTAATTCATCTGATCAGGGAGCACATCGTTCCCAGAATTGGGCTAGTGCTCACGTCCTGAACCTGATGAGTCAGAGGAATTAAAGAGAGAAGTGAGAGGGTTGATATAATGAGGGAATGCCTCAGAAAAAAACAAAATGTGGGAGGGACAGTGAGAGGGCATCAGAGAGAGAGAGAGAGAGAGAGAGAGAGAGAGAGAGAGAGAGAGAGAGAGAGACAGAGAAAGAGAGGGAGAGAGAGAGAGAGAGAGAGACAGAGAGAGAGAGGGAGAGAGAGAGAGATTTTGATTTTTAGATTTTTAGAAAACCTTTATTTCTTAAAACAAAGAAAGAACCAAAAGCATTATCATGGCATCAAGAATGAAACAAAGCAAATCAAAAGCAAAGAAACACTCAAGTCCGTTTCTCTTCACAGTTGAATATTAGTCCAACTCCAGACACACATTTTGTTTCATTGCTGCACCGATTCTCAATGAATCCTGCATATTGTTCATGTAAATAAATAAAAACAACAAAACATGTCCTAGAGTTGCTCTTAGGCTGGGAGACTTTGGTCACCATCAGCTCTTTCATTGTTCAGCTCTTTATTGATCTTCTGAGCTATTTTCTTCAGTCTGTAGCCTTCCTTCACTGTTATCCCTCCTCTGTCTTTACTCCTCATGTGTGACCTGAGAGAGCTGGAGAGCTTCTCTTTGTCAGAGAAGTAATCCTCCACATTGACTCCTTTCACACTTTTAGTTCTCCTCAGAAACCCCTTTATCTTCTCCACACTGTAGTCTCTAGAGCTCCTACCGCTGCCAGCCCTGTGGTCAGAAGATTCACTGTCAGCAGCAGAATCCTCCTCCATACTGGACTCAGGGTCTCCTCCCCGGCTGGACTCAGGGTCTTCCTCCAGACTGGACTCGGGGTCCTTCTTCCGACTGGACTCAGATTTAGCTGCTCCTCCGTTTCCTTTCGTTGCCGCTTTCTTTGCTTGTGAGCTTCCATTGTTTTCTTTCTTTTTCCTCTTCCGCTGGGGGACTTTGAACTGCCCCTCGTCTCCCTCCATGTCCACCTCACTGCCTTCCCCCACCTGTCCTCCATTACTCTCCCTCCCCACCTGTACCTCACTTGCCTCCTTCTCCCTCACCTCCTTAACCCCACTCGTCCCCTCCTTCCTTACCTCCTTAACCCCACTCGTCCCCTCCTCCCTTACCTCCTTAAACCCACACGTCCCCTCCTTCCTTACCTCCTCAACCCCACTCGTCCCCTCCCCCCTCACCTCCTTACCCCCACTCGTCCCCTCTTTCCTTACCTCCTTACCCCCGCTCGCCCCCTCCTTTCTTACCTCCTGGACCCCACTTGTCCCCTCCTGTCCATCTTGTTTGTCTCCTCTGCCCTCCTCAGAACCTTTCTGGTTTTGGTTCTGGTCTTTATGAGAACCGTTTTTTCCAGGACAGGCTCTGCTCTGATGTCCCTGTTTCCCACAACTGAAGCATTTAGAATCCTCAGTTGTCGCAAAAATGAGGTAATCAAAGTCCTCCACTGTGACTGTGAACACGAGGTCCACCTGTCTGCTCCTGTTCTTGGGGATCATGAGGAGCTGTCTCCTGTGAGACACCACGTGCCTCAGAAGTGGAGACTTGGCCCCAGATGACAGCTTCTTAACTTTGGACACGATCTTTCCATGTCTGGACAGCTCTCCGGTTATCAGCTCATCTTTAACAAACGGTGGCACGTTGGAAACAGTGACTCTTACCGCCGGGTCGCTGAGAGGATAGACGGGTAGGAAGCCGCCGTTCACCTCGATCCCGCTGTCCAACACCAGTTTCGTATCCTCTTCGGTATTACAAAACACGATCACCGCACCGTTCATCCGTGCAGCGGACCTCACGTTGCTGTGACCGATGATCTCCCCCACTGCTAGGCTGCAGTCCTCCACCGAGCACGGGAAACGCGGCGGAATCTTCACGCCGTGTTTCCGCGTTAGTTTGGTGAAGTCCATGGCGGCGTGCAGCACGCCGACCAGCGCGTGCTGATCGGCTGCAAACACCACCAAAAAACCCACGTAAAACCCCCCAAGTGTTCACACAAACACTATGAGCCCCACACACCACAATACACTGTCATATGCAACGTTAAAAAACGAAGCAAAATGTCGAAAAATCGCTAATAATCACTCTCAGACACGCTCCGAAAACTCACCACTCCCTCCACTCAGAGACAGAGAGAGACAGAGAGAGAGAGACAGAGAGACAGAGACATAGAGGGAGAGACATAGAGGGAGAGAGAGAGAGAGAGAGAGAGAGAGAGGGAGAGAGACAGAGAGACAGAGAGAGAGAGACAGAGAGAGAGACATAGAGGGAGAGACATAGAGGTAGAGAGAGAGAGAGAGAGAGAGAGGGAGAGAGAGAGAGAGACAGAGAGAGAGAGACAGAGAGAGAGACATAGAGGGAGAGACATAGAGGTAGAGAGAGAGAGAGAGAGAGAGGGAGAGAGAGAGAGAGAGAGAGACAGAGAGAGAGACATAGAGGGAGAGACATAGAGGTAGAGAGAGAGAGAGAGAGAGAGAGAGAGGGAGAGAGAGAGAGAGAGAGAGAGAGAGAGACAGAGAGAGAGAGACAGAGAGAGAGACATAGAGGGACAGACATAGAGGTAGAGAGAGAGAGAGAGAGAGAGACAGAGAGAGAGACATAGAGGGAGAGACATAGAGGTAGAGAGAGAGAGAGAGAGAGAGAGGGAGAGAGAGAGAGAGAGAGAGAGAGAGACAGAGGATAATGAGACAGAAAGACAGAATAGGATGGAAGAGAAACAGAGAGAAAGATGGCTTTTTGTGGATTAGTGGACTAATCGCCTCGTTGTTGTTGATGACAGAGAGAGAGAGAGAGAGAAGGAGAGAGAGAGAGACAGAGAGAGAGAGAGAAGGAGAGAGAGAGAGGCCACACACAGTACAACCTCCCACAGCATCCAACAAGACAATACAGAGCTGTCTCCCTCTCTCCTCCTCCACCATCTCCATTGTTTCTCTCTTTCTTTCCAAACTAATCAGGGCATCTCAGCCGAGGGGCCAGAGGGGAGAACGACACCTTGAGCTGCTTCCTTCCTTCCTTCCTTCCTTCCTTCTTTCCCTCCTTCCCTCATCCACTTCTTTTTTTATTTTAATTCTCGTCCTCTCCTTCCCTCCAGCTCCACCATCTCATCCCCTTCCTCCCGGCATCATTTTCATCAAACCCTCCTTCCCCCCCCCCCTCAGGCCTCTGTGGAGAGTTGGATAAGTGGTGCTGTGGTGGAGGGGGGGTGGGGGTTGGGGGGGGTCAGGAGGAGGACTTCCAATCCACTCAGTGAAACCCAAACTCGTCTTGGGGATTGTGTGGAAGCAGCTCCTCGGCTCCAGGAGGGTCCTCGCTGGAGCGCTTTTAGCATCAGGCGAGGTTTTAAGTCGGATAAATACTTGGCCAAGGGCGAGAGCGTTACAAAGAGCAAAGAGGAGATCTCCCCCCCCCCCCCCCCCGCTTTCTTTCCCTCCCTCTCCCGTCCCCCTTTCTTTCTTTCTTCCCTCCTCCCCATGCTGAGCCTGGTAAGTCTCTTCCTCTTAGCATACAGGGCCGTCAAGCCGGGGATCCCCGGGCCAAATCGGCCGCATCCTTCCGCCTCGCTGCGCTCCATCACCGGCGCCCCCGAGCCCTTTTGAACCCAGGTAATACCCAGAATCCCCTGCGAGGTGTGCAGTCTGTCAAGTGAGCCTTGTTTTCTTAAAACTACCATCCCCCTTCTTACCCAGTCCTGTTAGTTTGGTGCCGAGTCTCAATACTGTGTTTCAGAAAAATCGTTTTCAGTAGTGAACGCTGGATGACACCAGCCCTGTTGTCACACTCTACTTCTTCTTCATTAATGGAACTAACGTTTATGTTCCAGTGTCATTAAGAAACAAATGCTCGTTCTAATGGCGGACGTCTCTGCGGAGCTTCACCTGCATCTCTTCCCCAGCGCTGTGTGGATTTAACCGGCCTCACCTCTGTGAACCAGCCGTCCCATGAAATCATCTTCACACGTTTCCCTTCTGCATCATGAAAAACACTTCCAGCGAGGAGCCGGCGACCGCACCGACATCTTCAGAGACTTTGTTTGGTTTCTTTTACGCCGGGAAAGAAATAACACGGTCATCGGGTTCATGGGAGGAATCTTCTCTCTCAGCCAACTACATTCTACGAGCGCCGAGGTCAACACTGACGAGGCTTCAGTACATTTATTAATTCATACATTTCAAGCTTTTCAGCTCGCTGACGTTACTGTCAAGAACAAGAATGCACTAACTGACGGCGTGTCAGCCGGAGCGGCAAGATTATAGAAATCAGACAGAAGAGCTTGAGTTCCACAGAAAGGTCTTCAACGAGGCCGCTCAGATAGCAATCAGCGTTATTCCTTAAATGCATGTTACACCAAGCTCTCTCATCTGCTCCGGAGAATGAACATTTTGTCAGGTTAATACTGGGGAAGCTGACATGCTCCTCTTAAAAAAGCTCCTCCACCTTAGGAACGAAGCATCAAACTCCTCTGAATAGATGAATACATGACTGTCTCATAACTTATTCATTTAATGACAGACATGCTTATTTTACTCTGTTAACATGACTTTATGCTGCAAAGCTAAAAGCAATGAAGCTGCTATTTCAAAAAACATGAACGTGAATATGAATAAATCTGAAATTCAGTTTGCACTCAACGGATGTAAACTATATGTGTTACAGAAACCTTTAAATGTTCTAATATTTACTAATCACCTGCATGTCTTGTAAAGAGCTGCAGAGATAGAGCAAGTAGAAAAACACATTTCAGCTCCTAAAAAAGGCCGAAAATAAACAAATGTCCTTGTTTAGAACATTATCACCGCTTTACCTCGCCTTTGCATGAAAAACAGGGACAGCAAACAGCAAAACGTAGCTTATAATACGTATTATTATTAGTGATGTTGGTCTCAGCCAATCGGATCCTGGCTTTCTAGTTGCGCTGAGGAGCTCAGAATTTAACGTTTTTTAAAGTATCTGGTTAAAGCAAAAGATTTATTCAGCGCGAGATTTTAAATGAGGACATGTAGAGTAAAATGTTCCTGATGAAACAACGCAATATTCTGACAGAAGCGTGTTTACGGATCGCCGGAAAGATGAAAATCTGACAATCATGGCGTTGTTGTTTTGTTTTTACAGCTTCTGCCGGTGATAAACGGAGCAGTTTTGCCGATCGTTGAAAGACAAACATGCTTTTCCGTCCCGCTGGCGGGTTTTGTGGTTCAGAGGGTTAAAGCAGAATAGATCATCCAGCAGGACGACCTGCTGCATGATGACGTTTCATAATCCCACGATGGGGTGAAGTCCTGCGTGTTGAAGGCGTGAACACGAGATAGCGTGACAACAAGATGCTACCGCTACATGCTAACGCTGTTAGACAATTAGATATAATGGAATGATATGGAAATGATTATGGGTTATTATGCTAATCGCTCTTTAATGCTTCATCAAAGTTTCATGGTTCTATACAGTAACTGTGTCAGTGTGCAGCGCTGTGTGTTAACATGTGTGTGTATTCATGCTGCTGTACTGTAAGTTTATGTGTGTGTTGTGCTGGTACAGTGTGTGTGTGTGTGTGTGTGTGTGTGTGTGTGTGTGTGTGTGTGTGTGTGTGTGTGTGTGTGTGTGTCTCTGAGTGATTGCTTGCGAGTTGAACGTGATAGCGTTCCTCAGAACAGGGAGGCGTGTGCTGGTTCAGAAAAAGCCATTCAGGTCTCTGCTGATGGCGGCTGATTCAGTTAAGTGGCCCATTAATCCCGAACCGTCTCGTGACAAACGAGGTGTGAGACATGTGGGAGGACGGCTGGGAGGGACGGACAGAGGGAGGGACGGAGGGAGGGACGGAGGGAGGGACGGAGTCGCGCTAACAAGAGGAAGAGTCAGTCGGATGTCAGCGTGGTTCAGTCTGGGTCGATTATACGAGATGACTGCAGACTGCCTGACTGACGGGACAGAAGGACACCGTCAGACGGAGACACCGGGACGGAGACACGCTCACCAGCTCTGATAAATAAAATAAAACACTTCTGCTACTTAAATGTTACATTCTCTAACAAAGCTGCAGGACGAACGAACATCATGCAAACCCGTATTGTGTATTTATTTGTGGATGTGTTTGAATGTCTATAGAAGACAAAAGACATCTTTTGAGAACTGATGAGTGAATGTATTGTCTGTAAGCCTCATCAATCAATCAGTGTAATCTGCTGACGGACCCTGACATCATTCTACTGCATGAACAACAGCCTCCAGCCTCATTCACTCAAGGTCAGGTTTGTTGTTCCTCTGCATTCGTCACAAACTGCTGATCGACTTCCATCAATCAACAGACAAAGCCTTGTGGGACAGTTCACTAAACCGTCAGCGAACTCGGCCTCTAAGACTCCGCTCTCGTTTAGAAACTACAGAAGCATCGTGTTACACCAACAGCAAAGCATGTATTTACATTTATATAGATGAAATTCATCCTATTGTGTGAACTAGCTCTGTAGTTCATCGGGAGAATGGACCGACAACTTACCTGCTTTTTTTAAATGGCTGGCTTACTTTCATTTTTTGGATAGTTTTTTTTGTTAATTGCCGGAGAAAAGACAATATATAAACAGAAAAGCAGTCGGATAAAAAGAACAGTGAATACAGATAATTTACCTGCTGCAAGAAACCTGGACCAAAATCCACCTATCAACATTTACAACTTGATGAAGTACTGTAAAAACCCTTTATTAATTAAAATAGTTACCAAAATCAATGCAGCAGAACCAGAGAGATCTTCTTTCATGTTCCACACGTTCTTCTCAAGGCCTACATTACCCACAATGCAATAAAAGACTGGGATGTTTTGTCCCTCGTTAACGTCGTCTAACTCATCTGGAAAGCACAGCTGTAATATTTCATAATTCACTGGTACCAAAATGCTCTTTCCTCTCACTGCAGCTCAACAACGTTGTACAGCTGATTGTTCACGTCGTCACACTCTGGAAACCGAAATGACCGCTGCCTGCCCGAGACCATGAAACTGCCCACACAGCCAAGAAGACTCTCCGTCACAGGCGGAGCGCGTCGCGTCTCTGTATTGTTTACGAGCGAGCCGAGGCCGTTTGCTGTCCCGCTGCCAGGAACAAACAACATGGAGGACGGCCCGGGGAGGGTCTGGCTCGCTGCTAAACTCCAGGGCAGATCGGACCGAGACAAAGACCGAAACGCTGTTGTTCCCAAAAGGAGATTTGTCCAGTTCTTCTTTTTTTTTTTTTAAAAAGACGCCTGCTCTCACCAAGAGACTGAAATGGGGGGAAAAAAAGGCTTTAAAAATGACTGAATCATAACACGTTCTAAAGGGAAGAGTCCTCTGGAGTTCTGGCAAACTGAGCCGATACAAAAACACACACTGGTGTTTCCTGCCAAACACTTTAAGGAGAGATGATGATAAATAAGCATTGGCTGAGTGCCTTCTGCTTCTGGACTCACACGGTGTTTCTACGTCTTCTACCCTCACCCTGAAAGCACCCGGTGTGATGGACCTCCAGCAGAACCCTCCACTCTTCCTCCTGGAGACACTGCTGCTCCGGTTTCTACCGTTGCGAACCTGAACCGCCCATTAAGCCCTCTGCACTAACCGATAGACATCAGCCGCTGCAACGGGGACGACTTGTCTTTCTACCATGCAAAACTTGACCGGGGTGGGAAGACGTTCAGCTTCAACTGTACTTAAGAGTACGAGAAGACGTTGAGGGTTGTGGCAGAGAAGCTTCGGTTGAGGCGTAGTTATGGTCGGGCAACTAAAACACCAAGCTGAGGTCTGCTGGAAGTCGTGGTTTTGGTTGATACTCAAGCGTCCATGAAGAACATCCTCATCTTCAGCCTTTATATTAAAAGATTCTGACAACAAACGGCCGATTACAACACGTCTCCCGTTCTCCTTGGCGTAACACGGCTTTCTAGGAATCGTTTCCATCATTGAGCAGAGAACAACACATCTGAAGAGGTTCCATACGAGCAGGCTGCATGCGTGCAACTCGTTTGTCTCGATGAGATCAACCCTGACGAGCGTTGGAGCATACAGAATGTGTTGAATTATGTACGCCAGCTTTGGCCTGAAGGCTGGAAGCTTCTAGGAAAAAAAACATGCAACCGATCGTGATTTCACCACGTCGGGAGACGTTTCACTTATTATATTTGAGGTAATCGTCGGAATGAAATCCTTTAGAAATCTGTCTGTTATGTAATAATGAAAGGTAATTGCTGCACACTGTACATCCGTCTCACCTGAACGCCGACAGATTAACACGCCCGTTCCGTTTGTTGCTCTCCATTAAAGCCTCCAGGGCAACCGCTCGTCTGTACTCTGTTCTGCAGACATGTGCATAGAGTTTAATAATTGATGCCCTGAAAGTTACTTTTCCTGCAGCATATAGACATTGTTACAACAGCTCCTTCCGGCCAGCAGGGACAGCAAGAACTCCAGAAAGAAACGAAAAAAGCCTTCTGTGAGACATTTTTGGGGGGAAAAACAAATCTCCCAAAACAGCTGGAAGGGTTTAATCCTTAAAGATTGTAAAAGCACAAGATATGAAACAGAACAAACGCTAATAAAAGCATGAACACGGGTATGATTCAACGCCTTCTTCTCCCACTGGAAGCTGCTTAAATACCTTAAAGCATGAGAATACTTGAGAAGCACTGGCAGCATCTACAAAACATCGATTACAAGAACTAATAGAGATTGTATGGAGTAACACTCAGTCTAAACACATCCAATACTAACAGCTATTGTCAACAATCAGTGTGTTTGCATGAACTCTAAGTGAGCAGGTCAGCTGGAGAAACTGAACATGCAGCCTCGTCTGTCATTCCTCCGACCTCTCAGAATAGAAGCAGGTTTCAGTCGACCGTATAGAGAGAAAACCTGTCATCACTCTCGTGCCTCTGAGTTGTGTGTCTGCTGGGATTCCTGCAGCAACTATTTCCATTTGATGCAACACATCTGATGCTGGATAATTCACTAGTCCTAAAGGAAGGAAAGGAAGTGAGGGAGGGAGGAAGGAAAGCAACCCTATAGCAAGACAAGAAAACTGACGTTTTAAAATTCTGGAAAACCCAAATTGTTTCTCTTCCTTAATATTGTGCACATTGCAACTAAGGTATGGTTACAGTTACACAACTGTAATATATATGTATGTACACCCACACAAACACACATATATATCATTCCCCCACTTACTCTCAAGCATAAATATGTTGCATGGTTCTATACATTCATCCTTCATTTGTTGGGGTGATTCCCCTCGTTAACCACAGGGAGCCGGTTTGCCGTTAACCAGACGTGTCACATGTTCTCTGCGCTCAGCTTTCTGCAGCTTTCATCATCGGCGTGCAGATCTGTGTGCGTCCTCTGAACTCCGTAAAGAAACAAAAGGAACTCTTCTCCCAGTCCACACTCTGCATTAAACCCGCCGCAATATTCCATAAAGAGAGATCGACGATGAAACAATAGTTTGAAGTCGTTTCACACTTCTTAATGGCAAACGGGGATGTTTCCAGCGGAGCAGATAGATTAAAGAGGTCTTAGAGCAGCAGTGGATGTTAGACAGTGGTGGTGATGGAACCATTATTAAACCCAACAAGTGCTGGATAAAAGCAAACACTTGTTTTTACTTGATTTTCACTGTGTTCATCCACATGCTCATGTTTATACTATAGTGGATTTCATTGACGCCTACAGGTTTCACAGTTGGCTCGTAAACGATTATACATGTGCCAATGTGGCAAAATGATTCACTTCACATGGACCCTTGTAATTCAAATATAATGTGATGGAGCAATGGTTAATGTTAGCAGTCACCCTTTGCTTTTTCCTTCTACAACAAGTCAACAGCATGCTCTGGTTTATAAAACAACAAGCCCTCAGTGTACGAGGTGCAGATTTGTGCTGAAATCAAGACGAAACGTCACAGAGTCACGGGAACCATAAGGAATCCATCGCGTTCTACGATCCTGCAAAAAACCACAGATACGCCAAATGTGAAAGCAGGCTGTCATATCCTACAAAATCTACTCCGATGCACTCCACAGAACCAGGAAGTACAAAGACGGTACAAACCCACAAAGGGAAGGCGGACGTGACGTACAAACACAGGACTTTCACTTAGGGCACCACTGTCAGCGTCAATGTTTGAAACCAAAAGCAAACACTGACTGAACGCTCGTCATGTAACACTGCTCCACTTAACGCTACGCAGGAAAGTCCCGTTAAGGGCGGCTGTTATGTATTTAAGGTAGTTGCATTGTTACGTTATTATTTTACGACAAACCACAATGTTTTTTACATTAAGTGAGTTTCTGCAAGCGAGATACAAAGCTGATATGAAACCCATTTTTGGTTCAGACACACCGACATTCAACGCATCAAATGTTTGTTTCTGCCGACTGGGTTAAAACTGCATTTTGGAGTGTTGGACTGACCAACCGACAGCACCAGACCACACCAGCTAAGGTGGCAAAACTTCTACACATCACATCGATATATCATAAAAACTCCACCAGCAGCATTCCCTAAGAGCAGCTCTCTAAGTGGAGTTTATATCTGTTTAAACTAAAATCAGAGCCATGTCCCTCTCTGCCGACACAGCGCGGTTAAAGAATCACTTACATCCCACCATCATCATGGCCACAGAGAAGATCTTCTCCCCGTCGCTGGTGGGGGCGATGTTGCCGAAGCCGATGGTGGTCAGGCTGGTCATGGTGAAGTACAGCGAGGTGATGTACAGGGAGTCCTTGCCGGGGCCGCCCTCCCACTGGCCGGTGCCGCTGGCGTTGTAGCGGTAAGGCGATCCGATGCTGAGGGCCAGCTGGTAGAGCCAGCTGTCCATCTTGATGGTGTTGGTGGCCTCGTCGATGACCTCGTAGTCTCCGATGCTGTACCTGTTGAGGAGGATCACAGATTAAAGGCGTTAATTTACAAGATAAAAACAGATATTCTCTGAGATTATAGAGATAAAAGTTAAGAGATTTTGCAAAACTGGGGTAGCGTTGATTTAGATTTTTTTTCTCAGATTGTTTCCTCGTCTCCTGGCTCTGTCACTTTTTACAGGAGATTCCAAAAAGTAGTGCAATATGGGACAAAATACCCCTTAAATACATGTAATCCTCCCATCATTTATGCACACATCCTTATTATATAACATAATAAATAAGACGGCTACTTAATCAAACCATAAATACGATTATTAAAACCATTCATCATTGATTATTGAACATTTAAAGCCTCACTTTGGTCTGTCGAGGCTCATATTCAACTTTTCACTTTCATCTAAATATGAAAAGTCAAAGCAGCTTCGGAGGTATTAAATGAAGGCGCTCTGTTTTTAGTGAAGTAAAACTGCAAAAATGTCCGTCGATGGAGCAGAAGTGTTTCTAATGTCGGTGGTGTTTGCTGTAGGACAGAAACAAATCACTCAGCGTTGTATGAAGGAAACAAAGCAGCAGCAGATGTTTTGTAATGTACAGTACAGGTGGGCGGGGGGGGGGGGGTGATTAGCATACAGAACCAATTAGGAACAGTTGGGAGGGTAAACTCCCAGCAGGCAGTGGGAGCTTTTGAATTGTGAGGAAATGAGAGTTCCCTCAGTGACGGTAAGAAGAGCAGTTTACCAGATGCAGGCGAGCCAGTGAGCCACCAGTCCGAACACGCAGACCAGCAGCACCAGCACGGCGGCGCCGTACTCCAGGTAGTGGTCCAGTTTCCTGGCGACCCGACCCAGGCGCAGCAGGCGGACCACCTTCAGGGAGCTGAACAGACTGCTCATGCCCTGAGGGGGAGGAAGGGAGGAAGGGAGGAGACAGAGGAGGAAGAAGGAGAGATGTGGGGAGAGAGGGGAGGGTAGAGGATGAGTGAGAAAAGAGGAGAAGCGATTACATTCCAGGTAAAACGTTCCCTATGCCCCGCCCCCTTCTCGATCTGCACATACGCATTGTACACATCGAAGGTAACGAGCAAATACTGTGAAGATGCAGTGAAGTAAACATGAGTTTATGGTCTCAGTCTCTAGTTTACAGTCTTCTTCAATACAGCATGATGTTCATTTAGTACATTATGCTCCATTTAGAGTCACACACACCATAAAGCAGGGGATGCTTTAGGGGCGGGGCTACACGCTGATTGACAGGTCTCTACCAGAGACGTATACATCGTCTCTACGTCACTCCTCCTCAGTCCAGATGTGGTCACTTCCTGTTCACTGGCTGCAGGAAGCCAAGATGTTCTGAAACACCAAACTCCAAGGGATTTGGAGACTCTCATGACCTCGTTACACTTACATTAATCACTTATATTTAATAACGGACAAATATTTCAAACTGTGCTTTCTCTAAAAACAAAAACACACTACTGAGATAGCCCCACACACACACACACACACACACACACACACACACTAGAGTATAAAGGTGCTAAGATGCTCTCATCTCTACCAGAAGCTTTATTTTGTTTACTTTCCTTTCCTGCAGCAGAGTTCTTCATAAATGTACGTTTCTATTATAAAGTAGATTTCTCATTATTTGTGAGCACTTTGATTTAAAAAAAAAAGTTAGAGCTTTGACAAAATGTCATTTAGAAATAATTTTGATGGATGTTGGAAGTGTGGCTCAGAATGCAATTTGCACACTTCAGCATCCATCAGCATTATCTAAAAATGACATTTTGTGTGCGTTACGAAGCAGTAAGCTCAAGAGGAAACAAGAAAAGGTCTCTGCAGAAACTGAGGAGACAAACACAGTTCAGAACACAATCCACACGTCTTCGTTCAACAGGAAGTAAACCTCAACCTTAAATAGAGACGTTTGTTTCCAGGTTGGCCAGTAAAGCAGAAAAGAAGAGATGAAAACCTTCAAAAACAATGTAGTAATAATGATGACTCTCTTCCACCAGAGACCCTTAAATGTACTTCTAATTCTCAGGTTGTATCAGACCACAGCTGTTATCGCCTCAGTCCACTACAGACCAACCAAAACACACGGCTCAAAGCACAACGCATGGCCTCTAATGAAGCCGGCCACGTTAAAGTGCACCGTGTCCGCTACATGATGGAAACGAGCACTGTGTCGTTCATTCCCCCATTTACACCCATTCAAGGTGCATCTAAGCACTGCGTCCACGTGGAGGAGCCGGGGACCCGACCGCTTTGGAAGACGACAGGAGTTTTCCTCGCATACCAATGCTCGGTTATGAATATGTATTTATATTTACACTCGCAAACAACACAAATGTCTGGAGATCTCAAGGCTCCAGCGTCATGGAGGCAATCCAGAGCGGGTCAACAAGCCCTCTCCCCACAAATGATCACCATGATGGACAGCATTTAGTCGAGCCAATACGTCACACACACACACACACACACACACACACACACACACACACACACACACACAGAAGGTTATGAGCGTATCGATGGGCACGCTAGCAGCAGCCTCTCTCTGCAAATAAACGCTCCTCCGGTGTCGTCTGCATCTCATTTGCATCGAGCTCCGTCTGAACACTGAACAAAGCTCTACGCTCCGCAACCTGAAGACAAATGTGTGCAAACATGAACAGACAAACAAGAACTTCTCCCCAGTTTGGAGCCTCGGAGAGAAACCAATGCAAGGAAAGCCAGCAGAGGCGATCCAACGACGGAGGCAAAGATGTTGTGGAATAAAGCGGGAGCGGCTCTCAGGTCTACATCCTGACGCTCGCTTCCAGCCTCAACATCTCCGTCTTCAGCTGCAAACCAGCTTCCACTTCTGACCTCGTTGTAACCCTCAGTGACAGACCTGAGCTCCTCTCATGTTTTCACCCGGTGGATTAAAGAGTCAGCATCTTTCTGCTCCGTCTTCATTCTTTAACATAAGTCATTCACGCCGCAGTAGAGAACTTTCTGTACACATTCTGATGAACGTAGCCGCAAACGTTTCACAACCATCAAACAATCCTACGACAGTGTATTTAATATTCAACAAAAAACACGTTCGAGTCGTAGACGTAGAGAAGCAGTCCTGGCGCCTGTCCACAAATAAAGATATGAAACACTGAAATATGTGATTAGAGACTGAGACCATAAACTCATGTTTACAATGTTTACTGAGGGAATAAATCAAGAGAGAAGTAGAGTCATTTTAGACTAGACTTCTATACAACCAGAGGAGTCGCCCCCTGGTGGACACTAGAGAGAATGCAGCTTGGCTTCACTTTTGGGACCCGGAGGTTGCTGCCTCGTCTTGACTTGATCTGTCTCTCTCTCTCTGTCTGTCTCTGTGTGTCTCTGTCTCTCTGTGTGTGTCTCTCTCTCTCTCTCTCTCTCTCTCTCTCTCTCTCTCTCTCTCTCTCTCTCTCTCTCTCTCTCTCCCTCTCTAGCCACAGCTTCAAAGGCCTCCCCCCCCCTACCCCCCTGGGACTCGGACGGGTTCCCAGCTCATATGTAAATGCCTCCAAATTAAGCAGCCACAGGACAGAGCAACACAGATGAAGAGAGCATGAGTCAAGAGCGAGCAACGCGTTTAAAGCCACGGCCTCATAAGCACCTGTTTATCCCGACAGAGCGAAGGCGGCGCAGGGACAGAGATTACGTCTCTTCTCACAGCGGAGACTCTGTCGCTCATTATGTCTCTCAGATTGAGCGGCGCTCTGTTGCATGTTCCTGCAGCACCGGGAGCTTAACGCGTTTTCAGCGCTCATTCTTTATGGCGGCATTAAAAATGTAAAAAAAAAACCATCTCAGCTTTTAGCAGAAGAGCAGCGCTGCAGCTGAGTTTTCCAATTGTCACCTTTCACCCAAAAGGTGCTTTTTTAATCCTCAACATTTGAAACACGAGGATGAACATTTGGTTTAATAGCCTTTTGTTTAGACTCGGGAAATAAATGAAATACAAACTGTCTGTGGGGATTAGTAGAGTGAGACAATTAGAAAGATAATATCTAATATGTTAAACAGGTATCTTCCATCTCAGTCTCCTCACTTTCATTCATCCATTCACCTTCCCTCTAGTTGACCTTTTCCACCGCAGACATTTGAACTCATCACAGCAGGAGAAGCACAGGTTACAACGTTAACAATGACTGAAGAGACCCAGAGAAATAAGAGTTAACGCCACGTTACAGATATCATAGCGTCAGAAAGTCACATGTCCAGTGAGTTATAGTATTACCGTCTGAACAATGCGCCATGAATTCCTCCTCCACTAGAATAGTGAATAAACTCATAGAAACAGAAACAAGTCGTATGAAAATGAGAAAACTCGACGCACATGCAGCCAATTAAACCTATTTCTGACCGGCCATATGGCAGCAACAAAAACAACATTACATCATACAATTTTGGTTCAAAAGTCAAATAGAACGGAGAGAAGGAAACTTCAAATGCTGCCACACAAGACATTCAAATAAAGGCCTGTTGTGGATGTCGGCGGTGTGGTGATATGTGGTCTGAAGTTCAACAAAAAAATGCTGAAAGTCTGAGTGAACAGACAGGAAATACGACAAACCTATGTCTGCAAGACCAGAAGTATTAATGACTCTACTAATGAAGCTGCATTCTCCCTAGTGACCACCAGGGGGCGACTCCTCTGGTTGTATAGAAGTCTAGTCTAAAATGACTCTACTTCTCTCTTGATTTATTCCCTCAGTAAACATTGTAAACATGAGTTTATGGTCTCAATCTCTAGTTTACAGTCTTCTTCAATACAGCATGATGTTCATTTAGTACATTATGCTCCATTTAGAGTCAAACACACCAGAAAGCAGGGGATGATTTAGGGGCGGGGCTACACGCTGATTGACAGGTCTCTTCCACACCTTTTGTTGGAAAACGCACACAAAATGAGGACTTTTCGTAGGATACCATACAAACCGTTGTGTGACGATACCTTGATAAAAGGTCAACTGTAACATTGTTGTTGCCTGAAACGTCGTATTCAGCATGTGGTTGCTGCTTAGCTCCGCCCTCATGCATCACCTCAGGTTGCAAAACAAAGAGATGGCGCCAAAACGCCAAACTCGTCTTCACTTCTTACATCTCTCTTTGCTGTTAAATTAATGCTCTGACACTCCACCTTGCCATTCCTCCTCCTCCTCCTCCTCCTCCTCCTCCTCCTCCTCCTCCTCCTCTCTCCGTGCTAACATGCAGAGTGTTTATATCCCCCCCCCCTCTGACTCCACGGTGCACAGCTTCCTCCAGGGCTCTGTCAGCTTGGCCCGGCCGCGGCGGTGGCAACATGCACGCCACACAGAAAGGTCAGCCCGGATTAGACCTTTTCCGAGCCGCCGCGGCGCCGGCAGACGCCCGCTGAGAGCCGGCGGGCTCCTCGGTGACAGCAGGTGGCTTCAGGACCCCGTGGGTCTGGGTTTTCTTTCCCCTCCACCACCTCAAAAACGCACACTTCTCACACCACCTCTGCTGCAACGTGACGGAGCATCAGCAGCACGACTCCTCCTCATGAGGATCTTACATCATGTGTTGCATTTTTCACAGCCAGAGCTCGACTTCTTCATGTCGATATAACTGCTGACCCGTTTGAGTCTCAGTGTAGGTGTGATGCTGCATCTCCCAAATATCAAGAGGAAGAAGCGGAGAGGAGCATTCCTTCACCTTAAAGAAAACGGTGTGTTTGTAGAACGTCTTCTCGTCTTTGATTACTATTCCTCCTCTTTGTGTTTTTGGAGAATAACGCAGCGACCGGCGCGTTAATCATAAACGTCTTTCTGCGCGCTCGTACCTCTAAACAAAGCTTAAAGAATGACCAACAACCAGCAGACAAAGTGCAAACAAACAAATCACACGAAAGCCCAGCATGCATCAGCCATTTAAATCTCTCTTCATAGATTTAAATCTGTTCAAAAGTGAAAACCCCTGCATGGACAGTTGGATTTAACTGATGCGTTACAATGATCCCCTCAAGAGTTCTGTGAATACTCAACATGTTTGGATTCATAAGTGGTTATATGTCAACATCTGAACTTTGAATACAGAAGATGTTGCGTCTTTGATTTCAGGACGGAGTCGCACTTTATCGCTCCTCAAGTTTAAGCCTTTGATGGACGACAGGTTTTATTTCAATGTGAACACCTGAGGATGACGGTTTGATCGTGATGGAAGCAGGACTTTGTGCTTTAATGGGGGCTGTCAGCCTCGAGAGCCTGGGAGCTGCTCACCGCTCTAATGAGTATTAAGAGACCGGTTTAAAGTGTGTAAGCTGTAAACAAATTACCAGGTTCATATCAACAAATTCATCAAGTTAAAGCGACTGAATGTCCGTGAAGCCGTTAATCTACAAGAGGACAAAGTTTAACCAGGAGGCGGACAAAGACCTGTTTACACCAGATTAGGTTAAAGCTTTTACAAATAAAATAAATTCATTAAAATAGCTTGACATAACAATGAAACACCAACTGCTTAGATTTTATTAATCCTATTAATTGTTCAGATATTAATTAACATGTTTAATAAAATGATTCATTCATGGTTTTATCCATAGATTAATCTAAAACATTTGCTTTTCCTGACTTTTTTCATTGCAAAGTGAATATATTAAGAATTAATATATATATATATAATTAAGGTTTTTGGTCTGTCCGACACACAAGCAATCATTCTGAAGCCTCAAGACAACAAACGATCAATCGGTTAATCAGATAAATAGTCAACAGATTAATCGTTTTTCTCTTAGTTGGCTAGTTTTTCTTTTACCATCACTGATAGAAGTGATGACCAAAAATAACAACAAGAAGCCGATCGTTCAAAGGTCTGTTCACATTCGACTGCGGTTAAAAATGTACGTTTCACCTGCAGATCGTCTTCACGAAGATGAGGAAAGTTCTCCAATGGAGGAAAGTTATAGTGTGGACCTGTGAGGTCCTCACAAACCAGGTATACGGACGCGTTGGTGAGTGTGTGTGTGTGTGTGTGTGTGTGTGTGTGTGTGTGTGTGTGTGTGTGTGTGTGTGTGTGTGTGTGTGTGTGCACACGAGTTGGCAGCGCCTGCATGTCTCCAGCTCGGCACGGCTTTCCAACTAAAAATACTTCCTGCCTGCTTCAGCCATCGGAGTCGGCAACGAGTGGAAGTCGGTCCGCAGTGAGTCTATAATAATCTCTGCCGCTCTTTCTCTCTCACTGCACCTCGAGCCGCCCGCCCACCGCCCTGCAGCCGGCACCCGTCTCTTCTTCCAGCCGGCTGCAACGGGAAAACGGGCAACAACAAAAAAACGTCAATGTTAGCAAAGAGGGGACGAGAGACTCTCGACTGTGTCCTCTTCAGTGGCTGCAAAGTTACACGACATTGATTTCCTCTCGGCCTGTGTCCCCCCCACCCCCCCCCCCCCCCCGACTCGCTGCTGCTTTAAAAGACAAACAGAAAACACCACCCAGCGGGCGGCTCATCGAACCCACGACGAGAGACACCTGAACCCCGGCATCAGGAGCATCCACAGCTCAATAGTCCACTCAGACACTGAAGCATGGAGGCTCAACAGGCCGAGCGTTAAACGAAGAGCAAGGGCTCAGTAGTGGCCTTAAATATCAATATTTAAGCCACTAATATCACATACATGAAACATTCATTTTCTTGGCACACTTTGTTTATGCACTCAATATTTTTTTTATGTAACTTAAAAGAGGTAATGTATCCCAGGAGGGCCATTACGCCTTAAAGTCCTTCACGGCCTGTTGGACAATGTTCCAATAACGTTATCCTCGGGGGGGACAAAGGGAATACTGGTTTCTGACTCGCTGGAAGTTCACAAATCTGCACATCCAGTAAAAACACAGTTTAAGTACTACATCCTGGCTCGAGGTATATTAAACTGCTGGCAGCTTGTCTGAAGAACAGAACAGACTACTTTTCCCTCTTAAGTGGAGCAAAGTTAAAGCAACTCGTCAAATACGGCAGCTTTAGTCTATTGCGCTCTGAGTGGCCCTCTAGCTTCAGTTTCTTTGTTTGGGTTAAAACAGGTTTGTTTGTTAAATAGTTAATTACATTACGTTACGTACTCGACACAGAAACATTACGTAACATTCCATAAAGTCCGGTCACAGACAATGAAGCAACATAGGTATGTTAAGTAAGTCAAAGTTGGCTTTTGGATTCACACGGACACAAACATCGGTCTCCTGGGTGAAAGTCCTGTGTAACGTTACGTAATGTTACAGAATGTCTTTGTGAGCATGCTAACATGGCTTTTTTTTAACGATTGTTCAGTTTTTTTAAATGCTTAATCCAAAAGCTCAAAATGAAATCATTAAATGAATCCTTGTAATCAATCAATCATCAGGATTGTTTCCAAGTCGTCTGCGACTTCCACCTTGTGGAAAGTTTTTTCGCGACTACGTCAACGACTTCAACATCCTGCAGGAAACTATCCAAAGAGATGAGTTAGTTGTGACTTTAGGAGCTGCAGAGAACAATTAAACATTGTAGTGTGTCGGTCAGGACAAGAATAAAATGCTGAAGGAGGTGTGAAGAAATGTAATGGCACAAATTAATAGACGTTTAAAATTAAGCTGCTGGCAGCTTAACTACTGGTTTTATTATTATTATTATTATTACTATTGGCGTTGAAAAACTCATGTGATTAAGTGTCCACTTGGCAGACAGAGATGCACACACACACACACACACAACAATGGGTGTCTATGCAGGAACAAACCCCCACAGCATGTGTTCACAAAACAACAAATACACACCCACTCATGAAAATATCAAATGTTCAAACATAAAAGAAAGTGAGACTTGCCTTGTGTACAACCGTCTTTGTTTTCTTCTCTCATTTCACATTGGATAGACCGGTCCGTTCACTCAGACTTTCGTCTAATTAATTCGGTGGGAAATGAAGTGGAAAATCACCTTTAATGGACTTCAGGCCGTATTGATAGAACGCCTGGATATCTGATGGGCGTAAATGAGCGTCAAAAATACTGAGAGCAGCATCGTAGGAATCAAACGCCCTAAAAACTCTCATTCCTAGAGGCACATATATTCACTTATATTTATATATCTATCTATTTGTTTTTTTAAACTGCAGTCCCATCATCATCACACTTGGTCCTGAATCAATTCTACATGCAGGTTTAAATACATCCACATGACCTTAACATGAGGGAATTGACTTTTAAAGTGTTTCAATACTGAAGCTATTACAGCAAAACCTGCTGGAAGTTAGAAAAATTACAAATAAATCCACTTTCCCTGGCTGAGATAATGAAGGTTAAAAACAGAGCACTATCAATTATTAATCAGCAAACTTAATGAGCTTATTAGATCAAAATGTCTCCTGCTGTTGTGTCTCAACACGAGACAAAACAGACACAGCAGCAGCTCTGACTGCTGTGAGATACACTGTATGATAACTATCATTAAGAAATGGTAAAACAATAATGAATTATACTTTAGTTAAGTTATTTTACTGTTAACAAACAGATGATAAATGATAATTAACAATTATTAGTGCTTCTATAATTTATGTTATTTCGTCATTAGTTTGCGTAATATGAAATATCCTGTTTATAAATTTGATATTTTCATTATATTCTTTTGGAAACCATTTATTAACAGATAATTGTTGAAGATATTATAATACTTTATATACTATATTAAATATTTGTAAATGATTACCGAAAGATATTTAAACATAATTACATAAATGGACTAATTATTAACCGTTGAAAGAGCATTAATTGTCAATCTAAATAGTGTTTAAATATGCTTTACACAGCATTTATTAACCATTTATGATTTGATTAATGGATGTAGAAGATAAAACAATCCAAACTATAACATGTAAAGTGTAGCATTTCCAACATAATTCTAATGTATTATAATAATCAGCTGCAACTTCATAAAAGCATCCAAATAATGTTTACAAACCAATTATTAGTCATTAACGACGCGTTACACATATCTGCTCCATCTGTTGTTCTTAAAGGTTTATCAATCATTACCGAATACTGAGAATAGTGATTCAAATGTTACGAGTGCAACGGGAAACTGTTTACATAACTAATTAATACTCATTAAATCATAAACTCAATCTAAAGTGTTCGTCCTGCTGGTGACTTTAGATGAAACGTCAGGAGATCCTCACAGTCGTCACGACACATCGTCTGATAACCATGAAGGTACTTCATGTTAATCTATCGATCAGTAATCAGTCCTCACCGGTGGACCAAACGACCGACTCACACCATAGCATCCCTGCAACTCGTCCCCTGAGCCAAAACACCAAGTTCTCTCCGATTTACAAGTCCTTTCTCCGTCTCGTCTTCCTCAGAAACAAGCTCTTGTTTCTGAGGAAGAGGAGGGGAACAGTTTGATGAACCGTATCCAAATGACTTCCTCCTCCTTCTGTCATTTCAACCAACAAACTAAATCTTTCCTTTCGAAAACCAGTCAGAAACAAACCCGATCTGGTCTCAAGACCCCAGTTACACCAACATCTGTTATCTGGACGTCTTGTCTGAATAACAACATCTGATCGCAGGCTTTAGCGTCCACACTTTATTATTAATAAGCATTCCTGTTCTCCCAATTTGGGCAACTTTTCTGGGTGGATTTTCTTTCTTAAAAAAATAAATTAAAAAAATGTCTCGACAGATGTTATTTTCACCGCTGTGACATCAGATAACAGTGAAAGCGAGACCGCCTCCAAGATGAGGTCTGGCCAATCTGATCGCATTCTGCATGCCTTTACACCTGCAGTAGATGAGTTTCTCACTGATACAAATCACACGTTAATACCAGGTGTAAACATCCACTGAGAATCTGGACCAATCAGCAACCGGCAGGAAACGGTTGACACAACAACAGGATGACTCATCGCCTCTTAAAATCAGAACCTTGGTACGCTGGCCGTTAGCGATGTTGCTAACGTTACTAGCTCTAAAATGCTGATGGAAAACGATTGTCAATAAAAACTTTATTTCACACTGTGACAGTTAACGTTAAACTGCCAGCTGGGATCGGATCAACAATGGTCCTTTTCACCTCCATGCACACTTTCCTTCCAGCCAATCACAGCTGAGAACGCCATTTAAAAAAAACAAACCATCCGTACCTCATCGACGTTCTCGAAGGCGTTGATGATGTCGTACGGCAGGCACGACAGCAGGTCGATGACGAACCAGGTCTTCAGGTAGTTCATGCGGATGAGCTTTGGGTCGCTGATGACCTCGCCGCCGGGCCCCACGAAGGTGGTGTGGAAGTTGAGGACGATGTCCACCAGGAAGATGACGTCCACCACGCTGTCCAGCACCAGCCACACGATGTTGTTCTGCTTGGTCTTGAAGGAGACGTTGTAGGGAACCATGATGGCCGTGTAGAAGGTGAGGATGAGGATGACCCAGTCCCAGGTGGTCTTGAAGGTGCAGTAGTGGAGTATGATGTGGGGGGGCGTCTTGGGGGCTTCCTGCTTGTACTGCGGGAGGATGTCGGAGTTCAGCTGCAAAACCTGGAGGAGCGACAAAGCAGACCGTATGTAAGAAGTGGACTAGTCATCGTGACGTCACTCATCAGTTTGATGCTATGAAGTCTCGAGTTCTGCAATATGGCCGTCGCCATCTTGTTAATTTGCAACCAGTGAACAGGAAGTGACCACATTTGGACTGAGGAGGAGTGACGTAGAGACCTGTCAATCACAGTTAGCCCCGCCCTAAATCATCCCCTCTTTCTGGTCTGTTTGACTCTAAATGTTCCATAATGTACTAAATGAACATCATGCTGTATTGAAGAAGACTGTAAACTAGAGATTGAGACCATAAACTCATGTTTACAATGTTTACTGAGGGAATAAATCAAGAGAGAAGTAGAGTCATTTTAGACTAGACTTCTATACAAGCAGAGGAGTCGCCCCCTGGTGGACACTAGAGAGAATGCAGCTTTAACACGTGAAGCTTTGTTAGGTTGTTACTTAGCTCAAACTCAACTACAACGTTTTATTTTGGTCAGCCATCAAGTTAAAAAATCGAATTTAAAACAGAATGTCATTTTAACCAGTGAAAGCAACAGTATTATTAAATAATAGTGTATTTTTTTAAGAAAATATCATCTATATGAGGTGATCATTTTCTTCAAAAGCATTTCTGATATTTTTCTAATACTTTTCGTTCATTACATCCTGACAGTCATCAATGAATGAAATGCTCAGAAAAAGCATTACTTGTGGCTGTAATAAGCCCGTCCTATCATTTAATTAAGGAACTGATTTATTGATTAACGCACACGCACTGTTGCACACAGAGAAAAGTTTGTTTTATTCTGCCAATTATATTTCTAATTATATTTGTTTGAAGTCTTGAGGAAGTTTTCTGCATTTCATATAAACACACGTCAAGCGAACACGGACAAGAAAGAAAACAGTGAAGAGATGAAATGAAATCATGTGAAAGAGATTAAATAAGAAGGAAAAAGAAAGACAGAACCTGGACCACTTTGTGTTTCAGTCTAGTCACAAATACTGCTGCTCAGTGTGTGTGTGTGTGTGTGTGTGTGTGTGTGTGTGTGTGTGTGTGTGTGTGTGTGTGTGTGCAGCGAGAGCCGGGGAAATAGAAAAGCATATTAAAATGTGTGATGTTTTTCTTCTCCAGTATTCATCTTTTTTTTTCTGTGACAAAACTGCATAATGAATAAATGTGGCTTGAAATGAGACAGAAGAGGACGGGGACGAAGACGGACTACAGCTAAACTAAAAGAACAAATAAATAAATAAAAACAGACATTACATCTTCTGCAGAGTGACGAGGATGAGGAGGAGGATGAAGATGACTCCCGCTGAGCTCGGCTTCCTCTGCATCACAGACTACATTAAATGTGAGATGGGCTTCCTCTGCAGGCCGCTCAGATCACACATCAACCAGTCAACTCGTTTTACACTAAACTGAACAGTGTTTGTGTTCAGCTGCTACTCAGATGAACTGCATTTTATAAAACACACTTCCTGAGGATCAAAAGAAAACAGATCTAACATATCAGCTCCAGCAGGCTTACAGTGGACCTTCTTCTGACTTCAGTAAAGCTGTAGTCATGTTGCTGTCTGACGCTTCAAACAGATGGTAATACTATGTAGGAGTGTATTGAAATAATGTTTGTACTACTGCTACTGCTCACATGATGATAATATCAAAGCTAATAATTCTACTGTGATCAACACAACTACTACTAATAGTACATACAGCAGCAATAACGATACATATTTATTCTACTTATAGTAATATTGCTACATTGGTGCAACTATGTTGATTACTAACCCAATCATTTCTACTACCGTTAGCCTAGTTACCACCATTACTACTACTACTACTACTACTACAACAACAACAACTAATATTACTATAATTACTCACAGTATCGTTCCTACCGTTAGCCTACTACTAGCAATTATAATGCTACAAATATCAATACTCTACAATACCAACACTTCCTACCTCATACGTGCAATAATGTGTATTATATTGTATTCTTAGCTTCAGGATTATTTATTACACCATCATCATATTAAAAACATCTCCACAGTCAGAGGAGTTAGCCTCAGCTAGCTTCCGTTAGCCTCCGTTAGCCTCCGTTAGCCCCATTTGTCCTCCCAGTGGGACGTGAAGTAACCGGAGCCGAGGATCTGCTCCTCATCTGGTCCCGATCATCAGAGCTGCCAATCAAACAGCCCCCTGGTCAAGAGCCGCACCGCCGCTCCAATTAGGAACCCAGCAGCATTGTGGGAAGGGGGGAGAAAAACTCTGCTCATGTGACACTCGACAGCTTCCTCGACAGAAGACGCCAGCTGTTCCTTTCAGGACGGATCACCTGCGTTTATCTATTGAGCCCCGCTCAGGACGTTATGCAACCCCCCCCCCCCCCATCCAGCAGCATGAGGCTGACTCAGCTTGGAACTTATTATGCCCTTTATCTTCTCCTTCCTGCCAACATCAGTCCTCTTCCTTTCCTCCACACCTCCTCTTACGTCCTTCCTTCCTTCCTTCTCTACATGCACTTTTCCTTCCTTGACTCACTAAACTTCAGGTTGTGTACAGGAAGTAAGAAAACCTCACCTTGATTGGTGCATTAGCCCCTAAAGGTCCAGCCCCTCGTGTTCTGTGGTTCACTCCACATTAAAAACATCATAAGTCACGTTTCGTCTTTATTTAACATTTCAGTTTTTCAACAATTCCCCTTAAAGCCATGTTTACATTACACCGGGGTTATTACAATTATGAGTTTCTGACTTGAAAATAGTCCTCACAACAATATCCAAGTAATTATGACTGGTAACTCCAATATATTGGATTTGGTGTTTAATGACACAGAAGCGCTTAAAGACCAAATAAACATGGTCTGTTCTTTGTAATAAAACTTCATTTTAATTGATATAGTCCTATATTGCCAATTCACAGTAGAATTATGGGAATCCTTCCCATCCATGAAGTTAATGTGCAGGTTGTTCCACTTCTTTCAAACCACACAATGAATGTCTGAAGTCTGAAGCGTCATGGGTTTATTCCTTCTCTCCTCCCTTCGGCTCCTTCTTCACTTCCTTACTTCAATCATTACTTCCTCTTTCCTCTCTTATTCAGCTTCCTCTCTTTGCCTCTTTTGCATCTTTCCTTCTTTTTACATTCCCTCCTCTTTCACCTCCTTTCCTCTCACCCCCCCCCCCCCCCCCTCGCTCTCTTCACCTTCACTTTTGCTTAAAAATTAAAAATTAAAAAATGATTCTCGCCTCACGTTCCAAGAAGAGATGAAACTCAAACAAATTCTGATTAAAAGGCGACACACCTCAAACTCAAACGTTCATGAATAAAACAGGCCAGAAAAAAAAAAAAGACATCAGCTGTCCCCCCCACACACACACACACACCAAAACCCATTTTCTAAATTTCTCGCAGCAGTCACAATCGTTCAGAGTGCCCACAGCACCCGGCTTCCATTGCTTCCATCTCCCCGACTCACATGAAATAGTAATGACGGCCGCAGTCCCCGGGAGCACGGCGCCCCCGGGAAGAGAAAAGCGGCAAACAACTGCAGAGCTCCGGGGGAAGTTAGCGTGCGAGTGGAGGAATGCGGAGGTAGAAGGACGGACGCATCGAGGGCGTGGTTGTGTGTGACAACACGCCCGTCCGTCCGTCCGTCCGTCCGTCAACGCAGGCGTGCGGCTGCTTCAAATCGGCGTTTGTAGAATGGTTTGAATGTGGCACTTAATGTTTTATGTGAGGACTTATTTGTGCAGAAATAATGTTAAGAGCAGAGAGTTGCTACGGTGGCATGTGTGTCAGTGTGTGTGTGTGTGTGTGTGTGTGGGGGAGGTGCTGCAGCAGCGTTAGCTTCCAGGTGACATGGTTAGCTACCCTTACCTGTCGAAATGCTGTTGGCGTCTCGGTCGGTCATTGAAATGGAAATTTGGGCACGAAGCAGAAATACTTGCTTTCTATGCTGACCCTGGTATAATTCACAGTCCGTGTGTGTGTGTGTGTGTGTGTGTGTGTGTGTGTGTGTGTGTGTGTGTGTGCGTGTGCTCGCTCACCTCCACCAGTCGGGACGGTTTGTGGCTGACTTCGTGTTTGTCGATGGGAGCCAGCTTGGGCAGCGTGTTGCGGTTGTTGGTGAGCGCCCGCGTCAGCCGCGCAAACTTGGTCCATCCTGCAGCGATGAGACAACAAACGAAGCCGACGCCACATTCATCAGCAACTTTGAGAGTCAGCTGCACACAAACACCGATACGGATCCTCATTTCGGTAGTTCATCTCTACAATGAACCCGACACAATGTGAACGCAGCACGACCTCCTGCCTGCATGGCAGACAGCCGGCCTGCAGAAAGTGTCCTTGAACACAAGTGAACCTCCAGCAGCTGCAGGGCTCCTGCTCCACAGCTGTCCGATGTGCTCTGACCTTCGTGTGGAAGCGGGAGATGAAAGAGAACTTCTCCTTCGGGGGATCAATAGAACAAGACCTGGACATCTAGTCTGGTGACTATGAAAGCTTAGAGGGGGGGGGGGGGGGGGGGGGGGGGGGGTCTGTGAGCTGGTCAACTGGGCTCATCAGTACTGTTCTCTTTGAAATGTCTGACACCTTTAATACGCCGATTACAGAATAGAAGAAGAAGAAGAAGAAGAAGTGAGCTGGAAAACTTTTTCCACGATTGATCGCTTTATCTCATAACCTATAAGTTACGAACCCGACGTTAAACATTAAACAATAGGAGACAATCAAAGTTGTTCTATTTCAAAAAATGTTTAACGACTAAAATAAACGAGTTGATGGAATCTAGAAATGAGAAGCCTAGAAGAGATACGTTCTGCTTAAACTGCTCAATGTTGCAATCTGGACCAAAACCTTCTGTACATTTGATATGTTGCTTCCTGATCAAAGTTCTTGTACTTTCTGCCTTGACCTTTATTATTTCTCATATCAGTGTGATTAATATACTATACGTCCCGGTGGCCGATAAGCATTTTATCAAACGTTCTATTTACATAAAGCTTATTAGAGATGCAGAGGAAGTGCAAAGCAAGCATTGTGAGGACAATGCTTTGTGTGTTTTTCTCATCTTCCTGTCCGATTTGAGTTTGTTCAAAGTTTTCGTTGCAGTATTATTATCATCATATCATGATCATATCATGATCATCATATCATGATATGATCATGATATGATCATATCATGATCATATCATGATCATATCATGATCATATCATTATCATCATATCATGATCATCATATCATGATCATATCATGATCATATCATGATCATATCATTATCATCATATCATGATCATCATATCATGATCATATCCTTATCATATGAAAATCATTATTGTCAGTCTAAAAGACTGGACTTTTGAAATCGTGGTTTAACCCCCGGGCCGCCTGCTGAACACCCCCGCTATCATTTAACCAGTCATTCCTGTGTGCAGCAGCGTGACAGAAGCCAAACACAACACGGTACCGGGACCAGAACAGAACACTTGCTGTATTCTGAGTCCCACTCACTCGACGACCCATGAGAAAAAATTGCTGTAGTTGCTTTTGTGTGAGTAAGTACTTGTCTTCTTTTATGTGATTTTCTATATGCTAATACCCCAAAAATTGGCTCTGGATCATCATACATAATAAGCCGGGGTGCTCTCAGCCAAAACAGAACTTTTTCCAAAATCTTTCCTGAGGAAAAGTGCTGCAGTAGAGCTTCTGTTCAGTACAGTACTGTGGACCGTGTACTGGAGTAGAAGACAGAAAGACGTCAACGTGATCTTGGTGAGCGGTACTCTTAGAAATAAAAGGCTCCAACTGGAATCAACAGGGTTCTTTGTCTTGTCCTCAGAACCCTTTTTGGTTCCTGGTAGAACCTTTTGTAAAAACAGAACCTTTATAAATTAGGTGTAACGGTTCTGGATAGTGAGGGTTCTGTGAGAACCCTTCTAGGGCTCCTCCCAGAACCCTTTCCGTCTTTTGTAAGGGTTCTACCCAGAACCCAAGGGTGCAGCGAGACCCACGAGACTGTTTGAGACTAGTGTTTGTTACTCCTCCAACACACACACACACACAAACACACACACACACACACACACACACACACACACACACTACTAGAATAAAGAAGAAGTCTTAACGGCTCGCCTTGTTTTACTTTAAGATCATTAAATATGGATTTGATCGGTATAAAAACGTAGAGAAGCTAATAAGCTGACTGAGTCACAGCTAAAGTTATCCAACATTTGACAAAGAAAGAAAACTTTCTTGCTCATAAAATCAACTTTTCGTTCTTCATTTATGGAATGAAGCCGTTTCTTCCCTTTAAAGTCACACATGCTCACTGCTGAGTCTCGTTTACTTTCACTGAAGCAAAAAGGACTTTTATCTGCAAACCGCCGTAGTTTTTCCATCACGGTATTACTCGATTCAATAAAGCAAAAGGTCTTAAGTGCTTTTTCTACGCCGCCTATACAGTAGCAGAGGTTGCATAATTCACTGTATTGTGTGCATGCATTATGGAGCGCCATAAACTAATGTGTTTGAGAAAAAAAAAATAATAATAATAGCGAACCGTTTGGTCGGAAAGCAAAACCAGAACCACTTTCATCATGACGCAAATGGAGGAATTTGTCTCGGTGGCGCTCGTGTAAATACGTACTGACATGCTCCGTCCAGTGACACACACACACACACACACACACACACACACACACACACACACACACGTAAATAAGGTCTTCTTCTTTCACGGTTCATAGTAATGCTGCTGCTGCTGCTGCTGCTGCTGCGGTTCCCCCTCAAGAACGCTTGACTTATCAGACTGGAGCACAATGAAAGTGGGCTAAAAATAACAGGGGAGCAGAACCGCTGCACGCACCACCAGAAGTGAATTCCCAAATGAGATTTTGATCAGCGGGTTGCACAAACGAGGACGACATGACCAGCGTCACTCGACGTCCATCTCTAACGCGTCGCAGCGTTTGGTTTTGAGCTTACGATTCATTAAAGTGGGAGTAAAGAGCTCAGTGTGTTGGTGGTGACGGCACAGAGGTGTGGTGGAACTAACTCCATCAATGTACACATACAAAATGTACACACCGTTATTAAGCAGATTGTTATTTTGACTGTATATTTATTTAAATTCAACTCTTTATAGGGGAAACAATGATATAGCAAGAATGTGTAGTAACCCTTTGAGTCATTTTAAGGTGAATATTAAGGGCTCTGACAGCAAGGCAGAGATTTGATCTGCTCCGATGTTCTCGTCGCTCTTCATCCTGTAATGAAGTCTCGCCCGAGGCTGAAGCCACCGCCATCTGTGAAGCTTTTACAGGTGCTGACCAAGCAAACGGTGAACTCTGCTGCGCTGCAAGAAAACAGCACCACGGTGGGGGGGAGGGGGGGGGTTAATTGTGTGTGTGTGTGTGTGTGTGTGTGTGTGTGTGTGGGGGGGGGGGGGGGGTGTAAGGACCGAGGATGTCGTATGCTGTACTGATTGGAAAGCTCTGAGAGAAATTGGTGATTTTCGGTGATAAAAATACATTTTAATTTAAAAAAAATGAATAAAATGCAAATTGTAACCGTTTAGTTTCATTCTGCTACTTGTTTAGTTCTCTCCTCTTTCTCTTCTTACTGCTCTGCCGTAATAAACAACTAGTAGTCATGCACACAGGGAATTTGTATTAAATCCAAAATGCTCTGAGGTTCTTGAAAAGGCAGCTGTTGAGTCTGGGATCTGGGGGAAGATGAAGGAAATAAATGCATCTGCAGCAACACAGAATGTGTTTTAACTTTAGTAAGATGACGGGGTGATTTCAGCCAAAACAGGGGGCATCAGCAGGGTGCAGATTCAAAAAAAAAAAAATCATACTTGGTTGTTCCAAGCCGAGGATCTTCAGCAGATCTCTCTCCCGCTCAGCTGATGCTGACGCGTCGTGGCGAGCCGAGGCCGCCGGAGACCAAGCTGAGAGCAAAGTTTTCGGTCTGCAGCGCGAGCGAGCCCCCCCCCCCCCCCTCTAATCAGCTGCTCCGTGACTCACGCTGGCCTCCAACAAGCCGTACTGTACTGAAATACACCGTGGCGTTTACAGTCTGGCTGCCAGCACATCAGTCAAACCCCAAACGGCAAAGTGCAGCCTGGTTGCCAACGTGATTTTCGTTTTAAGAGGCCTCTACATTACCGAGTGTATGACTCCGATAAAAGGCCATCTGTTTTACAGTGCAGTCAACTCTCCATTTCCAACACGGTTTCATTTCAAAATGTCTGAGAATCTCACACTAAAGGAGTCTAAAGCCAGGCGGGGAACTGACACGGCTCTCTCCAACAGTTGACCTTTTCAACTGACCACAAAATCAAGGCTCATGTAGGTGAATTTGAAAGACATTTAAAGTTCATTGAGCGGCTTTTGTAACGTTACCGTGGCTCTGAACCATAGACTATTCATACAGAGTTAGGTTACATGTTTCATGCAACCAGTGAACAGGAAGTGACCACATCTGGACTGAGGAGGAGTGACGTAGAGACCTGTCAATCACTGTGTAGCCCCGCCCCTAAATCATCCCCTGCTTTATGGTCTGTTTGACTCTAAATGGAGCATAATGTACTAAATGAACATCATGCTGTATTGAAGAAGACTGTAAACTAGAGATTGAGACCATAAACTCATGTTTACAATGTTTACTGAGGGAATAAATCAAGAGAGAAGTAGAGTCATTTTAGACTAGACTTCTATACAACCAGAGGAGTCGCCCCCTGGTGGACACTAGAGAGAATGCAGCTTTAACACATGAAGCTTTGACTTCACTCTTCAGAACTGGAGTGTTTTCTTTGTTTTCTTTGAAATTACAGACGATTAGAGAACTAAATCTGAAGTTTGTCACATGATCAGCAGAGGCTAACTGGCAAAGACGTCGCGGCACTGATGTGACAATATTAGTTCCAGTCAAGCTCTGATTGCATGTTCAGCCCACGTTATTCACACGTCGCTGAGCACATGATGAGTGAATAAACAAATCACAGGACAACTCTCTGCAGGTCTCCGTAACGCGCTGCATGCGTGCACACGTGTTTACATATGTGTGTGTGTGTGTGTGTGTGTGTGTGTGTGTGTGTGTGTGTGTGTACATTAAAAAGGGGGGGAAGGGTGAGGGATCCTTGTCAAAGGGCAAACACACCCGCTCAGTGGCGCTGAGGACGACTCCCAGGGCAGGAAGCTGACACTGTGCATCAGTCAGGGCACAGAGGACGACACCGCCACCCACGTCTCCCGTGATTCCCGACAGCGTCCCAACCTCCTCAAACACAAGCCGACAGATGAGACGCTCCCCCATCGCCAGAGAAATGAGACTCGCCTCGCTCTTTTCTTCATCCAGCCGCAGCTTGGGATGAAATAAAGAACTACGATTTGCAGCGAGCAGAAATGTTCTGAGACTTCTCGGCGGGAGAGAAAGAACCGAAGAGGAAGAAGCAAGAGGAAGGAAGGAAGGAAGGAGGACAACTTAGTGAAACAAAAGAGGAGATGAAGAAGACTATGAAAGGGAAGAAGGGGACAAGGAGGAGAGTGAAGATAGCAGAAGGGAAGAAAAAGGATACAGAACACAGCTGTGCTTTCAGCGTGTTAGCATGTTCACAAGGACAATGCTAACACGCTGATGTTTAACAGGTGGAATGTTCACCATCTTAGTTTAGCGCGTTAGCGTGCTAATATTTGGTAATTAGCAGTTAACCCAAAGTACAGAGAAGGCGGATGGGAATGTCAGGAATTCTGCAGGTAAAGTTTTGGGTCGGATTAATAATTTTGACACAGAGATGAAGAGTCACTGAAATATCTCCAAATCATCTTGAGCAGAACATGAATTTCTGCACCAAATTTCACAGCAATCCATCCGCTTAGTTGTTAAGATATTTCAATAAAACACAAACATGGAAGGGGAAGGAGGAAGAAGACGAGAGAAGAAGAAGAAGACGAGAGAAGAAGAAGAAGACGAGAGGAGAAGAAGAAGAAGACGAGAGAAGAAGAAGAAGAAGAAGAAGAAGAAGACGAGAGAAGAAGAAGAAGAAGAAGAAGACGAGAGGAGAAGACGAGATAAGAAGAAGACGAGAGAAGAAGAAGAAGACGAGAGGAGAAGACGAAGAAGAGCAAAAAGTTGACGGAGGAGGAAGATGAAGAAACTTGATATGTCCAGTCAGAACTACATTGCTGGGCCTTGTACTCGTTTGGTTTCCACTCTCAACATGTTGTCACGCGTCCTCCCCGTCTCTCCTCCAACTCTTTACTCCTGAATAATGAAACGTCATCTCCTCCGGTGGCTCGGTGCAGCGAGCTGCACATCATGTTCTCTGAACACCAGGCTCTTCAAAAGACGTCTGGAAGAACATCGTTCTCGACACGCCTCTCTCCCTTTTACATGATACTGTGAATTATCCAGAAATAAAACAGGGAGGGGTTTGTTGAGTCAAAGCAGGGAAGCACTCACCTTTGGTGGTTTCGTCTTCAATAGGCTGCTTGAAGAGCGTGATGTCCTTGAAGGTGCAGAGGAACAGAACCACCTTGTCATTCTCGTTCCTGATGGGAGCCACTTGCATGTAGAACCACACTGGACTTCCTGCGGAGACGTCAGAGAAATCTTAGCTGTGCGTCCTCCGAATAAAGACGGGAAACGGGGAATCTAGAGCCGGACGGTTTGGTTTGTCCGTTCTGGGCTACTGTAGAAACACGGCGTTTCTGAGGACTCAACAAAAACACTCTTAAGGTTATTATAGACTAAAGAAAACATACTTAATGTGTCTTACCTGAAATAAACCATTTCTGAGAGAGCTAAATATTGTTTATAGTGCACCGTTTATGCAGTTAATAAACAATAATTCAATGCATGCAAACTTTGCTGGAGCAATCTGACCACGACCGGCAACTTGTTTTGAATTATTGGGTCAATAACAGCTCCTCCATGTCCTTTGTGCATCGCATTGATTAACTAAAGTGTCCATCGTCAGCAGAACCAGAACTCTAGGACTTTGGAGTGTATTTTGTTGGTCACTTCCCCTTCAGGAGCTCACTGCACTGCACTCACAATCTGCTCAGAGTTACTGCGCAGGTTTTGTTGAACCGGGACACCGCTCCAGGATCCACTCATCATGAATCCTGTTCAATTAACCCTCCGGTGACCTTTTGAGAACATAACGAGCGACGAGTCGTTCTGCACGACGCCGCCGCCTGATGAACCCACTAATCCTCATGAAGAACGATCCGACCCTCAGCGTTGATCGTTTCTTAACCCGCCGTTTGAAAACAGCCACGATGTTCAGGTCATCTCTTTGAGGGAACTCTGCGTTTCTTTCTGCACACAAGAACCTGGAACCCGCTGAGGTTCTGTGTGGCTTTACTACCTCCTCACACTTTACAGAGAACACAAGTCTCATTTATATCTCCAGCCTCCGTGAGAGCCCCGTTCTCCCGATCCTTGTCAGCAAATTTGAGAAGTTTAAATATTGATCTTTTCATTTTTCTCTTCACCGTTCCTCCCTCCTCCGCCTCGCATTCTGCACTCGTAGGTGATCACTCTTGGGAGACAGGAACATTTAGGACTATTTATGTCTGCCCACTTCGTCCACCGTGCTCCTCCACAACGCTGCCGATCCAAAGACTCAGCGCCGCCCGACCACACCGGACAGAAGGTTCTGTTCCTCCGCCCGATTGGCCCGTTGAAGCTACACGTCATCTGTGTTTTTGACATCATTTGCATTCATTAAATCGACTCCCATAAAAAAGGTTTTATCTGACTCCATCCATTATCTGAATACGTCTCGTCTCAACGCGTCACATACGGACTCTGATGAGATGCTGCTGTGAGTGATGTGTGAACAAGCTCCTCAGTAGAAAGCTTCAGCACACAGAGAGGAATGAAGGTGTGAAGTTTGGTGGATGTCAGAACTACTGAAGTGGAGATTTCTGGATCAGAGTGTGAGAAAAACTCCATTGATAGAAAAGCTCCTTTAAAGAGACGTTTAGTTAAAGTCCAGACATTTAGAAGAGTCTCCAGGTGAAGAGGGTCACAACATGAACTAGTAGATATCACCATCAAACTTCACCACTTCATCACTCACAGCAACACCAGTGTTTATTCTATTACCAGTTTACTGAAATGTTATACATTATATATGCAAATAAGCATCGTCTAATGGTAACTTCTGCAGAAATCCACAGACGTAAACAGAGTAGTTAAAGAAACATGAATGTGTATTTTGGATGTTTTCTTTCCTCTAGTCTGAAAGAAGACGAGTGCATGAATAAATAAACTGTGTGTTAAATAACAATTGGAATTGTTGTCTTGAATTGTGATGCTCCTAAAAATGTAGTTTATATCCTCACGAGTGGCTCTGTTGTCATTTAAAACGCACTAACGAGTGACGCCGGTGCAGCACTCACTGTTCTTCCTGTACAGCAGGACTTCAAAGCAGTTGGACTCGTAGTTGTCGAACGTCTGTCGGACTTTGTCGATGCTCTTCTTGTCCGTCAGCTCTCCGTACATGAAGCTAGAAAGAGGAAACGGAGAGACGGTCAATACCAGCGTTACAGTATATCACATGCGTTGGGAGCGGCATCGTCGATCCGTTGTCTCACCATAAAGGCTTTTTATGGAGGAAATTGATGCAGCGGCATAAATTGCGCTCACAGAGAAGGATCGTTGATTTGTTTTTCCGGTCGGTGCAGCCTGCAGGTCTCCCTCTGAAGGACCGAGGACGTTTTAATCTGAGCTAATATATCTAGTCCAAGTGATTACTTTCTTTCCCCAACACACACACACACACACACACACACACACACACACACACACATTTTGGATATTTTATTTGGACTAGTCTGAAAAACATTGCGTTTGTCTCGTCTTGAACATTCATTGGACCTGTTGGTTTAAACTGTATTGCTCCTTTAACATTGATTATAATCTAACAAGTCAATCTTTTATAATGAAAGTTCATTAACAACAGTCCCAGCCACACTGTTAGTAATTTAACACGTGTTCTTTATGAATAACTAATGTGAACATGGGTAACATTAAATAAAGGAGCGCCACAATGCTGTATTTTGTGGAGTTTGTTCAGTCAGAAAAGAGGAGCACAGATGCTTCATTCAATAAGGAGACGTTAAGGCTGCTCAGGACTACACTGGTTTACAGCAGAGTGAGGAAACGAGGAGCTTAAGCAGCCTTCAGCTAGGACGCTCACAGGTTGAGAGGGAAGCTCGTGAGGGAGCCCCGTGATGAAACTAGATTTGCACTTAAAGTTTCCTTCCACATTTCAATTTAAAAACGGGAAATCCAGGGATTTTGGGACACGAAGCAAGGCCCCCCATCAGAAGGTATCTATGGAGACTTGTTTTTCCTTCATAACTTCTCACATCGTTTTGAGGCCCAAAGAGTAAAAACTTTAAAATGCAGAGGTGTGTAGCAGTCAGTGAAGACGCACGTTTACAACATCGCCACAGTCCAGCAGAGACGCGGTGGACCCTGACCCCCAAACTGAGGGGTCTCCTTTTGCACTACAGTACCTGTGTGATTATGTGAGGCCCACTGTTCTGTTTCTTTTATTCACACGTTGCTTGAAAAGACTAAAGTCCGGTTCAGGCAACAAAACCACAAACAGGTTGCTTCTCAAATGTCTCTAATGAGACGAATCTCAGAGCCCCGGTCTCACTTATAGCTCGAAACCTTTTTAAGCCGCCGGCTATAGTCAAGGCCAACCCCCCCCCCCCCCCCCCCCCCATCAGATCTGAGAGGCGCCAGAGGAGACGAGTCGTCCTTTGGAGTCAAATTTTAAAAACGTCCTGACTGACAAGCGAGCAGGACGGCGTCCTCGAGCAGACCGAGCTCCTCTGGCAGCACAAAATTGGATTCATTTCAGACTCTCGCGGAGCAGTGATCTCTCTCTCTCTCTCTCTCTCTCTCTCTCTCTCTCTCTCTCTCTCTCTCTCTCTCTCTCTCACACACAGCGAGCGCCAGAAGCCTTTTCTTTTTTTTTCCTGGTACAGTGCGACAGCTCCACACTTTCCCTGCATGATATAATAGCAGCGATGAAGCAGTAAACGAAGTTAGCATCATGTAAACAGCTCTCCAGAGCAGCACCACGCGGCTCTAAGTGATCACTACGGAGGAGCAGGAGCAGGAGGGTACAGGAGAGTGTCACTTCCTCTCTCACTGCTTACATAATAGATGGAACTGAATAAAATAGACATATTCAGTGAATAAATGAAGCTGGACCTGGCTACTGTGGTGTGGTTTTAAGTCATAAAGAAGCTGCAGAGGAAAAAAAGTGTGTTTTTTTTTGTATTAGTTCTGCTTTAAATGAAGCATTCAAACCATTAACAAAAAGAGCGTGAACCCAGGGGTTAAACACGACATATGCTTGCTTTAGATTCAGCACGTGGATGCACACGAACATGATTGCGTATTTAGCTACGCTGTGAGTGCAATTATAATAAAGAAACAAGACTGAAGAGTCATTATCACTCCATTACCTCACGGTAGCTAATTAAGCTTTGATCCGGAGTTAAACATTAGTAATTGTGCACATTTACCACGCCGAGATGTTCAGTAATGAATACAGAAATATGAGCAGAAAAGGGGTTTTACCTGCATGTGCTGCTCTTCTGCATGACCTCGGCCCTGTGGAAGCCAGACAGCTTGCAGAATCCGTCATTGCTGTAAACTACAGGCCACTCCACGATCTGGGCGTTTCCCAGGAGGAAGCTGGTTTCTGACGGACGGACAGGACAGAGAGAGGACGTCGGCATCAAATATGAAACGCAGATAAAAGGCTGCAAAGCTTCTCAACCTCTGCAGGAAGACTGTACTAATAAACTGGTCTAGGCAGAGGAATTCAAACCCTTACTCAAATACAAGTATGTGAGTATTATCAGCAAAATGTAGCTAAAGTATAACTGCTGCATTAATGTTGCATTTTATCTCTTTTATTTCCTGTCGGTTCGTTTAATCTGCATCCATGCATCATACTCTATAAGATCGGTTTGTAGCGCCGCTGTCCTGTGAGAACCTCGTACCTCTAAAGAGAACAAACAGCCTGAAAACTTCAGCTTGTTTTCACAAAACTCTCATGTGGATGTCGGTTTTTGAGTCCAAACGTGGCCATTAACCACCGACTGTCTGTGAGAAGTGGACGTAGTCATGGTGACGTCACTCGTTGGTTTGTGGACTGATGTTTTGAAGCCTCCAGTTTGGATTACGACCGTCGACGTCTTTGTTTTTGTTGCAGCCAGTGAACAGGAAGTGACCACATCTGGACTGAGGAGGAGTGACGTAGAGACGCCGTATCCGTCTCTGGTGTCGACCTGTCAATCAGTGTGTAGCCCCGCCCCTAAATCATCCCCTCTTTCTGGTCTGTTTGACTCTAAATGGAGCATAATGTACTAAATGAACATCATGCTGTATTGAAGAAGACTGTAAACTAGAGATTGAGACCATAAACTCATGTTTACAATGTTTACTGAGGGAATAAATCAAGAGAGAAGTAGAGTCATTTTAGACTAGACTTCTATACAACCAGAGGAGTTTAAACTAATGTTAAACTATATGTATATTAACTTTTAAATCATTAAACGGCCTCTCTTCGTACTACGAGAACAAAAACGTGAGCTGCCGTGGCTGAGTCGCTCTGTTCCCAGCCTGTCTGGTTCAAAGCGCTGGTTAGCATCATAGCTAGGCTAACATTAGCGTTTAGCAGCAAGTAGCCAATCAGAGGCCAAGTAGGGGCGGGTCATCCCACAAGGCGTACTGGGGGAAAGAAGTCTTCGGCCCATGAAGGAGCCAATTGGATGGAAAGCTTCAATGCTTCATGAAGCTTCATCTCGCCATCACGAGTAAAAGGCCTCCGCTTGCTTCTAGAAAATCACCTCCACCAACAGATGACGGACATAAAATGACCTCACTTTAGTGTAAAAAGCTACGTGGCCACACAAGGCAGTTAGCTAACAAGCTAATCAATAAAAGCCACCTTTTTAACACCACCAGGTCCATCTTCACTTACTTAAATCCACCCGTCACCTCTCTTCTGAGACACAGCCACTCCAGCTGCAGAGAGTCGGCCATGTTTGTTACAACCTGCTAAAAGCCCTGCCTTCTTATACATGAAGGCCCCCCCCCCGCTTCTTCAATATATGATATTCGGCCTCGTGTTTGCACATATTATCTTGTCTTCTTTGTGATATTTGTACATAGTGGGGTAAAAACATTTCACTACACAATGTAGAGAGATGTTGCGTAGGCCTACGTGACAAAAAATAACTTTCTTTCATATAGTTTCTCTCAAACTGAAATAAACTAAAAGTGTCCTCTAAAATTAGCTGTTTTATACAATAAGAGAGACAGAAACACTCTCCATTCGCTGTGTTTTAAAGACACTCAAACATTCACGAGTTGACAGTCTGCTGCTGTCTAATTAAAACCCAGAAGACTTCAGCAACTGACTGAAGTATCAGACGTTGTCCTTGAAATCACCAACAACAAAAACACCCAAAAAACACAATACACAGACATGGAAACATGGTGAGAACTATAGGAATTTCCAAAGCTTGGTTTCTAAAAATATGTTCTCTTATATTTTTCCTTTCTATTAAAGTTCAAGTCTTTTTTTTTATAGCAAACTGGACCCAGCGGCTTCATTGAAAGGTCAGAAAACGATCTCCTGCTTTAGAAGAAGGTCTGCACTTTATAAAAACAGGTAAATGCAAACTGTAATTAATAAGCTAAAACTGCAAACAACGTCTTTCAACACCTGCCAAAGCTGCAGGTAACTTTGGCAGGAAATCATTCAACATGAACTCCTCTTTTACCCCCCCCAAAAAAATAAATAGTTGGCTGGTGAATCAGTGAATTTTGAGATGAAAAGACGAGATGCAACAGCTCTTCAAATGCCCAAAAAGCCTCACAAGCGTGCCGTGTTTCCCCACAGTACAGTATGTAACAGATGACAACATTGGAAGTTGTGACAGCAGGTTTTCCAGACCGATGAGTAAAACCCTCCAACAGCATATCTGATTCATAACAAAACAATAACGTGGTTCTGTAGCTTTCAAACTCCTTCCATCAGCCACAGAAATACAGGGAACAACTATATGGTACACTCATTTTCACTGCAGTTTACAGTAAGCGAAGTCCTCTTCTTTTTTTTTAACGAGGACGAATCTTAAAGTGCTTCCACGGCTGAAGACTGGAGACAGAGAACGGCTTCAGTTCCTCGTCAAGAAAGGTCTGTCTGACATCAAGGTGAAGAGGGGAAAATATTCTAAATGCAACGTTCACTTAAACCGATATCGATTCTTTTAGGGGTCTTAAATACGTCCACAGCAGAACGTTCTGGTTCTCCATCAACTGTAGTAAAACACTGAAGTACTTCATACATCCACACTTCTAAACATCCAAACTATCCTTTTTTTACAATACGGTCTTTTTCCTTTGGCGCCACTCACAGGACAAACTCCGCTCCTCTAAGAACAGAGAAGCTGTGAATCAATTCCTCCAACTCTTCTGTTTTACACAAACATTTTCTTCAAATAAAAACGTGTGTGTGAACAAATCAGGCTGCAGTGCATTGTGGGTAAGCCATGAGCGGGTCACACCTTCCAACGCAGGACAGTCCAGAACAATATCGGCCTCATCTGTCCTCCGCCTCGCTTTCCAAACAATCAGCACAAAACAAAAAAGGAACTTTAGTGACTTAAATTCATCATCTGCAGCCTCACGAGTGACCTTTTGGTTTCAAAGAGCTGAGTAAGACTAAACAGAACCATCCTGACCTTTGCTGCTCTGCTCTTTCATCACAACCAATTACTTAGCTGAACCGAGGTTCGACCAGTCGGGCTGCCCTGAAGTCCTTCAGCAACAGAAGCGCTCAAAGCCTCCGAAAACATCAAACCCCCTGCGATGACATCATTCAGCGTTCTCAACAACGGCTCTCGTTCAATCGTCGGCGATGTTCAGTGGGAGGCTACATGAGACCTTTCTAATCTCAGATCCAATAATTCACACTTCAAATTTAAAAGAGACTCAAGTGAAACAAAGAACGCTTTCATGCAGAGAAAATGTGTTGCTGCCTGCAGAAACCTCCAATCCACAAAACCTCCAGACTGTCAACCAACACGCTTCAACTCCCTGCAGTCAATATTGACCCGACCACATTTCATGAATATGTTAAAATACCACGTCGTGACAGATTAGTGCATATCATGGACGTTTTGAAAGAAAAGCACTGAGGAAAGTTTTTTTTGTTAGTTTCTTTTTCTATATTTATCATGTTGTTTATCGACTTCACGTTAGTCTATAAAGGAACTCCACCACGGTCACATGACTTCACGTTAGTCTATAGAGGAACTCCACCACGGTCACATGACTTCACGTTAGTCTATAAAGGAACTCCACCACAGTCACATGACTTCATGTTAGTCTATAGAGGAACTCCACCACGGTCACATGACTTCACGTTAGTCTATAAAGGAACTCCACCACGGTCACGTGACTACATGTTAGTCTATAAAGGAACTCCACCACGGTCACGTGACTTCACGTTAGTCTATAAAGGAACTCCACCACGGTCACGTGACTACATGTTAGTCTATAAAGGAACTCCACCACGGTCACGTGACTTCATGTTAGTCTATAAAGGAACTCCACCACGGTCACGTGACTTCATGTTAGTCTATAGAGGAACTCCACCACGGTCACGTGACTTCACGTTAGTCTATAAAGGAACTCCACCACGGTCACGTGACTTCACATTAGTCTATAAAGGAACTCCACCACGGTCACGTGACTTCATGTTAGTCTATAAAGGAACTCCACCACGGTCACGTGACTTCATGTTAGTCTATAAAGGAACTCCACCACGGTCACGTGACTACATGTTAGTCTATAAAGGAACTCCACCACGGTCACGTGACTTCATGTTAGTCTATAGAGGAACTCCACCACGGTCACGTGACTTCATGTTAGTCTATGGAGGAACTCCACCACGGTCACGTGACTTCATGTTAGTCTATAAAGGAACTCCACCACGGTCACGTGACTTCATGTTAGTCTATAAAGGAACTCCACCACGGTCACGTGACTTCATGTTAGTCTATGAAGGAACTCCACCACGGTCACATGACTTCATGTTAGTCTATGAAGGAACTCCACCACGGTCACATGACTTCATGTTAGTCTATAAAGGAACTCCACCACGGTCACGTGACTTCACGTTAGTCTATAAAGGAACTCCACCACGGTCACGTGACTTCACGTTAGTCTATAAAGGAACTCCACCACGGTCACGTGACTACACGTTAGTCTATAAAGGAACTCCACCACGGTCACGTGACTTCATGTTAGTCTATAAAGGAACTCCACCACGGTCACGTGACTTCATGTTAGTCTATAAAGGAACTCCACCACGGTCACGTGACTTCATGTTAGTCTATGAAGGAACTCCACCACGGTCACATGACTTCATGTTAGTCTATGAAGGAACTCCACCACGGTCACATGACTTCATGTTAGTCTATAAAGGAACTCCACCACGGTCACGTGACTTCACGTTAGTCTATAAAGGAACTCCACCACGGTCACATGACTACACGTTAGTCTATAAAGGAACTCCACCACGGTCACGTGACTTCACGTTAGTCTATAAAGGAACTCCACCACGGTCACATGACTTCATGTTAGTCTATGAAGGAACTCCACCACGGTCACATGACTTCATGTTAGTCTATAAAGGAACTCCACCACGGTCACGTGACTTCATGTTAGTCTATAAAGGAACTCCACCACGGTCACGTGACTTCATGTTAGTCTATAAAGGAACTCCACCACGGTCACATGACTACATGTTAGTCTATAAAGGAACTCCACCACGGTCACGTGACTTCACGTTAGTCTATAAAGGAACTCCACCACGGTCACGTGACTTCATGTTAGTCTATGAAGAAACTCCACCACGGTCACATGACTTCATGTTAGTCTATAAAGGAACTCCACCACGGTCACGTGACTTCATGTTAGTCTATAAAGGAACTCCACCACGGTCACGTGACTTCACGTTAGTCTATAAAGGAACTCCACCACGGTCACGTGACTTCATGTTAGTCTATAAAGGAACTCCACCACGGTCACGTGACTTCATGTTAGTCTATGAAGGAACTCCACCACGGTCACGTGACTTCATGTTAGTCTATGAAGGAACTCCACCACGGTCACATGACTACATGTCTCCTCCACTAAGCTAAAGGAGGATAGTGTTCTAGTGAGGACGTTGAGTCGTCTCATTCACACTTTTTTTAAAACACGTAGAAGCTTCTAAATTGGCCAGAGGGGTATTTAAGTAAACGTTTAAATCTCTTCAGTTTGTGTTAAACACAGATCTGATTTCAGACATCTAAACACAAACACATTCAGAAAACACTTTAACTTTCAGACCAGAGAACAGGAAGTGCAAATATGCCGGCTCATTTCTGAGTTTTAAGACCCACAGCTCATTCTACTGAGCATCGGCCTGAAGCACTGAAATAAAGTTTTACTGGCTGCCAAAACAATATGCTGAAATATATTGAAATGAATACAAAACAAAAATCTTGTTATAGCTTTGTTTTTGGGAAGTATATTTATACCAATTAATAAAGAGTATTTATTGCCACTTTTAATATATCTATATTTGGAAACTGTCTCTCATATGAGCTAAAGTATAAGTTTAAAGTATAGTTTAGTTTTTTCACTCCATCTCTACTAGTTTTGATGTCTGCATCGAAAAGCTCATCGCTGTTTTCTTCAGCAGCTTTGCTATAATTCAGACTTTGCCAATAAAGTATCCAGTAACAGTTAGTTTCAGCCCTGTAGACATTCAGCAGCAGGTAAACTAGAAGTTCCACCCTGTAAATATCATCCAAGTGGTCCATGTTACAGTTTTAGCCTCCAAGATTCTCCAAACGTAAAGGCTGCTGATCTGATCTCAAACGGCCTCAAAGTCCCACAACAGTCTCTTCACATCATTCCAGCTAATTGCTCGTGTGACCGATCAAGCAGAAAATAAACAGACAGCAAACTACGACCTTTGGCGCTCCAATTAGCGCCGAAACTCCCCCAAGAGATCCGCACAACAGTCCCTCCTTCAGGAACAGGAAGGCACAAACAAGAGAAACGCTGCAGCCCTCCTCATCCTCGAGCCCGGCTTTCACTTCGGCCGGTTCTCCGCTGACTTTTCTGGGAAAGTAAAAAGGAATCAATTTAATCAGAGGGATGTGGAGAGGGAGAGCGCGCGTTGGTGCCAAAATCCGGCGCACTTTACAGCGCAGGAAAGACACGAGTCCTGATCAAAAAACACAAAACCGCAGCTGAGTAAAAGTGAACACATTGAGATGATGAATAACTGAGCAGATATCTATTATTCACTTCACTTTGTCCCCATAAAACGCAGCATTAGTTACATAATGACGGAGCTCACATGTTGGTCGTTTATTCACTTTAAACTCCCTAAAATAATCATAATATTTGGAAGATGCGGAGTCCAACAATGATCAGATGGTGTTTAATGAGCAAATGCATACTTTAACTCTTCCGTTAAGGTGGCGTTTGTGCAGCAGCGTCGCTGTTTTGGTCTCACAGTGATGATTTGTGATAATTTAATCTCGTAAAGTCGAGCAGAATATTGGAGTCAGTGGATAAAACGGTGCGTAAACGGGGACTCCCAGTGAGCATCTTACCGATATGAACAAAAAAAAAAAGAATTTTCCTCAAAACTGAAAAACACGTTGCTCCCCGTGGAAATATTCCCTTCACGTGAAACTTAGATAACCATACTTAAAATGATAAGAGGCGGTAAACTCCACTGCGGAATAAATGCGGGTGTAAAGTGAGATGATGTGGGTTTCATCCTCCACCAAACCTCCGTGGTTGCTTTGGTATAATAAAAACAGCACACTGTATTCCAGCAGTGTCCCGGTCCTGGTGAAACCAAACCCAAAAACAAGCCTCGCTCCGGCCGCGCGCGGACTCACCACTTGATCGGCGGACGATGTTCTCCAGAAAAGTGTTCTGCGGTGCCACAAGCCCTCTCTTTCCCCCGGGCATCCTGCTGCGGGCGGGCGGAGCTGGTGTCGGTCCGGGTCTGTGGCGGTGCGTCTGCTGCTCGGAGGTCGGTACTGACGCTGGCTCTCAGTCGGACCGGTGGAGAAGCTCATTGTAACCGTGCGCTCTGGCTGCTCGGGGCGCACTGAAGCCGCGGCGGCGGCGCTGCATCCCGCTGCCCGACCGGAGCGCCAGGACGCATGCGTGCCTATATGACTGCTGCGCGCTCGGTCCTCAAAATATTGATGGCCAGAAATAATAACACACCACTTTTATTTGAGACATTGTTTCAATCTGTATCTTTAAATAAATCTTAATCTCATTCATTAACATTATTATTATTAAGATATTCCTCATTGCCAGTGTTTCAGTTAATTTTTAAGTTTCATTAAATCTTAAGTAAAGAAGTAAAAAGGAAAAGTAGAGTTTACATGTTGTCATTTGAACGTGAATTCATCATTTCAAGGGATAACTGTAAAGAGAAATGTTATATTTATCAGTTATAACTCATAAAGGGTTTAACTAATGACTGTTAACAGATCTTTACTGATGCATTGAAAATATTAACTTCTTGGTTGCCAGGTTGTGAAATAAAAAACCTCTAGTAGAATATTACACCATTTTAAAAAAGTGAATATGTGAAAGTATATAGTTTGTTATTTTATTTTAGCTCTGTCAGCATGTTTGTCGTAGTTAGCACTGTTAGCACTGTTAGCGCTGTTAGCTTTTCAATGTTGGAACAATAGTTCTTGTCATCACTGTGCCAGAAGACAAGAGATGAACTGTTTACAACATGTTTTAAAACCAGAAACTGATATTACTACTTTCTATATGGAATAAACAAAACAACCTACAACAAGTTCACGTGAGCTCTGCAGGGTTTTGAACTTTCACAAAAAAAAAAACAGCCAGGCTAGCCGTTTCTCCCTTCTTCCATGCTAAGCTAGGCTAGCCGTTTCTCCCTGCTTCCAGCCTTTAATGCTAAGCTAGCCGTTTCTTCCTGCTTCCAGCCTTTAATGCTAAGCTAGCCGTTTCTTCCTGCTTCCAGCCTTTAATGCTAAGCTAGCCGTTTCTTCCTGCTTCCAGCCTTTAATGCTAAGCTAGCCGTTTCTCCCTGCTTCCAGCCTCTATGCTGAGCTAGGCTAGCCGTTTCTCCCTGCTTCCAGCCTTTAATGCTAAGCTAGGCTAGCCATTTCTCCCTGCTTCCAGCCTTTATGCTAAGCTAGGCTATCTTTCCATCCAACTCTTTGAAACCAAATAAGCGTATACCCCGGTATGTGGAACTATTCCTTTAAGAAATCTTCATACGTCAGAGAAGTCAAACCAAACACCCGTGAAGTGGTTAATAACAAGTAGCAGTGTGTGTTTAACAGGAGTCTCTCAGGAACGCTCATTAGCTCGTATGAAGGGTTAACGGGGCCCCGAGGAGCCGAAGGCCCCCGACCGGAGAGGCAACGGTAGCTCCGTGCGGGACGCCCCGTCCGCCTGACGCCACCTCCTTTTCATTTACTGAACGCATCGTGACTCAGAGCTTTCACTGAGGCTCAGAGCAGCTGCATTATTGACTGAGGAGGCTGCACTTATTCAAAGCTTTAAATAGTCTCGTATGCATTTAAGTTGCATTGGCTTCTTCATAACCTGCCTGTAATGACCGGAGCCCATTAAAGCACATTACAGGCCTGATTGAGGGCGTCAGGTTTCAAGACACTAGAACTTAAAAACACTGGTTCATGACCTTTTGGGCTTCTGCAAATGAAGCTATGTGTTGAATTCTGCACGCTTTTCTTATCCAGCACTGTAGGAATCCCACCAAATCAATTATGTAATCCACATAATTGGTTTTATGTCTAGACGAGGTTATTTTAAGGGTCGATGGAGCAGCTTCAATGGTAGCATAGCGTAGCACTGATCATGCCACACTCCATCTTGTGACCTCTCATTCATCTGGCGACCCCTTGAGAGGCTTCCTGACCCCTAAAGAGTCCAAAACACTGAAATCACTTTAGTCTCTTCACATAAACATGATGCCATGAAAGCTGCAGCAGTTACTTACTGCAGCTGACACTTGGCTCTGATGTTGGAGTGCATCTCAAAGTCTTATTTACAAATCTCTCATACGTTTCTGCACCCGTTAACACCCGCCGACTCCCATCGGATGCTGTCAACTCTGTCTGCATCATCGTGTGTGTGTGTGTGTGTGTGTGTGTGTGTGTGTGTGTGTGTGTGTGTGTGTGTGTTGTCAGTGAACGTGCACGGTTCAAAAACGCTCCTGCGGGACGCCTTTAATTGGCCCACTGGCATCATGGGATACCAAACACACGTGACAGTGCAGGTCGGACAGCTGCCGTCTCTTTTTCACCGAAGGTACGGAGGCTCAGCGATGTCAAAAAGCTGCTGTTGGCGAGGACTCAAAAAGGAGTTGGTTTCAAAATTGAAGAAAACAATGAGTCAGCGTTTGTGCGTTTGTATTTCCTGCACCACTGATCTCATCTGGCTCATTCAACAGACTCTCATAATAACAGAGCGTTTGTTTTCTCGATTAAGTGTCAATCTTTTCTACAAAAGGAGGGTAATAGAAAGAGGTTTATGTACTTCTTGGCGTTCAGAGGAGACCAGAACAATTGTTAAAAGCCTCATGGTGAGGAGTAATTCCTGGTTCATTTGGGTTTCTTGTTTGTGTCCAGAGAGCCTTGACTGTACAGTAGATCTTATCGGTTCAAACAGAATGTGTTCAAACTCCACAGAGGAGGAAGTTATCTTGTAATTTTGGTGATTTAGGAATTTAATCTTGTTGTTTTGTTGGACTCTTTGCAGGTCTTTCTGGACAAGCCATATTAAAAAGCCTCGTGTTTATGATCCCATGAGCACGGACAAAGTGGTTTTTTTGCATCTCGGCACGAAAACTGCTGCGCGTGTCGTAAAACCGTCCGCGAGGAGAGCCTCCACTGGGACGTGATGACCGTGGTCATTGGAATCACGCCGCACCACTAACCCTAACCTACGCCCCGATCAGCATTCAGCCGGCGAGCACCGACAAATGTGTTTGCGGAGGCACCGACGCCAGAAGAGACGCGTGATGATCACCTCATCGACAGGAACCAGTAGAAGACAGAACTTCAGCTCCTGCAGCTCTTTAATCAGAGCGGTTATTTCTAGCGCTGCTGCTCATCGAGTGGAAACGAGTACATGTCACACGGTGGAGATCAAAGGCGACGCCGACGCCTCATTTGGGGAGGGAAAGTGGGAAGCGAGGTTTCGAAACCCCCCCCTCCTCCTCCACCCTCCAACCTCCAACCTCCACCACCACTAGTGGCGATCAATGTTCCGCCTGCACATCTGGAGGGAGACATAGCAGCATCCCTCCTTATTGATCTCAGAATTAATGAGTGCAGTTTCCACCAGCGCTGCCCGTCTCATGGCCCTAAAATAAAGAGGGGGGGATCAAATATCAAAGCGCCGACCGCCGAAGTGTCCGCCATGCCAAACCTCCAACCCTCCAACCCCCGAGCCAAACTTTTAGCTCCATCAAAAGACAGAACTGGGTAAAAGTCAGTCGGGTTTCGTCCACTGCAAAGTCAGTTAGGAGCCTTAATCGTGGCACACAATTCAAATACATGTGACTAAGCAACAGTCAGAGGAAGAGATGTACTTAAGTAATAATGAAAAAGACGACTATTGGTGGACGAGGCCAACAAACAGGGCTCTTAACCAGAAGACTGGTGTTTGACACCATTGTTGTGGTTTCATCGCCCAAACCCAGCTGTTGGGGGTTTTGTCGGTATTCCAGACACAGGACTCCCTCCAAACTACAACCCGCCTTTCCTTTAGTCGATGTTGTTCTTCAGACAAACAGACCGGGACACTGAGTCACAGTGCGGAGTCTCGTGAACAGACGTTTGGAGTCTCGTAAACAGACGTTTGGAGTCTCGTGAACAGTTTGCTGTTGCATCCATGAACGCCTCTTCCGCTGCACTTTACTTGCAGACTACTTTTTGAATGTAAAATGGATTTTTTGATGTACCGGGCTGACAGGCGTCTGGGATAAACCCGCCTGTGATCACTTTGTCTCGCTGTTATTGCTAATTACAACCGTGATGCTCCTTCTGCAGTTCCTGGCGCTCTCTGGATCCCTTTCCCTCCATCTGAACGCGGCAGCTTGAATGGGTTTATTTTGATTCTGAAGCTTTTAGTGAATCATTCCCCTCTCAATCGTGGGCACACAGCGGCATAAGGACACACGGGATGCAGTTCAATAACCACCTCAGGAGCAGGAAGCCCGATTTGATTGAATGGAGCCAGATTTGCTGGTTTTTCTGTGACAGTTGCACCATAATTGGTCTTGTACAGCTGGTGTCACCTGGGCCAAGGTGAGCTGAGCCGCCATAGAACAAGAACCTCAAAGCAACAACAAAAGAGGAACCAAGAAATAGAACGAAGAACGGTTTGAAAAATGTCCAAAGAAAGAAAGATTTGACCATATTTTCATGAAATCAGTTCATATTCATGATCCCCGGAGGATGAATCCCAATGACTTCATTTTACTTTTCATACTGCAGCCATCAGACTGAACAGGACAAGTCATTATCTATATTCATGGTCCCCACAGGAAGAATAGTAAAGACCAACTGTTCCATGTTAAAACTAAAGCCTTGCTTTCCATCATGTTTGCTGTAGATTCATGGTTCCCAGAGGAGCAACCCTCATTATTTAGTGACATTTTCTCCAGTGCCACCATAAGGACACAATTTCTTCACGGCCAACTGGTCCAGGACATCTTCAAAGCTAATGACAGGATTTCCATAAAAAAAAAGCTTTAAATCACCTAAAATAAGATGAGAAAACGTCACAAACAGTCAACCGTCGTTCATCTCCGGCAGACAGTTAAACAAAACCAACATCGTGAATAAAGCTCATTGTTCACACTTGTGCATCTGAACAGGAACACGCCGCTGGATTCATGGGTCAGGAGGTTTTGTGTTCTCCCAAAAAGCTGGGAGGAAAAATCAGACTATTTCAGGAGCATGAAATCAGGCTTTTAAAAGCACTTTTATTTATTTAATTTTTTACACGATCTGTCCGTTTTCGCAGCACGATGCATTAAGTCGCGTTAAATATTTAGCTGCGCTGCCTTGAAACGGGCAGAATGGATGTTTAGAGTCCTCTGTGGACTTCCAGCGTCTTCTGGCCTCCGACTTTCCTTCCTAATGAACAAGCTGAGCTCCGACAGCGTCTGGTGCGTTTACCGCGATTAATTAACTCGACAGAAGTGTACATGAGGAGACGCAATAAATAAAATGGTTCCAACTAAACATTTAAGAGAATCTAAAGATGCAGACCGGACTGGAAAGAGCTGATTGTGTAATGAGTCTGGGAAGAAGAGGGGAGGAAACAAGGGGAGAGGAAAGGAGAGGAAACGAAGGGCAGGAGGAAAAAAAGAAAGATGGATGAGAGAAGGGAACGAGCATTGAGGAGGAGGAAACAAGGACAGGAAAGGATAGGAAAGAAGGAAACCTCAGAGGAGACTAGAAATCAAGGGGAGCAGGAGACAAAAGGGAAAAAAGAAAAAGAAGGAGGAAACAAGGGGGGAAGAGAGGAAATAAGGAGACAAAATGAGAGAAATAGAGGAGAGGATAAAAGGAGAAGAAGGATACGAGGAAAAGAGAACAGGAGAGGAAAGTAGATGATAAAAGAGAAAATGAGAAGAGAAGGAAACGAGCAAAGAAGAGAGGAGGAAACAAGAGTGAGAGGAGGAATAAAAGGAGAGGAGAAGAAACAAGGAGACAAGGAAGAAAAGTTGTCCTGTAGTAAATTAGTGATCAAAAGTTAAAGAACAGAAGCTGGATGTGTGCGAATGATTGAAACCAGATCGTCCAAATTAAATCAAATTAACGGAGCCAACAGCAAATAACGTCTAAAAATACGTTCGCCTTGTCAGCATAAATCACAAGCTGCTGCAGCTATAAGAAGCATCTCACACACACACACACACACACACACACACACACCATCAAACTGATAACTTATTATATAATAAAAAGACTGAACAGCAGCAAGTGAAATAAAACTCAATATGAAACCAGAGACAAATTAAAACATGATGTTTCTGGTTCATAAATGTGAGAGACTTCTTGTCTCTTTACGTTTGTTCACCTCCTCACACAACAATAATCTAACATCACAATAATAATAATAATAACAATAATCTAATATCACACACTGATGGAATCTGAATCATCCTCGAGAGTCTAGACCAGGAAGAAACCTGCGAGTCTGAGTCACACAGAGCAAAGAAGTCTTTATTTATTGAATAAGAGGTTCTGTCTGAGAACATCACGTCTTTATTAAAAATGTATCTTTGGACTGTTTATAGCCGTTCAGTGGTGCAGTTTTATTCAAGTACAGGACTTTATACAAGGGACATTTTGGCCTTTTTAATTTTAAACCGTTTGAATTATTTGGTCCGTATTAATGCATTTGGCAATTTTACATTTGATTGCATCAGACTTTTAAATCGAGAACCTCAAACTTCCGTGGTTTTGAACATGTTCCGTCCAGAGTGAGAGTTGTTGCTCCTGTTTGCCTTGTGGGACGATGACATGCTGTTCTCCTGCTGTCCACTAGGGGCATCACTGCGGTATTACAGAGCACTACGGTGTTGGATTCAATGCAGTAAAATCAATGCAATGAAACGAAAATGAGACTGCCAAAAAGTATACAGAATATATAATAATTGTGTTTTCATAAAAAAAAAAACATACATAATATAAGGAATCAATATTTGGTGGCTATGATCAGGACCTCTGGTTAAAAGATGTGTGAAGACTTCATTTGTTTAATAATGCCGACATTGTTGTCCTCTATCAGGTATTACATTACAGTCATTTTTTAGGTATTAGTATCAGGTATAACTTGATGCTGATACTTATGTACTTTTACTTTGATTACAAATTTGAATGCAGGACTTCTACTTGCAGAGTATTTCTTCATTGTAGTATTACCACTTTAAGGGCGTCTGAATACTTCATTCCAGAACGTCCTCTGATAAAAATAAATCAGCTCAATAAACCAAATTAAATAGAAACCAGACAACTGCAACAGGAGAGTTTAACAAGGTGACATCTGCTCACACACACACACACACACACACACACACAATAAATCTGTGTGTGTGTGTGTGTGTGTGTGTCTCTTGTTTTTAAATGGAGAATCAGAGAACGGTAAAGATGAGCCGGCGGCGCTGTGAGATTAAGAGGCTTTTATTAATATACTGTACATACATTCAATACTTCAGGGGGATTAAGACCAAGACCACAGAGGGAGAACATGTACAGAGATTTAGTGTGTGGTGAGGGAGGAAAAGGAGACGAGGAAAAAGAGAGGAGGAGGAGGAGACGAGCATGAAAAGAAACATTGAGAGAAGGAAACAAGGAGATGCTAGAGGAAATAAAGAAAGTATAGGATGGGAAAGAAGGAAACCTCAGAGGGGACGAGCAAACGAGGAGGAATATTGGAAAGAAGAGGGGAGAAACAAGGAGACAAGAGGGAAGGAGGAAAAGAAAAAAGAGGAGAGGAGAGGAGGAAACAAGGCGAGAAGGAAAGGGCAGGATAAAAGTGTGGGAGGAGGAAATGAGCATGAGTCAAGGAGTAAACAAGGAAAGTAAAGGATGGAAAAAAGGAAACTTCAGAGGAAGGAGGAGGAATAAAGGAGAGAAGGGGAAAAATAAGAAGAGGAAAGGGGGGAGGAAACAAGCAAATGAGGACAGTTGGAAATGAGGATAACAAACAAAGGAGAGAAGGAAACGACAGAAAAGAAAGGCGAGGAGGGAAAAAATAAGATGAGGAGGAAACAAGAGTAGATGAGAAAAAAGGCAATGAGGACACAGATGAGGGAACAATGGAGAACAGGAGGAAGCAAGGAGAGAAGGAACAAGAGGAGAGGAGGAAAGGAGGAGAAGAAACAAGATAAAGACAGGAAAGGAAAGGAGGACATAGGAAAGGAGGGAACAATGGAGGTAAGGAGAGTAGAGAAAGAGGAGGAAACAAGTAAGGAGATGACAAGGAAAGGAGGGAAAAGAAGTGAAAAGAGAAATGGAGAAAAAAGGAAGAAAACAAAAAAGAGAGGTGGAAGATAAAAGATGCAGAGAAAGAAATGGAGGAGAAGAGTGAGGAAGAAGAGGAGGACCAAAGGAAGAGAAGAGGAGGAGGAGGAGCAGCAAAGGAAGAGAAGAGGAGGAGGCCGCCTCCACAATGATTCAGCAGAAAAAGAAGAAGAGATGCAGCGAGGAGGCGTGAAGGAGCCTCAGAAACAGGATGAAGGGAACTTTGACCTACAAAATAAAAGCGTGACAGAGAGAGGACACGACTCACACCAAAAATATTATAATAATAATGTAATAACCAGAGTCAGTGTGACTCCTGTAGCTTCATTAACACATCCAGAGAATCATATTTAATGAAATAAAACATTAGTGATGATTTCTAAAGTAAATACATCGATAGTGACGGTTTAAGTTCTCTGTGATTAAAGTAAGAGAGATTATTATTTGTAGGTGTCTCAGATAACACTGGAGGACTGAAGGAGCGCTGATACAAGGGAGTGACAGTAAAATAAAACAAATGAAATGAAAGTGTCTGGAGACACACAGCGCTGTAAAGAGAACGTCTTTGATAAACGAGTCCCTCGATGTTCAGACCCTCGTCATGAAGTAGAAACACGTATTCACTGCGCTCCTTTAATTCCCCCGATTAGTAAATTATGTCCTCAAAAGTACCCAGTCGTCCCCTAGAAGTCATTATTTAGCTCCTTGAATCAAAGTTTAAAGTGCTGCTGAACAAGAACATCACGTCTCCCCCTGCAGGTCAACACCTGCTGCTACAGCTGAGTGATGACTTCACGCCTGGATTTAATTCACTTTCTATGAAATGTATTTTGTGTGTCTTTGTGTCTCTCGGCGTGTCGTGGTGTCTTTCTTCATAAAGACGTCTGAACCTTTAAAGAGAACCCTCTTCTGTTGACACGTGATCCTCATGAGATAGTCAGAGGCTCCGCCCACATCCTCAGTACAGGACCTCCTCTTCAGGGACGCAACATGAAAAACACAAGTACTTCTTTATACTCACAGTACACACTGCTTCTGTTAACTTAAGTATTAAAGTACACACTTGTAGTTCTTATTGTCTAACACGTCAGGTAGTGCGGCTCAGAGTCTTCGACCTCTCTGCGCCGCAGGTCTTTGCTGCCCTCTGGTGGCAGACTGAGGTACTGCAGCACTCAGTGTGATGCAGAAGAACATCCTGGTATTTTCTGACGTATTGAGTCCAAAACTCACCAACCAGGAAGAAAAGAAACTACAAAATAAAACTCCGTCTGTATGAAACACTCACCTCCTGCTGCAGGTGTTCAGTTTCCCTCCAGTGAAATCCACTTCCTCCTCCGTCCATGTTGTGTTCCAGACTCTCACGTTCTCTGTAGATCAGGATCTAAATCCTCTTTAAACTCTTTAAATCCTCTCACTGCAGAGCTCCTCAGCACACCTGTGTGCTACCTGGCCTCCTCCTCCTCCTCCTCATCCTCCTCCTCCTCCTCTCTGATTGGTCAGGAGAACATCTGTGAGGTCACCGCTGTGTTACATTTGAAAGAAGCATGGTGGGTTTCTCCTTCTAGAGTGTTTAGGATCAAGAAGACTGACGAACAGTATTTGAGAATTAATTTAACATGTTTTTGTTTCACTTGTTTGTTTTAATGATTGTTTCCTTTGTTTTGTTGACTTATTACAGAGAAGTTGTACTTTTAGTCCCAATCCAGGGGTTGGTTTAGCCGACCATCATAAACAGAAGAAGAAGAAGATTATTATTTTTAGTCACATTTTAGTCCATTTTTAGTCATTTCCTAATTTTGGAAGCTATTTATTTATTCATATTTTATTTAGTCCATGTGTCATTATTATTATTAGAATAAACTGAATATTTCTGTAAATCCAGTCGAGCCAAAAAACATTAATTTTGTCATTTCACGAGAGATTTTATAGAACAAACGAGGATTGAGAATGCAGCTTCAGAACTAGTGGAGTATTTTATGAATATTTAGCTGTTCATTTAGTTGCAATAAAACCCAGATTTGTATTTTTATTTTACACGATGGACCGAAACAAAATAGTCAAAATGTGGGAAGTGAAATAAAAAAAATATTTTTTTTATCTAAAAAATAAATAAAATCTAATAATAATATAATAATCTTTATTTGTGAAGCACATTTCATACAGACTCTGTAGCTCAAAGTGCTGCACATTAAAAATAAAAAATAAATAAATAAAAGAGGACGCCTGATGTCCCTAATTAGTTCAATTAAGTCCACCTGTGTCACATGACCGGTCACATGGCCTGACTGAGCAGCTGATTTGGTTTTCAGGTTTTGAAATCTTTCTTTTTCATTTCAATTTACCAATTCTTACTATTCAGTTTAGGCTCATTACATAACATGTTTCTCTTCCGTTAAAGTTTATTATTATTATTATTATCAAAGATGTTCGTCTTCAGGAGGAGCCAGTGAGCTCTGATCTGAGAGACACAGACAGGAAGTGTTGGGAGACACGTCGTCGTCGTTGTTTGTCTTTTCAGGAGATTTGTTGACGATACGAATAAAATAAAATAAAATGACATAAAATAACATAAAATAACATAACACCAGATTATTAACTACGTTTCTCTGACATTTAGAAAAATAAAAGCTACATTTGAATTTGTGTTGCTCTATGTAAGAAAATCTAATGAAGTAATCTTTTAGTTAAATATCTATCTCCACACACACACACACACACACACACACACACACACACACACACACACACACACCCCCTGTGGACCCAGTAAATAAAGCAATCCAGCGTCTGGGCTTTATCACAAAACAGGTTTAATTTAATATCTCTTTATTTTTTAAAATAATTAAACATTTGTATTTCTCAAACCCTTTTTTTATCGTATTTTTTTCAGTTTTAAATCATATTATATCCGGGCCGTTCTAAAGCACACATTAATGCTGCGGGGGGGGGGGGTTGTTTTTATTTACCGTCGCACCCCCAACGGGACAAAGTGGTCTGCTCTGTGCCCCCCCCCTCTCTACTCACCCCTCACCCCCCCTCCCTTTGACTCCCTGCCCCCCCCATCCCTCCCTCCCCCCAACTAAAAAAAATATATCCAATGGTGAAAAGAAACTTCATCAAAATATCCAAAAGAATGAGATAAAAACCAAGAGAAGAGGGAGGAGTGAGAGACAGAAAAGGAGAATAAAGGGGAGGGGGGTGGAGAAACTATCATAAATACCAGGAAGTGTTGTTCCATAATACCTCTTTATATACTGGATACTCCTCAAACATAGGCTAAATTACTACAAGATACAAGATTATCAGTGTACTGCATTCAATAACAATGTACAGGGTTCTTTTGTTGTTGTTGTTGTTGTAATACTGTGAAGTCAACGCGGCGCCCCCCCCACTGCAGTGGGAGGAGGAAGAGGAGGAGGAGGAGGAGGAGGAGGAGGAGGAGGAAGAAGAGTGAGGTGAGGCAGGAGCGCTCGTCTTTTCACAACAGGAGGAAGTTTGGGGTATTTTGCCGCTGCTCTGAAGACTTTTTTGTGTGTGTGTGTGTGTGTTTTATTTTGAAAGTCCCCGTTATGGCCGGAGGATACCAGTACCAGACTGATACCTGGGACACCTGGTGTGACAGGTGAGGAGGAGGGGAGGAGTCAGAAAAGGTTGAAAGAAGGACCAGGATGTAAAGGACCAGGATGTGAAAGGACCGGGATGTGAAAGGTCCGGGATGTGAAAGGACCGGGATGTGAAAGGACCAGGATGTGAGCTCCTCCACGAAAACAGCCAAACGGGACGAGACGCTCGACTTTAAAAATTATGAAAAATTTGTGGGAAAAAAAACTTGACATTAAATGAATTACCTGTGAATTCAGTTGAATTATTCTGTTTGTCATCAGTTAGTTAATTCATATATTCAATATACAATCATATTTAATTTGTCTTCCTTGTTTTCAGTTTAATGTCACTGCTCATACGAACACCAGGTGGCGCCAAAGTAAAAGAAAACTACACACAGAGGTGGAGGAAACTACTCAAAACCCCAAATTGTGTTTTATAGTCAATATTTATGCAAAAATCCAGTTTATTTACATTCAGAAAATACCTTTATAGTAGTTTCCGTTGTTTGTGGCGGAGTCCGCCATTCGATGACTTCATGTTCTTCAACTTTGGTAATTTTTATCAGAAGTTCCCCTCATTGATTGATTGAAAACAGCTGCATCACAGCTGGGTTGGTTGTTTGTTTTTGACCACTATTGCAAACAAAACTTCAACTTCGGCTGCTGGCTCACACTGTGAAACACAAAAGTGGCTTTTATTGTGAAACAGCCACAGGAAATACAGTGTGACTTTAAACTGAACCCTGGGATCTGTAGTCATAAAACAACAAATAGAACAAGTTTTTAAATAATCCACTTGTTTTTTTTTATGCAAAGATCAAATTATTTAGGTAGTTTATGGGTGATAAAGTGTAAATACCAGATTGAAGCCTAAAAATAAGAATATTTAACATTTATACAACTAACTCTCCCATGAACACGCATGTAAACGCACGAGACGGGTTGAGTACTGAGCAACTTCCTGTTTTTAAATGTGTTTTTTCTTCTTCTCCCGTTTTAAAACCGGCAGGGGAACCTGTAGACCGGTGGGCGGGGCCAGAGAGAAATCTTAAGGTGAGGAGGCGGGGGGGAACCATTATCAGTCGGGACGTCCCACATGGAGGGGGGGGGAGCAGAAATGACAGACGCACCATTAGAGAAGAAAGAGAGGAAAAGAAAGATGGAGGCAACGAGAGGAGAACCAGGAAAATAAAGATGACACACGAGACTGAGGAAGAAGAAGAGTGGGATGAAGAGTTAAAATCAAATCTTCTCTTTTTTTGTAGTTTTTTGTTCGTCTCAGGTCCTACAGTCCAGAAGTGTTTTTTTTTTTTGTTTAATTCCCCCTCCCACACAAGTCATTTTCTCATTTTCTATTTTTTTCTTCCTTTTTTTATTATTATTGTTTTTTGTTTATCCGTTTGCAATAATATCAGTTTAAAGGGGAAAAAAAAGAAAAAAAAAAAGAAAAGAAAATTAATTATTTACAGTGCTGTTGAAATAATGAAAACAGACGTGATGAATCTACTGTAAAGTAAGTCGCACAAACACAGGAGGAAAGAAATAAACAGAAGAAAAAAAAACAAAAACAAAAACAATTAAGAAACCAGCGGGCCTCCGGGTCGATCCGAAGACGGTGGCCTGTATCGGGGGTTTCTCGGAGCTCTGGGCAGACGTGGCTGATGTGGAGGGGGAGGTGGGGGGGAGTCGGGGGTAAGGATGGAGGAGGAGGCGGGGGGAGGGGCAGAGGGAGCGCGGCGCTGTCTTCGTTAAGTTGGGATGATGCCGTCGCTCCTAAGGCCCCGCTTCAGCTCCAAGTCCTCCAGCTTCTTCCACAGGTCCTCCCGCTCCTTCTCCTTCTTCTTCTCACTGGAATCAACACAGAACAAACATGGAGGACGGGCTTTTATTAAACCTCCGAATCTCTCCGTTCACTTCGTTTAGTTGCACCACCACCATGAACGCAGCTCGACGCTAACGCTAACGTCGGCTTGTGTTAAGAGGGGGAGTCGAGAGGATCACTGAAGTCTGTAGGGTTCTTCTCCTGAGCTCCATGAACATCTGTACCTCAGGTCACCCTGCAGATGTTGAGGTGGTTCAGTCTGGACTAAAGCAAACATCACAACATCTCTCTGAACTGGCTCTGTGACGATACTATAGATGTGAAACTGGAGCCTTGTGTCTGCGATATGAGTTTTGGTATCAGAATGAATGAAGTGTTGACGCTTCTCTACTGATAAACACTTTGAGTGTTAAACCACTGAACGCTTCACAAATAGACTGAGGTATTAACTTCCCTCCGCTCATTTAAAGCTGCTGCTCTCAGGTGATCCTGATGCGTGTGCCGTGTGATGAAGATGTGATGAAGATGTGAATGTGAGAGTGGCTCCTCACCGCTGGCGGTCCGACTTGTAAGTGGCTGTGAGTTCGTCGAATAAGGTACTGTTCATCTCCATGAAGGCCTTCAGTACGTTGTAGACCAGCGCCACGATGGCCCTGAGGAGGGAGGACAGAGGGGGGGGTCAGAGTTCACAGTGATGACGTAACCTCCCAAGTTTACAGACGTCTATGAACTCTAAATCAAGTTTCAAAGAGCCGTTTTAACTCGTGTTCACTTGGATTTCTGTTTACTGCAGCAAAGAGACGCGGCTCTCTGCTGTTTTCAGTAAACAAGAGTCCTCGTGTGGCAAAGACCGCTCAGCGAGTCCTCCGGGGTCAGAACACAAACAGGAGAGGACAGACTAACACGAGGAGAGCTGCTGCTGACCAAGCTGCCGGTCAGCGAATAAGCGAGGACCGAGCGTGGGAACACCAACATGAGGGCGAAACGCCTCTGGGACAAAAAGAAACCGGCGTGCTTCTTGTTGAACGTCTGCAGAGACTCACGGGTTCCAGTGCTCTTTGGAGATCCTGTAGAGGCTGGCGAACATGATGGGCAGGATGACGCTGGAGTTCTCCTCGATCAGACTCATGATGTACTCGTTGTTCCAGTAGTACAGAGCTCGCTCTGCAACCTGGGGCCGAGGACAACAAACGCAAACCCAGTGAGCCTCCAGAACCCAAACGGCTCCACAAAGAACCTAAAAGACATCAACGCCGCGGGTAAACTGACGCTGGATCAGCCCCGTACCGACCTGGAAATGTGGGCTGGAGACGCATCTGGAGATCTGCTTGAAGAGCGGCTCCTGGATCTTGACAAACTGCGTGGGCTCGATGACGTCCAGGATCTCCTCCAGCTCCCCTAGAAACATCACCTGCCACCGCAGCACAGGAGGGAAAGGTTAACCCCACACACACACACACACACACACACACACACACACACACACACACACACACACACACACACACACACACACACACACACACACACACACACACACACACACACACACACACACACACACACACACACACACACACACACACACACACAAGCCCCACCTCTTTTTGACTGCAGGTTTTTGGCCAGAACTTCAGTAAGCCTCTGATGACCTGAGGAGGAGGAAGAGACGCAGACCGTTTAGTTCCGTCTTCACTTTTATTCAACACTTCAGTGAGCCGTCGGGTCGGTTCTGATCCACCTGCACCCAAATCGTCCGCTGTAGCAGCGATGCGACTGGCCGGTTCTACAGCAGCCAAAATATCCATTGAGTGATTAAAGTGTGTTTAAAGAAACGGGTCCGGAGTTGTTCTGTGTCGAGACTGGTTCTGGTGGATACTTACCGGTTCTGTTAATGTTGGGTCTTTCTCTAGGAACTGTACAATGCAATACGCCAACTGCAGGGAGAGGAGAGCACAGGTCAGAACACACAGAAGACACTTCAGCTTACAGCAACTCAGAGGAACCAAAACTGTCTCCGGCACCGGGTCATGTGACCTCTGCAACGCAGTGAGTGTGGAAGTAGACTGAGAAGAACACTGCGATGCATTTAAACATGCTTCCTGGTAGACACACCTGCATGAAGAGTCCTACCTGTGCGTGGAAGAGGGACAGACTCCTGACGGTGTGGAGGGGGATCAACACTTTGACCAGAAACTGTTTATGCTCCGCTTTCAGTGGCAGAGCGAAACCATTGATTATACTGATGGGGGGAGAAAGAACATGTTAAGATAATTTAAACATGAACACATGAAGAGCTTCATTGTGCCAGTGGAAGATCTGTTCTGAAGACTGTTTATACGACAAAAATGACAACTACAAAGTACAAAATAAAGCTTCCATAACCCAACAGGAAGTCAGCCATTTTTTTATTTGGTGACGTTTCTGGACCGTTTCAAGGCGGCGTACTTTAACAAACTCCTCCTAGAGACTCAACCTGATTGACTTCAGGTTTGGTGAAGTGTCATGAATGTTAAATTGAGCACCGAAGAAGCTGTGAGGAGATTATGGAGCTTTCATTTAAATGTTTTTCATGTGTTTCGATCAAAAACAGAAGCAGTGTGCATGTCTCCTGACTCAAAGCTGATGAGCTTCTTGTTGAGCCGAGAGGATTCATTCATTTCTCATCTACGAGTCCATCTCTGCTCTCCACTCTTCCCTGAACCTCACATCTCTGCTCTCCACTCTTCCCTGAACCTCACATCTCTGCTCTCCACTCTTCCCTGAACTTCACATCTCTGCTCTCCACTCGTCCCTGAACTTCACATCTCTGCTCTCCACTCTTCCCTGAACTTCACATCTCTGCTCTCCACTCTTCCCTGAACCTCACATCTCTGCTCTCCACTCTTCCCTGAACCTCACATCTCTGCTCTCCACTCTTCCCTGAACTTCACATCTCTGCTCTCCACTCGTCCCTGAACTTCACATCTCTGCTCTCCACTCGTCCCTGAACTTCACATCTCTGCTCTCCACTCTTCCCTGAACCTCACATCTCTGCTCTCCACTCTTCCCTGAACTTCACATCTCTGCTCTCCACTCGTCCCTGAACTTCACATCTCTGCTCACATTTTGGCTCCATAAAAACAGGATTTTAACTCGGCTTCATCGGTTCTTATCAATCTTCTGATCCGTGTCTCCATTAAGAGAGCGCGACTAAATGAAAAGGTAGAAAGCTCCCCGTGAGGTCAGGACCAAATAAAAACAGGGCGGAGCTCTTGACTCTGGGTAAAAGCATCAGCTAACAGAGTGTTCATGTGCGTCTGAGGGTCGGAGGCCTCCACATACCTCCCCAGGATCTCCAGCAACTCAGCCACCCCGTTGAAGTGCTCCGTCTCATAAACAAAACTGAGGAGACGAGAGAGAGAAGACAAGAGAGGAGACACAAGAGAGGAGACAAGAGAGGAGACACAAGAGAGGAGACGAAAGAGAGGAGACACAAGAGAGGAGACACAAGAGAGGAGACACAAGAGAGGAGACACAAGAGAGGAGACAAGAGAGGAGACACAAGTTAGACAACTCACACAAAGGAGCAAAGGCAGCAAAAACAGAGGGATATCAATGAAGACTATTAATAAAACAAAGGGCTGCATGATTATGGCCAAAATGATAATTATACCATTAATGAGATCACAATTATCCATTGATTTATACATATATGGTTGTATAAAGATATATTTATTGCACTTTCACATATAAATAAACAGAGGATTGCAAACAAGGTATTTTTTGCGCCTGAATTCGATGCCTCGGTCGTCACCATCTTGGCTTTTTTGCAACCAGTGAACAGGAAGTGACCACATCTGGACTGAGGAGGAGTGACATAGAGACGCCGTATACGTCTCTGGTAGAGACCTGTCAATCAGCGTGTAGCCCCGCCCCTAAATCATCCCCTGCTTTATGGTGTGTTTGACTCTAAATGTTCCATAATGTACTAAATGAACATCATGCTGTATTGAAGAAGACTGTAAACTAGAGATTGAGACCATAAACTCACCGTAGAAAAATATTATTGATCTGTTTTCGTATAAAAGCCCTCAGACCCAGGAATTTGCCGTAGATTCTATGCAAGACTGTCTTCAGGTAGTCTCTCTCCCGAGGATCCTCGCTGTCAAACAACTCCAAGAGCTGGAGGAAGAGGAAGAAGAGGAAGAAGACGGACGGACGAAAGGACAATCAGAACCAGATGACGACAGGCAGACATCGAGGCAAAGGAAAACACGGAGGACAGAAATGTAGAAGACACGTGAAGCTTCACCATCAGACGGACTCACACACTCACCTGTAGGACAAACTTCTGGTCTATGTACTTTTTGGCAATGCTGGGCTGGAATTCCTGACTCTCCAAGAACCGGATGAAGAACTCGTATACCAACTGGAGAGAGGAGGAGAAGAAGAGGAAGAAGAGGAGGAGAAGAAGAGAAGGAGGTAGAGAGACATTTGTTGATGTTAAAGCAAAAAAAGTGGCACACAGAGGAGGAGGAGAAAACCTCCAGGAGGAATTACAGCATTCAGCAAATAACAAGAAGTTGGAAAACAAATGGAAGAATGCAATACGTAGAGATATATATATATATATATATATATATATATATATATATATATATATATATATATATATATATATATCTACATATATATATATATATATATATATATATATCTACATAGACACAATTAAGCATAATAACAATAATTGTGGCTCTAATGGTTCTGAAATAATTCAACATCTTGTGACCAGATCAGTCACACTCAGAGTCACAGAGTCTCTCTGTCACACTGAGGTTCAATGCAAGTCCATCAAAAGGTAGAACGCGTCACGCCACGGTTGCAGTGAGGTTGCCAGGTTTGGTAGCACCGTGCCCGTTCAGTGACTAAAAGCTGCGCTAACAGAAAGTCTCTGGCAACCCCACAATACAGCCAGAAACGCTGCAGACAAATACTGTGCTGATGGATGACAGACGTAGCACACAACTCCACCTAAGAGCTGTCTGTTCTGTGCAGCGACTAAACAAAACAAGGTGGGTTCATTAACACACACACACACACACACACACACACACACACACACACACACACACACACACACACACACACACACACACACACACACACACACACACACACACACACACACACACACACCTGTAAGTGTGGCCAGGAGGCCTCGAGTGTGGGCTCGTCTTCCTCGGGGTCAAACTCGTTACTGTCACTGGGCGGAAGGGTCCGGAATATGTTGTGAGACACCTGGAACAAAAGCACAAGGAGGGGAACGTGAGTCAGCCAAGAAACCCAACATTCAAATCAACGGGACCGTTGTCTGAGTGGTACAGAGTGTAGTTCACTGATTTTACATGCACACATTGGCCTTTTCACTGATCCAGAGTTCTCTCACGTGAAGCAGAAATGTTACACAGAGCTGTGAAAACCCACAACACTGACTCAAGACGAATGTGACGTCGATACATTTACAGTAAAACTGAGGAAGTGACCGACTAAAAAGCATCACTGTGAAACTGCTGTGGGCAGCGCTCGCCTAGGACACTCTAGTGTGTGTGTGTGTGTGTGTGTGTGGTTGGAAAATGGGTCAAGTACACGTTTGAGTGTGGTGAGTTTAGGGATGTGGAGTAAGTGAGTAAAGGACTTCTACACTCCGTCACTGAGCCACCGCAAACGAGTCATAGAACAGCTGTTAATGCAGAAAAAGGTTCCCTGCCCACATCTTAAGTTCTTATCTTCAATGTTCTCGTTTGACTTGTGAAAGAATCGGATCCTTTCACCTCTGGACCCCAGAACCGGCCGGTGGGATTGAAAAGCCTGTTTACTTTAAACCATCAACCAAAACTACACCGTTTATCTGAGCCAGAAGCTGTAAAAAAAACAAAAAAAAAAACAGTCATTATGGTCAGGTTTTCATCTTTCCGACGGTCTCTGAACGCATCGCGTGAGACGAACGCTTCCATCAGAAAAATCAACCAAAACGAAGCCTAAAACCATTTTACTCTACATCTCTCATTTAAAGCGTCTGAATGAAACACACCCTTTACAGTCTGAGCTCTTCAGCGCAACTATGATGTCATGATTCATCTGAGACCAACAGTCATGTGACACTGAACTGAACTGCTGCTGAACACACACACAGCAAGTAGAGCCTCCATTTATTTTCCCAACATTGTAACACTTGTTCGATATATATACTATTATTATGTCTTCATGATTCGTGGCATTATAACTGCGTTATTCTGTAGTACGTTGTTGAGGTCTCTCCACTTCTAGTCTTGGTTGCTCCGTTTCCATCGAGGTGAAGGACCTTCAGATATCGCAGTGAAAAACGAGCCCGAAACTGCTCGAGGTTCAGAGGTTACGGTGTAAAAGAATCTGTGAGACGTCACGCGACGTTAGCGGTCCAAACTTCGCAAATGTGTTTTTGAAGGAGTCACAGTCTGAAACACTGGATTCAGGATTCAGTTTGGTTTCTGGACCACAACTTTGAAACAAAACCCGACCTCAGTGAGACCTTTCTGGGGTCTCTGTCTAAAGAGCCGTGTGAGCTCCTCGTGTATGTTGAATGCATGTGTTCCTCCTCCTCCTCCTCCTCACCATTTTGACGACCTCTGGGTAGGCCTGCTCCGTCAGGTAGCCCCGGCTGACGGTCACGTAGTCCACCAGCTCGTTGAGCGTGGAGCGCTTGTACTCCTTCATCTTGAGGTCCGACAGCGTGTCCATGAAGTCAAAGACAGTACAGCACTGCTGCAGCTTCTTCAGGAACAGCTCCGGCTGCTCCGGCGCCGGCACGTCTGGACGCACGAAACAAACGCACCCACGGAGAAAGAGAGGGGGAGGGGGAGGGAGGGGAGAGAGAGCGAGAAGTCTGTTAGAGTGGTGCAGAAATAAACGTGAGGTTTCTGACTCAGAGGTCACAGAGCTGCAACACTAAATCTAAAACTTGGACTCGAGTTTGATTATGAATAAAATAAATTATAAAAGAAAGCAAACGAAAACGTGAGTGAAGCAGAAGTGAAGTGTGTGTGTGTGTGTGTGTGTGTGTGTGTGTGTGTGTGTGTGTGAGAAAACAAAGGATGCTCAAACCGCTCGTTCAGGCCAACAAGTGAGCTTCCTGCTCCGCCTTTTAGACTTTTCACTTATTCATCTCCTCCGTGTGGGTGGAGGGGCTGAGCTGTCACAGACCGTCTGGATGTACCGGCGGAACGAGTCGGGGGGTGTCTTTAATCTGAGGGGGGGGGGGGGGTCGCTCAGAGTTCAGACCTGCAGGGAGACGCACGGCGCTCTTAACTGATCCCAGACCCGATGTTCCCGTCCAAGCAGGACCGGGACGTTATTATGTAAGAGATAAGCTGCTGTGTGTGTGTGTGTGTGTGTGTGTGTGTGTGTGTGTGTGTGAAGTGCGTCGCTCCCAAATTACACTTCAAAGTGCTCGTTTGTCATTTTGAATTCCGCTGCACTTCGAGCACGTTGAGTCCCAAACTGCATATAGATGAGTGAGACGCTTTAATGAAATGACTGTTTAACCTCTTCACGATGAGCCGATTCACTCGTTCATAGACGTCACCTCGAGCTCTAGGAATCCGTTTTATAGATCAAATGATGAACTGATGAATAGAAACGATAAACAGATGTTTATCATCCTTGCTTTGGTGGTTGCTTTAGACCCATGAAGAGAAACAGATGTTCGTATAACTACATCTCTCACCACAGCCAGAACTACATCTCTCCTCAGCCAGAACTACATCTCTCCTCAGTCAGAACTACATCTCTCACCACAGCCAGAACTACATCTCTCCTCAGTCAGAACTACATCTCTCCTCAGCCAGAACTACATCTCTCCTCAGTCAGAACTACATCTCTCCTCACAGCCAGAACTACATCTCTCCTCACAGCCAGAACTACATCTCTCCTCACAGCCAGAACTACATCTCTCCTCAGTCAGAACTACATCTCTCCTCAGCCAGAACTACATCTCTCCTCAGTCAGAACTACATCTCTCCTCACAGCCAGAACTACATCTCTCCTCACAGCCAGAACTACATCTCTCCTCAGTCAGAACTACATCTCTCCTCAGTCAGAACTACATCTCTCCTCAGTCAGAACTACATCTCTCCTCACAGCCAGAACTACATCTCTCACCACAGCCAGAACTACATCTCTCACCACAGCCAGAACTACATCTCTCCTCACAGCCAGAACTACATCTCTCCTCAGTCAGAACTACATCTCTCCTCAGTCAGAACTACATCTCTCCTCAGTCAGAACTACATCTCTCCTCACAGCCAGAACTACATCTCTCACCACAGCCAGAACTACATCTCTCACCACAGCCAGAACTACATCTCTCACCACAGCCAGAACTACATCTCTCACCACAGCCAGAACTACATCTCTCCTCAGTCAGAACTACATCTCTCACCACAGCCAGAACTACATCTCTCCTCACAGCCAGAACTACATCTCTCACCACAGCCAGAACTACATCTCTCCTCACAGCCAGAACTACATCTCTCCTCAGTCAGAACTACATCTCTCCTCAGTCAGAACTACATCTCTCCTCAGTCAGAACTACATCTCTCCTCACAGCCAGAACTACATCTCTCACCACAGCCAGAACTACATCTCTCCTCAGTCAGAACTACATCTCTCCTCAGTCAGAACTACATCTCTCCTCACAGCCAGAACTACATCTCTCCTCACAGCCAGAACTACATCTCTCACCACAGCCAGAACTACATCTCTCACCACAGCCAGAACTACATCTCTCCTCAGTCAGAACTACATCTCTCACCACAGCCAGAAGCTGTCAGTATACCCTCAGATTTCATATATCTGACCTTGAACACGCAAGCAACCCAATTGTGATATTTCATCAAAAATACTTTATATTACATCTCTTTAAAAATGTTGCCTAAAATAGACCGTTGACTAAACACATACTGTAAAAAACATTAAATTCTGAGCTCCTCAGCGCAACTATGAAGCCATGATTGATTCTCCTGAGACCAACAGTCATGTGACAACAAACCTGTGAAACTTGGACTGAACTTCAGGCTGATGAACACAGAGCAAAGAGCAGAGGCTGGACGTAGAGGTTGTACTAATGTAAATAGTTCATTATATAAAGTAAGTGGAGCCTCAGAGACTTAATGCATCAACTGACAAAGATTGTTCAGGCTAGAGGGGGAAATGAATCAGCCTTCTTTCTTCTAGATCAAGTTGAATTCAGCAGGTCAGAAGGAGTGAATGGTTAAAGCCTGGAATCCTCCTGAAGCTCTGAGCATTCAAACACTTCATGGTGAAACGACCCTCGGCACATCTCATCCGGCGCATTTAAAGTGATTACGGTGAACATCTTCTAGGTCCAAATGCCACCAGTTACTCACGACCTGCTGCCACAAACAAACCCAGACCCCCGATAGACCGGCAGGAGTCCTGAGCTCTGCAGGATTTAACCATCACTACACAGACTCAGGACATGCTCGCTCCCACAATACCTCGTCATGTACCAGAGCAAAAACAGTTCACTCTGTTGACTTTAAAACAACATTTTTCATTTCCAACCGAGATATTAAATCATAAAGCAATCAGGACGGAACATAATCTTCAATCTGCGGTGGATAGCACCTCACTGTTAACCTGCCAACAACATCAAAGAAGCTCCTCTCTGGCCTGCATGTGATCACTCAGTGCTCCAAATACCTAAAGAGAGAGAGAGAGAGAGAGAGAGAGAGAGAGAGAGAGAGAGAGAGAGAGAGAGAGAGAGAGAGAGAGAGAGAGAGAGAGAGAGATGACCAGAATATCAAAGTCTACACGTCCTTGAGGAAGATGTTCAGTCTTTTTTAGGTTGCCCTGGTTAGTCAGAAATCCTGTGAATAACCAGAAACCCCCCAAAAAAGTGTTAAAGCTGCTGTAATCCACACAGACCCAATGAGAGCAAGTGAGAGAAAGTGATGCATCCAGCAGGTCAAAAACAAACACTGAGCCAGAGGTGAGCCTGTATCAGTCAGGCTCCTTCTGCAGCTCTACAACACACCTGAGACCAGCAATGCTTCACCCTCACAATGACCATCAATCCATACAGAAGACAGAGAGAAGTCTTGATGGAATACAGTAAATGAAGGCTGCGTTCAACGACCACAGCAAAACATCCGTTTACAAACTCTCACACAACTCCTGCAGTATAACCCAAGTCTCATTTATCCAGACATATGCTCAGTGCTTCCCAAACATGCATTTTTTTGCCAAAATCTTAATATTTATCCAAACTTCTGCCACTACAGTCTCATGCATCAGTGTTTTAAACAGTACGGCTCGAGTGCAGATGCATCGCCGAGTTTCCC